>NC_041822.1:25291434-25596960 GCF_900964775.1 Scleropages formosus
CTTACGCCCTCAGTTGCTGGGTTAGGCTCTGGTTCCCCGCAACCGTGGGTGTTTGTTTTCTTTAGCACGAACATTCCACCGAAGTATAGAAAAGACGGTTGGAGGGGGGGCTCCTCCGGGACAGACGCTTTATAAGTTTTACCAGGATGAGCACACAGTTTATGCTTTGTTTTTAAACACTTGAAAAATTGTTTCGCTTCATGCCTTGGCCATCGGGATTTATTGAGGCAGTTATGTAAAGCGATACGTGTTCAGGGCTCGTCTTGCTGGGAATAATTCTGGCATGTTCCACTCGGGGGAGATTCTTACATAAGCTAATTGCACATTGTACACGCTGTTTTCCCCACTCGGTGAAGAGCGCAGTTAAATGTGTGGTCGTGGTCACCGGTGTTTCAACAGGGAGCAGCAAACCGATATCGATAAAACCAGATGCAGCGACTGATTCCGAAAAGCAGCAAAGTCCTCCTTGCATTACCCACAATTCACATAACCGTTGCTGTAGCCCCCCTTCATCAAGGCACTTACCCTGGATGGATAGTGTAAAAATTACCCTGCTGTACCAATCTCTGTAAGTGACTTTGAAAAAGGAAACTTTCAGATTTAAAATAAAAAAAAAAACTGACCTGTAAACGTGTTGTTTCATCTGATTGGGTGGTTCACAGGAGATGAGACAGAACATGTGTGTTTCAACACGTACCTGAGGACACAAAGGCAGACGCAGCTGAAGAGGAGGAAGGACCTTTCATCCCGACAGCATCCGACCGCCGACTGCAGCGTGGGTCTCGTCTTATCGGGCGCACCTCAATTTAACCACCTTTACTGCGCCTCTCAGGTGTTTCGTGCAGAGGCTGCAGATGAGACCGCGAACTGTGGACTTTTCAGGACTGAGCTGCTCAGCTGGTGTGAGAATAAATAATTTTCCTCTAATTACTTTAATAGCTGGCACTTCATTAAGGCCCGGTGCAGATTAAATGGACGCGGATGGCAGTTTGGCCTTCGTCTGCTTCTCCGCCGGGGTTTATTCTGTGTGCTCCGAAAGCGTTGAGGACAATCGCTCTGTTCGGTCCTGTGTGTTTTCCCATTTCGCACGGAGAGCCAGCGCTTGGAGAAAAAGAACTTTGAAGAAAAAAAGAACCCTGTCATGAACACTTTGAGATTTCGTAGGGCTTTAATTCATTTATTTTATTTTATTTTACTTAACTTCTCAGTGTGTGCTCAAGCTCCATGATTTTGGGGGGGGGGGGGTTCCTAAGCAGCAAACTCATATCCCCTAAAATACTTTCTCCTGATGTCAAGTGGGCCACCTACTCGAAACTGAATTAAATTCAGGTATTCAAATTTTCTGAACTTTTCATCGTCATTGATGGGGAAAAAGGAAACTGGAAGGTGAGGGAAATAAGGCTTTGGAGAAAAGCATCGGCTAAATGAATAAACGTAAATGGTCATAAAAACAGCAGTATGGATTTTTGTTTTTTTCTGTTTCTTACACACAGCACTGAGGTGATGTCAAATACATTTTCCTACTGACTTCCCAGCTCCTGCGACATGACAGTGAGAATACCATGTTCCCTATACTGACCACAGACCCTGGTGACTCCCAGCTAAGTTCAAGCCCTGCTTCGGGACATACGGTATCGGTATTTTGTTGAAACTTGAAAGACACTCGAAACCTAACAGGTATCCTGAGCTTCGCTCCCCGACCAGCCGCATCTTCAGCACCTTTCCAGCAAACTCACGTACAGTGATCACAACCGCTTGTCCCAGAGCCGAACCCAGCAACACAGGGCGCAAGGCTGGAGGAGGAGGGGACAAACCCAGGACGGGACACCAGTCCACCACAAGGCACCCCAAACAGGACTCAAACCCCAGACCCACCGCAGAGCAGGCCTCAGCCAAACCCACTGCACCACCACTTTCCAGCGAACTGGTGACTCCAGAATCAACTTCTCCATCGTCAGCCAGCTCGTCCTGCTAGATCAGCTTGGGTTCCACATCTTTCCTCCGAACAACCATCCTCACGCAATGAGCAGACTGACTCATGTAGAGTAAACCACCTGTCATCATAAAGCATGATGAAATGAAGTGAGCGTGTTCAGTAAATTCCAGTATTTATTCCCATGTTTCATCTGAAAGTGAGTCTTTTAAACAATTAAGCCAATTGGAATGGCAGATAATTTGGGTCTTATAGCTGGATATCTGAGTCTTACTTTGGAGCCTAAAAGCCTTCGCTCAGGAGTTTATTTTCACAGACAGGGATAGGGAAACAATCCGTATGAAATCCTCAGTGTTGTCATGCCGGTGTGTAGGCGAGGACGGATCGGACACAGGCGCAGAGCTCAGGTTCTGGGTTTCTTTATTGTATCGGGGGTCAGGTGGAAGAGGAGTCGGGGACAGGCAAAGGATCAGGCGATGGGCGACCGTCGCACTAGGGAAAACATGAACTCGTAGTCGGGAAAACGGGCACAAGTCAGGAAATCCAAAACAATCACAAGACAAGGGAAAGTACTCTTGGCGAAAGACGGCAGTTTCTCTTTGCAGAGGTTCCGCGATGGGGGAGCTTCCGGGGCAGCCTTTTATTGGCGAGTAGCCTACGTGGCACCAGGTGTCGCTGATGGACTTGCCAATGGGGGCGTGACAAGTGTCTTAGCAAAACCAACGTGAAGGCGACCCAGTTTGGGGCGAATCGCTCAAACACGTCCACTGTGGCTGTTTGGATGACAGCACGGAGTGCAAACGCTTTCTCGTAATACAGTAAATCTACTCGATTCTTTTCCTCAAGTTGACTCACAAAGTATGTTCCCTAAACACTCATTTCCTCAGTTATGGAGCAGTGTGATTTTTACCATATCAATTCAGGGTAAGTACCCTGACCAGTGGTACTGTACCAGGAGGTAGGGTTTGAACCCATGTTCTTGAACTGTCACTACGCCACCTGTTGTCCTTTTATAGTGAGGTATCGCCAGTTTCTACTCTCCTCTCTTAGTCAGTTTGGGATCAAAGGAACGGCGTTAGGGCGGTTTGAGTCCTACCTATCCGACAGATCCTATTAAGTGCTCCGGTAGGCCTCCTATGCTTCTCCTCTGCCTCTCTCAACCGGTGTCCCACAGGTCTCGGTCCTGGGCCCTCTGCTCTTCTCAAGCTACACCTCCTCCCTCGGCCCTGTCATCACCTCCCTGAATCCGCCTGTGTGATGTGTCAAGTGGATGTTTTTGCTGGAGTTGTGTAACTATCATCTCTGTACCACACACTCCGGCTTGTTCTCCATCACCGTTGGCTGAGCTCTTGTTGCATAAAAACACCAAAGACAACTCAACATCCCATCACACTGATTAAAAAAATAATAATGTAACTCTTGAGACATCAGGAGTCCATGTTTTATAATCCAGGAAGGGAGCATTTGAGGTGTTGTCCAACAAACAAAGTGGTATCTGGGGTCTGCAGACAGGATGAGCCAAGTGCTCAGATGGTGACCAAAAGCAATTAGAGGCCTGGCAAGTGGGTAATCGGCAGTGGCTCAAATGTCCCAGCGGTACCTGAGAATTTAACAGAGATTTGAAGCTTCATTAGACAGACTTCCCCCTTTCCTCCCACTTTACCACAGGATTGCTTCTCGGCTGATTGTTCTTTTAAATATAAATGGTGCGAGTGTCCAACGGCATCTTTTCTGAGCATCTTCTTTCTTTCCTAACAGTCCAAAGAACCAGATGAGAAGCAACTCAGGAAATCATTTTAATATATACGGAATAACACTAATAATAACCTTTCCAAATTAATTTTAAATTTCCAGTACTAATAAATACTGATATTGAATTAGTATAAGGCTGTTTATTACATATTAAATGGTGAATAAAGCCAAAACCTGGGAAGGATCAAGTTCCCAGTGCTGCATTGCTCTATTTCAGCATTTTTTCTAAACTTCAGAAGTTCTTGATTCCTATTAATATTTTTTGTATATATAATGGAATCCATTAATAAACTCATTGTGGCATGCAGCAATGGGACACCAGCACATACCAATACCTGCACCTGGTTCCCATGCCTCCCTAACACATGCACCTTGTTAACAAACATCTAGTTGTCATGCCTCCCAGTTATCCTATTTAAACCCTTATGTTTTTCACAATTTCTTTAATTATGATTTAATTTAAATCATTCTTTACTTAAGGGGGGCGCGGTGGTGCAGTGGTGCAGTGGGTTGGACCGGGTCCTGCTCTCTGGTGGGTCTGGGGTTCAAGTCCCGCTTGGGGTGCCTTGCGGCAGACTGGCGTCCCGTCCTGGGTGTGTCCCCTCCCCTTCTGGCCATACACCCTGTGTTACCGGGTAGGCTCCGGTTCCCTGCGACCCCATATGGGGCAAGCGGTTCCGAACATGCAATATTCTTCACCTACTCCTTTTTATATTTTTCATTATATGGTTTTCATTTAGGGAGTGCGATGGCGCAGTGGGTTGGACCACAGTCCTCCTCTCCAGTGGGTCTGGGGTTCGAATCCCGCTTGGGGTGCCTTGCGGCGGACTGGCGTCCCGTCCTGGGTGTGTCCCCTTCCCCCTCCGGCCTTACGCCCTGTGTTGCCGGGTAGGCTCCGGTTCCCCGTGACCCCGTAAGGGACAAGCGGTTCTGAAAATGTGTGTGTGTGTGGTTTTCATTTATGTTTTTTTTTTTAAGTTTGCTCCATCATATCTTACCTGTAAGCTTTCCCTTATCCTTGGTCCCTTCCCTTTGTCTGGTTCAGAAATTTCTGGAATACCATGCTCCTCTGTGGATGGTCTCTTTCATGGGTACAGGAGGATGAGGGATAGTTTGGGGTGCGTAAGGGGCAGTGGGGTGACTGTGGGGTGGCCATCTGCATAGCGGACACATCTGGAGAGACTCAGCAAAAATTCAATAGATTATTTTTTATTTGTGCCTCATTATTGAGACTCCAGAGAACATGCGTGAAAAGGATCGGGTCCCACAGTGCTGAGTGACGTGGAGAAAAAGAACTGCTGGAAACCACAGATGAGAAGTTCAATTCTCTGCATGTTTAATTTAGATTTTTTTTTCCCCAAACCACGTTCCACTGTGTCTTTTTGAAAATAAAGTGCGGTATTGAGCTCCAGGAGGACGAGTCCAAGCGTCCACCTTTACAAAGAATCAGGGAAGTGTCTCGACATCTCTTGATATGAGTGCCCTTTGTTATTCGGGGGACTCTGATCCTGCTGCAGGTCTTTAATGATTCATTTTAATTCACTCCTCACCCACTCCTGTGACACCAGGTAAGATGATACAGTAAATTACAGAGTTCACTACTTACATACGATTATGAGCTGAATCTGCAGCCCTTGAGGAGAACAGCTACGCATCTTTGTGGAAATAAATATTGGCATCGTAGACCATGGTGAGATGTGTGGTACGATTTGGCTGAGGAAAGAGGAGGAAATTTGTGTACCAAGTTAGGCTTTCAGCTGACGCGTGTCACATACCACAATGGTTCGCTCCCAAGTTTGGAGAAAAATGCCAAATCGGCTTTTTAATGCAAAGCGTGACTATGCATCTGACTCCTGGGACCACGGTGTTGTGAGAACGCAGGAAAGTGGACACTTCCTTCTCCTCAAGGCTTTCCAGCTCAGACAGAATCTCTTTGCTCTTGGTCACATAAATCGCACAACGCATATAAAGGGCATAATAAAATGCTGGAGGCAGACATGCACCGAAGGCCAAGGTGAACAGCGCTAAATCTACGGGAAAATAAACTTCCGATGGCATTAATGCACCGGTATATGCTCAAAAACACCAGATAAATTCACTGCGCCAGTCCATACAAAGTGGACTTTCATGCTCTAATTGAAGTGCATTAATGTTTTTAGCAGGATGACTGGACCTACAGTAAATAGTGCACATTATGTACAGTAGGATTTACTGGAAATGGTTTTTTAATTATCACAGATTTAGGGGCCAAGATCCTTTTTTTTCATATCCCACAAGACAGTGTTTTTACTGGTCAAAGACTTTTTGTCCATCTCTACTTGATTTCTTTGTGTCCTTTTGTACCCCAAGTCAATGAGACTCGTCTTGCACTCATACATAGAGTCAGTCGCCCATATAGAACAACGCTAAACACAACACTTGACAAAATGACTCCAAAATGTAATTAAAATAGTTTTGTTGAGTAACATTGTTCATGTGTGCAACACTAGATGAATGTATTAAAAAGCCATTATGGCTTTTCTGAGATTCATATTTATTGTTGCCATTATCTTGCCGCTTAAGAGGCTTCTATTGTATTATAAACACATTATGTGGGAAACTGTTCATTAGCGGTGCAGCATCACCGCTAACAGTCCACTTCTCATTTTTAAAGAAATTAAACTTATCAGGCTATTATTATGAAAATTGGGGGAAAAAAATCATAATATGCAGTCTGGCCCAGAAAAATTAGAAACTAATTTGTTCACAGCTTGGATCTGTTTATGGTACAGTTTGGAAACAGAGAGAGATAATGAAGTAAACAGGAAGAACATACTTTTAATACAATTATGGGTATAGTTTTTCCCATGTCACTTTTTAACTCAGTGTTTCACTTGAAGGAATCTATTACAATTGATTCTATGAGCAGAAAATATGATAAGAGCTTGCACGAGCTCACCAGGCTTCCCGGAAACAGGGTCTCCAGCCATCAGGTGGGAAACGTGATCCAGATGAATCTCTGGAGCTCAAAGATTCGTGGTGGGGTCAGGGACGGCACCTCCACCCCCAACCCCCAATTAGGAAACGCAGACCTTTCCAATGTGATAGAATCCGTGTTCTTGCAAAGGTCACTGTGACAATCTGACCACCCCAAGCAAGGAATGGAAAAGACTCACAGGAAGAGCTAGTTATGGTTAGTCATGGCTGATTCACCTCCTGATGCCTGGTAAGAGAGGGGCTTTAGACTTGTTGACCCAAAAGCTGTCCAATAACCACAAACAGGAAGGTGAGACTCAAACCACATCCATGGAAATTCTCTGATTCCAGGCTGATCTAGGAGTGGAATGAGGTCCGAGGAGAAGGAAACAGCTCCGTCCAGCTCGAGTTTTTCTGATGCTGCGGGGAGGGCGGTCTCCTTGGGACGACAGATCTTGAGTCCAGATTGATAACCGTCAAGGAAATTGCGGCATGCTAAGCGTGTTCCGTTCAGGGAGTGACTGGACCTGAGGCCATGTGGGCTGGATTTATTGAGAAACATTACCTGGACTTATATCCATCCCGCAGTTTTCTCCTAAGCAAATCGCAGCAGTGACCTACCTACAAGTTTTCACCCATTTGTACAAGGAGGCCATTATTTTCATGGGCGGACGTACCTTGGTCAAGGGCACTGCAGCAACACATGAGATTTGATCCTCTGACTTTCAAAACCAAAGACAGCAGCTCTAACAGCTGTGCTCCCTGCTGCTCCTTCTGAACCACATGTGTGTATTTATGAAACCTGAAATGTGAGTATGGGATTATTTGGCTGAAAAATGTCTTGTGTCACTAGAGGACAGGTGATAAAGAACAAAGGGGAGAGCAGAAAATCAATTTGTTTTCTGTGTGATGAAGCCAAGCAAAAACAATATTGTTGAAAATTAATGCAAAACGTTACATTGCTAAATGCTAAGCACTAAAGCTCTGGCCTTTGCTCTTAATGAGAACCGATGAGTCAATTATGGGCTCCCATTGACCGGAGCTTCTACGCAAAACATGGGCATCGCAGCAGGAAGAGTGCAACACCTCCATCCTTCATGAGCTGATGACTTAGTGTCGTGAAAAGGTATTTACCTGATTTCTTCTCGAGTTGCAAATCTTTCACAGTGAATGTTTTCAGGTTTCAAAGCAAATGTGGCACCTGAGTGAACAAATATCCATCCACCCATCCATCCATCCATGCAATCTGGCCTTTCCCGGAAGCCCTGACTGTAAGACTGAGGAGGGTACACCTTGGATGGGACGAGAAAACAAATAACACAAAGTTATCCAACACCTACTGTCATTGTGTGAAATTAAGTAAAAAAAATTATGACTAATAAAAATAAATAAATAACCAAATAAATAATCTGGAAAATGTTTTCCGGTGTGAATATTTGCAAAGAACGCGAGCAGCACGAGGAGCCAGCGTGCAAAGAGGTTACGGCCAAGACAGCAGACACAGCCGGGGCCTGTTGTGAGAGACGGAAATATAATCTTCAATTTGTCTAGTCATACAGAAGAACACAACTGACTGCCTTCCGATTGCTCTGAGATCCATCCTTTCCATCCTAAACAGCTATAAATCACAAATCAGATGCATTTCCCAGCTCTGGGAATCTTCTCGAACCCATCTCTGTGTAAACAAAAGCAGTTGCCTCGGTGCACTTTTGCCCGAAGGCGTTTTGATCACGTTCCGCTTCCCTCCAAGTAAGTTGCTGACAAGCAGCACGGGGGGGGATTAAAAGATATGAAAATCCCCACTGTCTGGGTGCGCTTTGAACAAAAAAAAACAACGAGATATGTTCAAAGATCCACATCCATATCCCGAAAACATCCGCAATTAGCCACTGATGAAATACGGCGGGGAAAAGAGCTTGAGCACAACAACACGCAATATCGCAATGAACATTAATACCCCCGAGGAGGAAGCGCCCAGCTCCAGCTGCCATTGTTCTTGGTTTTTATTTCTTTTTATAATAAAAGTAGCCTAGTTAAAGCCTATCGCATAAAGCTATATTGAGAAAAACTGGAAGTCTCAACTCAGTTAGACGGTTCAGAAAGGGTGCCACGCGAAGAGACCGTCAGCACAGATGACAGCGACACCAGAACCTCATATGGGAACTTTTGCGTTGCGGAACAGCCCTCAATGCCTCTCTCTCAATGCCTTGTTTCATCTTCACTTTTTTCTTCCCTTAACACAAAACTTTTATTGTACTTTAATCCTTGCAATGATGCAAATGTGTGCTTGCGGGGGAGATAAATGATTTCTGTAGCAATTAGGCACCGGAGTGGTTGTAACCCCGCCGGTCAAAAAGTGCTGAATCAGCATTTGTCCGCTAAGCCGTTTTAATCCTCCAGCAGCCTTGCAACAGGAAGCACTTTTGTCTTATGAAGATAGATGGAGTACAATAGCTTTGCTAATGGGGGCTCAAAGAAGTGGGCTGGGGGTGGGGGAGCACGAGCAAACCGTGGCGATCAAGGCTCCGTGTCTCTTTGTTCTTGTTGAGAGCAGCTTGGAGTTCTTGGACGTTCCTTCTGTTACGCTTGCGGTTTCTTCTCTTCTTTGAGTTCTACGTCTGTGACTAATGATTGTGCCAATTTGTTCGTGGGATTTGTGGACATTCAGAGAGGCAGAGCTGGAAACCGAATAAGGACGGAAGCATCTTACGCCGGCTTGAGTGTGTTTTCGGTCGGCGTACGACACACCCAAAGTCCGGGTTTGGTTCGTTCCCGCAGCAGACGCAGGAAGTTTGGTATCTTTCTGAATTCATGGAAATTTGGAGAGCAACGAGAGTAATTTCTCATTCTGTTTCAGTTCAAAGGTCTCCCCGGACCAAATTTAAAAATGATGAGGCCCACAGGATGAAGGTCAATAGCTACAGGAAAGTAATTCGCTTCTCGGACAAATGATTACTCCCCTTCTGAGACGCAGCACCTAAGTGGGGAACGAAGCAGACGGGCCATCGATTTTATCTCGGGGGCATTAATATGTTAAGCAAACGTAGAATCGATAAAAATGTTACAAACAAAATGACAAAAACAATATTCACAAAGCCTTTCTAATCTGTCTAATCCGTGTGGTGGGTATTCTCGGCCCCGATGACAACCCCAGCCCTAAACTATCAGTAATGAATACACAGTAGCTCACTCACTGTCTGCACTGAGCCGGAGTTCTATGTACAGCAGACGTTGTCTATTAAATGTTTTTAGCAAATGTTTCATTCTAGAATTACCGTAATTTTTGTTACCCACCGTAACACGTCGAGACGGGCAGGGAGGGGGGCGGAGTCCGGGGTAAGGCGGCCGCAGCTGGGGCTAATTGCAACCTCTGTTTCCCCCCCTGGACCTGCCAGTGAGGAGAAGAGAGAGACGGAGGAGAAAGAGAGAGAGAGAGAGAGAGAGAGAGAGCGACCCGAGACAGCCACGACCCAGGTCCCGACCACAACCCCGGTCCCGACCACGACCTCGATCCCGACCACGACCCCGAATCACCGTCCCGCTCTACCAGTTCCCGGTTCCCCCCTTTCCCTCACTGTCATCTTCCCCTGCCCTGCCCTAAAAAAAGACGCTGAGAGGCGAGCACCTCACCTGTCCTGCCTCCTCTGTCACACCCATTGAGTATCAGTGGATGCAGGGCTCATTTTTGACCCCAGGACTAATATAGTTCCTCACGTAAGTAATGAAAAACAGCTCCCTTTCAGTCTCCTTCAGGCCTCCCTGCAGCCAGATGCCCCACAATGACCAGAAAGTCCCTTTTTCCACCAGTATTTAGAATTAATTTAAATGTTTGGGCGGTTTTCCGGATGCTTCTGTTTTCGGGGTAGAGCAGGCGGGATAGCAGTTGCAGGCGTGGCTGTGCAGTTGGAAAGTCCTGGGTTCAAATCCCTCTCTTGCTGTAGCACTGTTGATCGAGGTACTTACCCTGATCCGATACAGTAAAAACTGTCCTCCTGTATAAATGAGTAAATCAGTGTAAGTAGCTTAATACTGTAAGTCACATAAATAAACACTAATAAATAGTCACAGTTTACCTGGTTGTCCCACTCAGGTCCAAGGTGTTGAAGATGTTCTTTCGGATGCATGAACTGCAAGTTGTCTTTTTCATCATAAACCGCAGTAGCATCGAAGAGGCAGAAACACGACTCTGAGAAAATGCAAATAAACATGGAAACATAAGAGAAGGTCAAAAGGTCACAGAGTCTACAGTCCAACTCGTTCGAATTGTCCTTTACTTTTCCATTTATTTGTTTAGCTGCTGCTTTTCTTCATCATGTCCATGTTATTTTTTGTCATGGGGAAAAAGTGAAACGTTCTGCTCACCCATGTGGGGAAGGTGTTGCTTTCGATGTGTCGGTCCGTAACGTCCACAGACGATTTTCCGAAACGCGGAGAAGAGGGTGAATCTCTGCAGCTGATATTTTAGCTCCCTTTTTGCAGGTCATCCTTCTTCTTTCTTTAATAACTTCACAGCCATTTCTGTTCATTTATTTATTTAGCTGAAATTATTTTCTCTGAAGCCATTTACAATGTTAAGTTACAGCTGGGAACCCAAGGACACACAAAGCTCTTTTACCCATTCATACAGTAATTTTTACTGCAGTTAGAAAATGTAACACACACACGCACACACTTTCTGAACTGATTGTCTCTAACCCAGCAACACAGGAGGGGGAGGGGACACACCCAGGACGGGACGCCAGTCCATCGCAAGGCACCCCAAGCAGGACTCGAACCCCAGACCTACCGGAGAGCAGGACCTGGTCCAACCCACTGTGCCACCACGTCCCCTGTGGGAGATGAACATTTCGCATAAATGTCCAGGAATGATCGGCCATAATGTTTTTCAGGAAACCGGGTGGAATCGTCGTCCGACGCAGCAAGAGTCGCGGGTTTGGCCTCGGTGAGCTGGTCCACGTCCTTGGGTGTCAATGTTTGAATTGTTACAATAGTTGGGAGGTACGCGGGGCGCAGGGCCGAGAGCGAGGGACACAACAGCAATGGGACGCCACAGGGCACCCCAAGCGGGATTCGAACCCCAGCCCCGTCAGGGAGCAGGACCCGGCCAAGGCCCCCCCCATTTAATCATTTACTACCATAAATATATACACAGATTTATTGCAAAAATGTACATTTTGTAAAAAGTTTCAGAGCGCTGAACAACTGCGGACGACACACTCTGTTTGGGGACGCCCAGCATATACAACAAACTGTTGCAGCACAGTGTATTGTTTTACTTTTTTCTGTGTTAAATATGCAACTTTATTACTTTTATTCCTTTTATTGTACTGTGGACAGTATTACCGCAGTCTGCACACGTTGATGAAGCCCCAGGGTCGAAACGCATCCGTGTCTCCATTTGGCATCTACATGTGCACTGTGATAAATGAGTACGGTCACAGCTGCGAGCGGTGGCCTACATGTCCTCTCCGCTTCGGAATCAGTGCCTTCAGTGACCGCACGACAACAGGCTGGATTTGAACCGAGGTATTTTTTTAGTAAAACGCGGTAACCGTAACTGCTATGGCAATCGAAGAGTTGTGTGGAAGCGGCATTGACGGTGGATGGAGTGAGGCCCGGACCAGAGGCGTCGCACGTTACCATGACGATAGGAAAACATTCAGTCCATCTCATCGCACTAAATGTTCTTCAGCCTTTTGGTTTAATTGAATAAAACGCAGAATAACTGCTTGCAAACAGCAGTTTGACGAGTATGGCTTGTTATGTCACTGCTGCTGCCGAGGCTGCGTCCGTTGCCTTCTTCATACCTGCAATTAGCGCTCGTCTTTGTACGCCTCTGCTTCTTTAATTACCATGAAGCATGTGTGAATTGTGGTGATTGATTTGCCTTTGGTTGAGCAATTTTAAAATTTGCATTTAAATTAAGGTCCCTCTCATCCGGCGCCGATGGCGCTCCGAAGCGAGGGAACATCTGTGTAATTGGCTTGGCGAACGTGTGGATGTAGAACAAGTGGCCGAGTAGCCGTCACTCTCCGGATAACTCAACTCGATCGCCTGCTATCGATCCCGCTGCCGGAATCTCGTCCCACCCATGACTCGCCGAATTGTGGCGGCATCCGGCTGCGACCACGAGGTGTGCTTTGCCGCGTTCCGACACACTGCAGCTTGGTTTCCGGGCCTGTCGGCAGCATCCGTGTGTGTGTGTGTGTGTGTGTGTGTGTGTGTGTGTGTGTGTGTGTGTGAGACTGGAAAACATGCCTTACCGCTCTTAATGAAACACATGCTCCAGAAATACCTCTGAATTTAATTCCCTCGGATGGTCTTGGAATCACAGCCCAGTAAATCTGCTGTGAACACACTGATTTAAATGGATCCGCAGAAACGGTAATTACCGGAAACGGTTTAATTAACAGAGTGGCACCACAGCGCCCCCACTCTGACCCCCAGTCGAATTCCACCATCCGTTTGGCAAGGTGCTCCCTCTTTCCTTATAGGAAACACAGGATTGATAACAAACATCCATTTTCAGTACCTGCTTGTCCTGCTCAGGGTCACCGTGATCCGGCACCTATCCTGGAAGCAAGGCTGGGTGGGAGTTACACCCCGGAAGGGACGCCAGTCCATCACTGGGTAGCCACACACAGCGTGTCGCTCACCCGTTTACACACTAAGGGCAATTTAGAGACACCAGTTCACCCGAACTGCATGCCTTTGGACTGTGGGAGGAAACCAGAGCACTCGGAGGAAACCCATGCAGACTCAGGAAGAACATACGAGCTCCGCACACACTGAGCAGGGATCAAGCCGATGTTCTGTCACGCCACGCAGGGGCTGCACCGCTGTGCCGTCCACATTAATCACAAACAAACAAAATGTAAACACAGTGGTGAAGTGGCAGAGACCCACACAAGTGTGTTGATACAGTGGGTCTCGGCCCGATTGCCACGGCATCCAGAACCCTTTTCTCCAGCAAGTTTGTTGCAAGCGTGGAGTATTTTCCTTTAAGGTCTAAGTACAAATGGGAAACAGCAGGTGCTGCAGTGCTTTGTGATGTTACATTTTAACCTGAATGTTGCAGGTTCAAGTGTCACCAGGTGCTCTTGGACTTCAGCTTTTTAAACTAGATTCAATACACAAAACGGTATGTTTATTCTTCAGTATAGATAGATAGATAGATAGATAGATCTATCTTTGCAGGAGGTTTGGGGATTGGAACCAGTGACCTACAAGGCAAATACACCTTTGTTTTTTACCGCATCATTCTTCTAATAATTATAATATTTCTGACACCTTAGTCCAAGATGACTTTCACAGTGGGGCTTTAAGAAAACTTAAATGCTTTTAATATGTTGCTCCGCAGTGATTTATTGATATTTATTGCTCGCAGATTTTCGAGAAGTGGTGTCTAGACCATTAGTTCTGGACCGAGACACTTTGTCTTCATAACCTTCAGGAGTTTCACAGTAAATCAATGGGGACGCTGACAGGAACACGCTCCTCCGAGTGGCCCCGACTCTTTGCTCATAAAGTGTTCACTTCCAAAGCAACTTTTGGAGTAATAAAGTAAACTTTGTTGATGTGAAGCCTTCGGAAGAAAGATACGATACACTTTACACATCTCCCGTCGTTTGGGGCACAGCGGTTAGAGTTTAAACATCAAAGTGTCGGGGTGGGAATCCCACCTCATGCTGTAGTACCCTTACCATGAAGTGATGCAGTAAAATTACCAGCCATATCAATGGACAAACTATTCTAAGATGCGTTGGACTCAAGTGTCAAATGGACAAATGTATTCTTGCACATGTAGTATTATGTCAGATGTGGTCTCACACACACACACACACAGTGCTGCTTGAAAGTGTGTGAACTCAATGTGTCCCTTAGTTTTACCATGAAATGGGTATTTAATGAGAATTCTCATCCGTCTCATTTGTCCACTGATTCGCATCTGTGTGTCTCATGTGACATAACAGGTGTGTAATGATCAGTTCCATATGTTGTTCCTTTTAAAGGAAACCGTGTGTGCAGTAGAAGCACACAAGTAGTGTAAAGGTGTAAAAATAAGTGAAGCCCGAGTGTCGTTGGTTAAACCAGGTAGGTAAGTAGAGTCAGGGGGGTAAATCAAATAAGACAATCAATTAAAACTTACGATTTACAGACACACACACCGTCTGAAACCACTTGTCCCATACGGGGTCGCGACAAGCCGGAGCCTAACCTAGCAACAGAGGGCGGGAGGCTGGAGGGGGAGGGGACGCACCCGGGACGGGACGCCAGTCCGTCGCAAGGCACCCCGAGCGGGACTCGAACCCCAGACCCACCGGAGAGCAGGACCCGGCGAAACCCGTTGCGCCACCGCACCCCCCTACTTATGATTAAGACTCTATAAATTTATTTTAACATTTTATACACGAACAATGAGCCTCCCTACAGGGTTCATATACGCTGAAGCCCACTGTATGCTGAAAATTGCTTTGGAGTAAAGCGTCACGTAAATGAATAGAGGCAGGTGTGAGCTGAAAGCATGGAGAAGTGAGGACTGGCTCCGCGAAGCCGCTTGTGGAGACGCAACAAATAAATCAGAGCATCACGGATGACTGAGATCGACGTCGGGTCTCGTCTGAGAGGCCGTTACGAGGAACCCGGGTTATTCCAAAGGGTTTACGGTTTTCCCCACAGCCATACAAGAGGCGCAGCCGCTGCAGCCCCCTTTTTCACCCCCCCTTCACTTTTTAATGGGATTTAATGTCTCCTTCATCCCGCTATTAGCACAGAGTCGTGAGCATCTGGGAGATTTACTCATCCGACTTTCCTTCCACCCGTTTTTAATCCGCTTTTCACTTTTTCCTCTCTGCTTTCGTCCGTGACGTGTACAATTTGCACGACCGGGAACATCTTGGTCCAATTGTGCGTTGAGGATGTTGACATGCATGCCATGACGTTGACCTCGTCCCAGTGCCACGTCTCCCATCCTTCGCGTGATCTCGTTTTCTGAAAATGGAGAGCAGACACGGATCAGTGGAGCTGCGGTCGTAACTCTCCAGGTGCATCGCTGTTTTTTAGCCCACATATTCTCCAGCTCCCCGCAGACACTTTTAAAAACTCGGTCAAATGGATCTTTTGCTTCGCTTTCCCGGACGACGTCCTGCGGCCGTGGTGCCTAACCTGCCAAGCTGTTTCCGCACGAACAATAACATCTGATGAACTGGCAGCTTCCTGCGTCCCAGTGAGGATTTTGTTCTGCACCGTTGTATGGTGGTGCCTTAACCGTTTCCCACGCGTAATTTTTTTAATGTTCTTCGCTTGGGCCGCAGATGACCTCTCTTGACTAAAGTGAACTTGTCCCGGAATGAGGGCACCGCTGCTCCGCACTACCTCTCCTTACTCCGCTCAGCCTGGTTCCCAAACAGGTCCACAAGTGGAGTTCTTTGCACACGGATCCTTCCTGGAACGTTTCCTCGCACCGGAATCGTGTGAAAATGAGCGATTGCGTGAATCGCCCTCTGGAAACACTGATCGACAGCCTCTCCGGGGCTGCGTGTGGAATCGCCACAATGGCGCTCTTCTCCAGGACTGTCACTTCACCGAGTGGCGTCTGCAGCTGGTCGGCTGAAAAGAAGCGAACACACACATCTTGCCCTTCAAAGTGTGTGTGTGTGTGTTCATGTGCAATATGTGGTCTGGCTTGGAGTATAAGGACTTGTACCTCGTACATTTACATTTGTCTTTATTCCTTTAGAGGACACTTTTCTCCCAGGGAACGATACAAAGAGAATATGACATCAACAGAAAGAGAGATTTGGATGCAGATGTGATTCTGCATTCAATTTGTCACATACTACGGTACAAACCAGTATTCATCGCATGAGTAGCTGCATAAAAACTTTTCCATTATTAAACAAATAGTTATTAAAAATTATTAAACATAAGAGCATGTAGATGTTTGTTGTGCACTTAAGAGATCAGGGGAGAAGTGAATCCCAAAGAGGTGATTCTTGAGATCCTTCTTAAATGCAGAGAGGGATACAGCAGTTCTGAGTGACGGGGGAGGTCATTCCACCGCATCGGAGCCAGAACCAAGAAACTCTGTGTTTTTGATTTTGGACCTTTTGTGTGTTGAACCACCTGTTATATTTCAACGGAGCCGTAATTTTCCGCAAGGCAGCGGGAAAGTCATTAATAAATCAGTTATGAAATTACTGGTGGATCCTTGGATGCAACAAATTCAGTCGTTTTTCACGTCGTTTTTCACCGATTTATAATTATGAATGAGCCTTATTTATCCGTCACCTTTCTCCTGTGTCACTTACAGCGGTTTCATTTTATAGTGAGCTACTTACACTGATTTACTCATTCGTACAGCGGGGTAATTTTTACTGTATCCTCAGTTCCGGGTAAATACCTTCATTGTGAGCACTACAGTAGGAGGGGGGTTTGAACCTGGGACCTTTGAGACCAAAAGCAGCAGCACTAACAGTTACGCCCCCTGCTGTCCACACCCTGCGGTGGCCTTTGGGCAAAAGTGTGTCGTGTGTCACACCAGGCAGGTGATCTTTGACCAGGGAGAGGAGTTTCTCCGCACCGTCCGTCTTCTTTCGCACCAGGCCAGGGGTCTTGTGTCTCTTTGTAGCGTCACACCGTCAGTGGTGTGAAACATGACTGTTTGTCAGCATGAACCCAGAGAGCAGTTTCAGTGCGTCGGACACGTGTGTCGCAAACCTTTCACCCCGAGCGAGGTACTTTTACCCCAACATCACTGCAGTAAAACTACCCGGCCGTATAAAGGGGTAAATAATCGTAAGTAGCTGAACGCCGCAAGTCGCTTTGGAGGGAAGCGTCACATAAATGTAAGAAGGATGGAAAAATTAAAAATAATATTCACCGAACTGCCTGCACTAACATGTATGAAGTGGCGTGTTGTCGAGTGTGACGAGCGGTGCCCTGCGCCCACAACACGTCCACTCGATCAATTCGTACGAAGGTGGATTTCAGAAATGATGTGGGGAAACGACAGAAAGCCTTCGGCTGCGCGATGATTTGTGGAGCGATGCGAGTGTGTGTGTGCGTGTGTGTGAGTGTGAGTGTGTGTGTGTGTGTCTGTGTGTGTGTGTGTGTGAGTGTGTGAGTGTGTGTGTGTGTGTGTGTGTCTGTGTGTGAGTGTGTGAGTGTGTGAGTGAGTGTGTGTGTGTGTGTGTGTGTGTCTGTGTGTGAGTGTGTGTGTGTGTGTGTGTGTGTGTGTGTGTGTGTGAGTGAGTGTGAGTGTGTGAGTGAGTGTGTGTGTGTGTGTGTGTGTGTGTGTGAGTGTGTGTGTGCGTGTGTGTGAGTGTGAGTGTGTGAGTGAACAGCCCAGATTGAATGTGTGCTGAGCTGCATTCAGACTTCACTGGAACTGTTACTTCCCTTAACTGCGTCTCGTGGAAAACTTTCAACATCTACAAGATGAGAATTACAGAGATTTTATAATGTGTGTTACTGTTAAACCTCAAAGCAGATCAGTGATATTTACATTATTTATTTATTCCTCAAGGTTTCAATGGTCCGGTTAAGATTTTTTACTACAGTAGCATTTTTCATTTTATAACAATGCATTTTCTCACATTTTATTGTATATATATTATATATATAATGGATGGATTGAGGATGATATGATGCAACAGGTGAGAAATTTGAACTTCACCTTCAGTAAATAGCTTTAGTGAAGAATAAAACCTGGACTTTTCATTACTCTGACCTTTACCCCCCCCAGTCCCCCACCCTCTAATTGAAGATGCTATTCAAGTGCCATCACACAGTGAGGACTTGTCTTCACGGTCGCCTGGTAACGGCATCGCTGATCATCACTTATGGTTCAACATTCTTGCATTCAACCAAACCGACACAGTGCAGGTGAGCGGCTGAACTTTTTCTTCACACACTTCATCATCGCTGCGAAAAGATGGGCAGGAGGAACCACCAGCACATCCTTCCACTATTATATTTATTAGTCATGAATGTGTTGTGTTTTTGCTCTCGCTCAAATGCTTCCCGTGACACAACGTGTCCTCTGAATATCGGTCAATTTAATTCTCACCAAGTTCTCCAAAAACAACAGGAAGAGGATGATGTCTTCTCAAAACCAATAAAGCAGTTCTTCGTTTTTAAAGTCGCAATCTGGATTTTTTTTTTTTTTTATATTGTGGTTCAAATAACTCGAGGTATAGAAAATAAATGAGATCACGGAAGTTGAGGCGGAGGAATTATTGTTACAACAGTTCTCAAAGAGCAGCTCCCCTTTCATCCGGCCATCAAGATTTTGTTTCTTCGTGCAAAACAATTAATGTAAAAATCTATTTTTAAATTATTTATTATCTCAAAGCTGCGTTGAAATCCAGGTCCTTTGGCCGTAAAACGTAAACTAGGCTATTTTTACGCAGTTATTGAATTACAGGATGAAGGACAACAGCCGACATTGTGAGAGAAGTTTCTGGAATGACCCGCAGCAGCATGAAAATGCAAACGGAAGCTGCAAATAAACCGATAACCACTCGCACGACGGCAGATTCCGTGTTTTCCTCTTTCCTACGTGAACGGGGCCGGAACCGCGTGCAAGAGGGAGCTGTAGGTGTGTGCAGTTGCTCAATGCAATATTAATAGACGCCTGAGCCTAGAGGGCAACGGGGGCCCGTGGGGCCGGGGGTTGGGGCCAATGGGGGGTTCCCTCTTTCTGCTGGAGGCGCCCATAATGCAGCTAAAACAATTCATAACGTCGTGTGTCAGACCCATTGAATCACCGGAACGATCTAATGGGGCCCTGATCGCACGGCGGAGATCTTCAAAACTTTCCTTTTAAAGCAATGCATATTTAAAGGCACGTAAAAAATAATTTGGAAACTCGCCGTGACAGCCGGAATTAAATAAACATGTAAAGAGTAGCCGGCGTGTGTGTTTTCTTTTCCGGCGCTAACAACCGGGTCATTGTTTGAGGTTCGCCGCACTGCAGAATGTTAAGTGGCGTCGGAGCCAAGATGTCATTCCGCTGGGCGTCAACAAGCCATCGTTTCCGTGGAAACTGCGCGGCAGCTGACCTTTGACAAGTCCACCCAGTCGGTGTGCAGGTGGGATGTTTTCAAGTGATGAATCATGTATTCATTTCCATTCAACTTATGTGCTGTCCCTTTCATTTTATTCGCTGTTGTGTCATTTTTTACCGTACCTCTTTGAAGAATCCCACGACGACGGCCGAATTTCGGTCATGCTTTTGGCCTAATTTATTATTTTGGAATTTTCATGCTTTGCATTTTACGTTTGTCCATTTTTCTGACCCTTTTCTCCAAAGCGACTTACAACCTTCATCCACCTACAGCTATTTACCCCTTTATACACCTTTACCCTCTGTTATTTCACTCAAGGGAACTACAGCTAGAGGTGGGAATCAAACCTGCAACCTTTTGGTTCCAAAGGCAGCAGCACTAAGCTCTACACTACTGGCTGCCCCGGTATGTATGTTGTAAATAATCTATCAAATCCATCATATATAAAGTGAATTATAATAGATCACTTTCTATGCTCCCATTTTTGCTATTTATAAAGCACTTTATAAGGACATTAAATGAGGTTCAAGAAGGTGCTCTGCAGTTCCGCGGTGGACGGTTTCACAGTGTATCTGCCCTAATAATAATAATAATAATAATAATAATAATGTCAGAATTGGCTAAAGCGTATCTACAGTTCCTCCTCTCCACACGGGGACCGTTTTTCGGTCGTCTGCAATTGGGATGGACTCACACTGCTCCGCACCTGCAGATCTGATGATACGTTTGTCGGCGGCCTGTTGCCTCCAAGCAGAAGCACGTTGTCCTCTTTGTCCATCCCCCCCCCAGGCCAGACACTAATGAGGGCAGATTATACACCAGTTTTGGGCCAGACGGTGTATCAAGCCTGGAAATGAAACGATGCCCAGAATTAGGCTTCCCGTCTCCATCTCTCTACATATTGTTTACCTTTATTTACTCTACTGAGGCTTTTCTCCAAAACTGCTCACAGTGTTAAAATTACTCACCCTGATTTACTCATTTACACAGCAGGGTCATTTTTACTGCATCAATTCAGGGTTAGCACCTTAACCAAGGGAACTACAGCAGGATGTGGGATTTGATCCAGGCTCCTTCAGCAGCAATGGAGGCGTCAATGTCCGTAAAAGTTGCAACAGCCGCCAGCCTTCGTGAGTCATCGTCCGTCGGGTCCTGATTCAGGAAGCTAATTTACACCTTTCATAAACAGTATTTGTTCTTCTTCAACTGCTCCAGTTCAGTTGTTATTATTATTTTATTATTGTTATTATTATTATTGACCATTACCATCTGACTACTCTGTCCAGGGCACCGATTTTCAGGGTTAGTACACTGATCAAGTGTTTTACGGTGGGAGCGAGGATTCGAACCTGGTCCTTTGAGGTCAAGGAGATGGCCGTAACTCTGCGCCACCTGATGTCCCCGGTTAACTTTGTGTTTCTCTTTCTTTTCTTTAGACCTTCAAACATTTATTCCCGCTCCGTTGTTCATACGAGCGATGCTGAGAACAGCACCTCTTCCGATTTTTCCTTTTAACCTCCGGTTCCGGCAGCCGTGACCCCTCTTCTCGCCGGCGTGCGGCGCTGCACGGTCTAAAGAGCAAATCGCCGCCGTCTCGGCCTCACATTTGCGCCTTTCGGAGTTACGCACTCTGAGTTATTACTGCATTGTAATAACTGCAGACTTCTAATTTTTTTAAATTTTAATGAGAATTAATTAATTAATATAAATCAATTAAATTCAAGCGTAATTTTTAAATTCTTAAAAATTTTAACAGACTTTTAAATTTTGTCTTTAATTAACCATCTTTTCCTGTATTTATATGAGCAGAAAATATAGTCCAGCGTTGTCTTAGACAACACAGCCCGGCTCAGCCGCCAGAGCAAAAGCACAACGCCTCCGAGGTATTTCACAAGCACAGGTGACTTTTAAAATATGAATGGAAATTCCGTTCGTATGGAAAAAGATTCTTACAAGCTCAGCAAACTGCGGCGTGAACTGCAAAGTGATGCCGACAGCGTGGATGTTTTATTCCAGATATTGATTTGTTGAAACGGTTCAACCGAACAGTTGCGACTACACACACACACACACACACACACACTGTCTGAACCGCTTGTCCCATACGGGGTCGCGGGGGGCCGGAGCCTAACCCGGCAACACAGGGCGCAAGGCCGGAGGGGGAGGGGACACACCCATGATGGGACGTCACTCCGTTGCAAGGCACCCCAAGCGGGACTCGAACCCCAGACCCACCGGAGAACAGGACCCGGTCCAACCCGCTGCGCCACCACACCCCCCTCAGTTGCAACTATCTGTTCATATTTCAAGCTGCAGCTTATTACTCCGTTTCATAATGCGACGCAGTAAAACCAAGCACACCTCTGTTGCCTTTTTCATTTTTATCTCAAATTCAACTCGTTTTTATTGTCATTCCTCCGTATAGTTTGTATACAGTCTGTCTCTCTATCTAGGGACAGAATAGACCCAGAGCTACGTGAAAATCAGGCTATGCGTACAGGCGTCCGATTCGATTAACGAATGTCGTCGAGTCTCGACATTTGGGGATTTGCAGAATTTTTCAGAAAGATCTGGAACACGAGAAGCCATCAGTTGTGTGAAGAAGCATTCTCTTTAATCCTGCTCTTGCTGTTTTGCAGAATTCACCTAAATTCACCTTTGGTCTTGCAGTTCACAAGCAGCCAGGCGAATAATAACCTCGTCGAGCCCAAGGTTCCGGCACTAGCCGAGCAGACGGGACGCCCCCGTTTCCCGCAGCCTTGTCATCCTCTGTGGGACCGATGTTCGCCGTGCATTGGTGGCAAGTTCTGGAAGAGAAATGGTGCTCCAGACCGTACTCTCGTAATAAGTGCCCACGCTGGCCGACCTGTTTGGGGATCACAAGTTGATTTCCATTCAGAATCTGAAGAGGATCCGCGAGAAGGAGCTGGGAGAAGGAACTTCAGCTCTGCTCATGGTTCATTCCACTGCTGCAGCAAAAAACATCACATTAAGTCTACACTTCTCTCCAAAAACACTCACAACGTTGAGTTAACTTCAGGTCTTTCTGATTTTTACAGCTGGGTGGTTTTTTCTTTGTCAACTCAGGCTGAGCCCCTTAATCAAGGGCACTGCAGTACGAGGGGGATTTGAACCCATGTCCTTTGATTTCAAGGTTAAAAACCCTGTGCAGATGACACCTGTGTTCAGCTAGATGCAGGTCAGAAAACTCTTAGGAGATGGAAGCGAGAACTCAAAGCATTATACACGGTGGCCTTGGTATCGGGGGGGGTGCGGTGGTGCAGTGGGTTGGACCACAGTCCTGCTCTCCGGTGGGTCTGGGGTTCGAGTCCCGCTTGGGGTGCCTTGTGACGGACTGGCGTCCCGTCCTGGGTGTGTCCCCTCCCCCTCCGGCCTTACGCCCTGTGTTGCCGGGTAGGCTCCGGTCCCTGTGACCCCGTGTGGGACTAGCGGTTCTGAAAATGTGCGTGTGTGCGTGCCTTGGTATCGAGGATTAACTTCTCGTTTCTGGATCACGTGACCGTCGGTTCTTTGTTTAAAGAGGTGCGGAACAGAACACGTGAAACTCACAGAGGACATATAAACAGGTATTATTTTTACGCACAGTTTATTCTTCAGTCCTCTTCCGAACATCATCACCCCCCAAGGTCATGATGTCATTGTGGAAAATTTTTCTTTGTAAGTGGATTCATCTTTAACCCTGTTAGTCTAAAAATGTATATTTAGTGAAGCAGCAGCTCCTCCTTCTGCAATAATACCCTTGATCAAGTACCCTAAAAAATACAGTGAAAATTACCACTGTAACTAGCTTCACGTTGTATGTAGCTATGGGGGAAAGTACATTTAAAAATTAAATTGAATTTCCTTCTCCTTCAGAAATTAACATTTGACCTGCATAACAATTTGAGAAAAATGCTGGAGTGTCAGATCGCTCTTCGGGAGCTTGTGAGACAGAGTCATGTGATCACACCTGCGTGACATTGTAACCTTTGGACCTTGTTTTATGTATCTCTATGTATTTCCAACTTGTCTGTGTGCTCTTTCTGTCGGGCTGCTGCTGCTGTGACCCAGGGCTGTTTACAAACAAACAAACAAAGAAACAAACAGCACCCACATTGCGGTGTGCCAGGAGCGCCAGGTTCAAGGAGTGACCAGATGTGAAGTACTGGGTAGATTTAGGGAGATTTTTATTTTTTTTTTTTAAACAAAGAAACAAACAAAAATCATCATAAAACCCAAAGCAGGAGCTTTTGGCAGCATCAGCATCAGCATCAGCATCAGCAGTCCAACTGGTTTCAGGTCTGCAGTGCAACACGCTCCTTTCCTCCAACGGTCTATTTAAAATCTATGATACCTGACCATCAGCATTTAAGCAGGTGCAGGTGATAATCCCAAAAGTGGGCGTGGCTTCATGCCGCAGACATTTAATTTAAGAACCAGAGCATCGCTGTTGGTTCGGGGGACAACGCCGTGGTTCCATTTCTCTGCGTGTGTGCGGCTGCAGCCCTTCTGATGACACGTTAGTTTTGCTAGGAGCAGAAGCCCGGAGGAGATTTTCGGATGGATAATGAGCCTTAGCGGATTCGCGTGTGCCGACGTGACATGGCTTTTTCCAACTCTGTACCCTCTCTAGGCCACTTGGCGTGACTGGCTGCAGCTGAAGCTCTCAGCCTCCCTCTTTCCGCAGCCTCCTGGGGGGTGGGGGTGGGGGAGGATGGGGAGAGGATTGATGGTCTGCATCTAGCGAGCGTCCCGCCAGCCTGGCTGGGCACACTAACATCCTCAACGCCAGGGCTCCATGCACATGGATCCGCATCTCCTGCCCCCGGGGTGAGATGCGATCCCAGCTGCTCCAAGCTCAGCTCCTTAAAAGGCAAAGAGCATTGGAAGAAAGTTTGTACATCTGGGCTGCAAGCGAGATGCAGGAGAACATTGCAGGAACACTGCCTGCACCGCACAGCTATTGTTTTAAATTTTACTGTAGCACTTAATAAAGTATTTAGTTAGGTTTTATTATCTGTGTAAATTTTTCACTGCGTGCAAGACGCCCACGCAGTGGATTCCATTAATGCTGAGGATGCTGACATACTTCACTTCACTTGTAGGAGGAACGGAACTATTAAAAAAAGTGCTTTGTGGTCACGCTGGCTCATGGTTATTTACACATTGCTACTAAAGGCTCTCGCAAGAGTGCCAAAGTTGACGAACCCCTAAAATCTAACTGTTTGCCCTGTTCAGTGAAGTTTTTGTGAATATTTGCGTTTTTTTTGTCATGCAGCTTATGGTATAACTTTTTTTTTTCATTGTGACAATTTACATCACCGAGACATCAGTTTCTCCGTGAATTATGAACTTAATTAGGATTGAAAGTTGCTTCATTGGGGGAAAATTTAAAAAGGTGGACGTGACACGGGTTGGGTCAGGGGGTCGATATCACTGCTATCTACGTCTTCTCATGTAATGTATGTGTCGCATTTCACCAGGAAACCGTGAAGTACTGTGATTTCATGTGTAAAGCTTATTTAGGGAGGGGGATGCAGTGGTGCAATGGGTTGGACCGGGTCCCGCTCTTTGGTGGATCTGGGGTTCGAGTCCTGTCTGGGGTGCCTTGTGATGGACTGGCGTCCCGTCCTGGGTGTGTCCCCTCCCCCTCCAGCCTTATGCCCTCTGTTGCCAGGTTAGGCTCCGGCTCCCCGTGACCCTTTATGGGACAAGTGGTTTCAGATGGTGTGTGTGTGTGTGTGTGTGTGTGTGTGTGTGTGCGTGTGCGTGTATTTACGGCATATCGGTGCTGGTTGGAGACAATGTGATCCACAGACACAGGACTAGAACGATAGGGTGATGCAGGACATAGATGATAGGAGGAGGCTGGAGACTCAGGTGGAGGAAGAACAGGGAGAACGAGAAAAAGCGGCGACTCGGTAACACTCCGGGAATCGGGAAGAAGACATGCAAGACCAGGATTTACCAGGCTGCACTCTCAGGGACGGTAAATATAAAGCTGATGACAAATCTGCGACTTCACTTCTGCTCCCGGTTACTTTCATACCTGTTTGTTACTGATCGTTTCAATAGAAACAGGTGTGGTTTGCTTTGCTGGAGCAGAGCGGCGTCTCCTGAGGCCACCGGGGGTATTACTGCTATGGGTCGTGACATGCAGGAGTGTTGACGACACAGCGTGAATAAGAAATCCCAGTAAAGAACCCTGCCCAGAGCTACACCAGGGTGTCGGTGCTCACCAGCAGCTCCTTAATCCCTTATTTTACCCTACACATCACAGTAAATAAGTAATACCAACATAAGCATAATAAGCATAATAACTAGGCTACAGATGTCACTGTTGTCTTCATATTCAATCTGTACATGTTAATATGGAACAAACTGTTAAATTCAAGTCTGAATTGAACTCTTTATGACTTCTAGGTGGACACAGCAGTTAAAACAATGAGATATCTTACTGCCACTCAGATTGTGTGCTGTGCTGTGCCTTTTTAGGGATCACCCTTAAAACAACGTTACTGACGGGCTTATTGAAGCCCACATTTTTTTCGGGATTAAATGAAAGAGTGCGTGAAAAAAAATTTAAAAAAAGATGGAAAAGAAAAAGTGACTCTAATAAATAGATTTTTGGGTGGAAATTCAAAACCTCGTGAATTCTTAGACTGAGCACTTCATTTCATAAGGCTGCAGGAGCAGATCTGCCCTCCATAACAATTGAAGCCACACGCAGAATCTCCGTGGATGAGGACCAGCCGGCTCTGAATGAACTGAAGGGTCTACCAGATAAAAAGAGCCAGCTGGGCTGAAGAGCGGAGAGATACGAAAGGTTGCAGAAGATGTAGGAAAGAGCAGCAAAAGTGTCCCTGAGTTATAATGTTGCCTTTCAGAGTTATTTAGTGCAGATTAAAAGTTTCTCTTTTGTTGACCTTGGAGCATCATTTTGGATGTTCATTCAGTTCCACGTTTGCTGTATTTTTACCATTCGTCTTTTTCTTTCATCAACGATACTTCTCTCCGCAACAGGCCACAGGTACTTCTGTTCCCAGAGATTAAAATATTTTATCTGTGTTTACCCTGTTCTTAGAGTAATGCGGTTTCTGAGCGTCTTTGAGATTCTAATCACTTTCCTCATTTGTTGGGTCTCCTGCTTCCAGGGCTCCTTAGGCGTTTTCTGCTGATCGACATCACAAAGAAGCACAGAGGACTGTAGGAAATGTAATAACTAAGCAAGGAAAATGTTTGAAACCCCTTAAAAGTCTATATCAAAGTGCACTGCTGTGGCAGGACTATAATTCAATGTCAGCTTGAAAGATTGCCCATCAAACCGGTCACCTGCTTTTGTTTTCGAGTTGCGCCTCGAATTCCAGCCCGTTTCATGTGCCGTGTAAGAGACGGCGACAAAAGCAAGCAAATCGCACAGATAGTGTAAAATAACTAAAGTCATCCTTTTCTGTCAGCTTTGAAGATGACCCAGCAATTGGCTAAATGTCCTGTTTTATTGTTGCAATTGATGGAGTCGCGTGTGTGTGTGTGTGTGTGAGTGTGTGTGTGTGTGTGAGTGAACGAGTGTATAGCAATGCTGTCCCCTGCAGCTATTCAGTATTTTCTTTTCAAAATATCCTCCTTTACCTGTTGATAACATGTGCCAGTAGATTCAAGTGTAAAAAAAAAAAAATAATAAAAAATAAACCACACGGATGCAGAGGGTAATGAGGCCCTTCAGGAACTCCAAACCCTGCTCAAGTCCTTCAGCTGTCTGGCTCTTCTGGGCTTCTGTGATTTAACCACACATTCTGATCGGAGACACAAAAATGGCATTGATGCATCTTCTCTTCCCTTCGTCACGCATCCTTTTGGTCGGATGACTGCTAAGAGCCGCAACTGCGAAATCGGAGGCAAAATTTCAAATGCGTTGTTGCTCGGTCTACGATAGAGAAGTCTACAATGTTACACATAACATCACTGTCGACACGTTGCTATATTTGCAAAAATTACTTCAGTTTATTCATCTACTTGACGTTTTTCTCCGAAGCGACTCCCAATGTCAAGCCGCTTGTAAGTCACCTTGGTGAATAAAGTGGGTGGGCTGATGACACCACATAGTGCTCATTGCAAGTTGCTTTGGAGAAAAGAGTCCATCCATCCATCCATCTTCCTCCGCTTTTATCCAGGGCCGGGTCGCGGGGGCAGCAGTCCGAGCAGAGTACTCCAGACCTCCCTCTCCCCGCACACCTCCTCCAGTTCCTCTGGGGGAACCCCAAGGCGTTCCCAGGCCAGCCGGGAGACATAGTCTCTCCAACGTGTCCTGGGTCTGCCCCGAGGCCTCCTCCCAGTGGGACAAGCCCGGAGCACCTCCCCAGGGAGGCGTCCAGGAGGCATCCGGAACAGATGCCCGAGCCACCTCAACTGGCTCCTCTCGATGCGGAGGAGCAGCGGCTCTACTCCGAGCTCCTCCCGGGTGACTGAGCTCCTCACCCTATCCCTAAGGGTGCGCCCAGCCACTCTGCGGAGGAAACTCATTTCTGCCGCTTGTATCCGCGATCTCATTCTTTCGGTCATGATCCAGAGTTCATGACCATAGGTGAGGGTAGGAACGTAGATCGACCGGTAAATTGAGAGCTTCGCCTTACGACTCAGCTCCCTCTTCACCACAACAGACCGGTACAATGACCGCATTACTGCAGACGCCGCACCGATCCGTCTGTCGACCTGCCGCTCCATTTTTCCCTCACTCGTGAACAAGACCCCAAGATACTTAAACTCCTCCACTTGAGGGAGCAACTCCCCCCTAACCCGGAGGGAGCAATCCACCTTTTTCCGACTGAGAACCATGGCCTCGGATTTGGAGGTGCTGATTCTCATCCCCGCCGCTTCGCACTCGGCTGCAAACCTCCCCAGTGCACGCTGCAAGTCTTGACTTGATGAAGCCAACAGGACCACATCGTCCGCAAAAAGCAGAGACGAGATCTCGCGGCCACCAAAACAGACACCCTCCGTTCCCTGACTGCGCCTAGAAATTCTGTCCATAAAAATAATGAACAGAATCGGTGACAAAGGGCAGCCCTGGCGGAGTCCAACATGCACCGGGAACAGGTCTGACTTACTGCCGGCAATGCGAACCAAGCTCCTGCTCCGGTCATACAGGGAACGAACAGCCCGTAGCAACGAGCCCCGAACCCCATAATCCCGAAGCACCCCCCACAGGATGCCACGAGGGACACGGTCGAATGCCTTCTCCAGGTCCACAAAACACATATGGACTGGTTGGGCAAACTCCCACGAACCCTCCAACACCCTAGTGAGGGTATAGAGCTGGTCCAGTGTTCCACGGCCAGGGCGAAAACCGCATTGCTCCTCCTGAATCCGAGGTTCGACTATCGGTCGGATTCTCCTTTCCAGTACCCTGGCATAGACTTTCCCAGGGAGGCTAAGGAGTGTGATCCCCCTGTAGTTGGAACACAATCTCCGGTCCCCCTTCTTAAAAAGAGGGACCACCACCCCGGTCTGCCAGTCCAGAGGCACCGTTCCCGAACTCCACGCGATGCTGCAGAGGCGTGTCAGCCAAGACAGCCCCACAACATCCAGAGACTTGAGAAACTCGGGGCGGATCTCATCCACCCCCGGAGCCTTGCCACCGAGGAGTTTTTTGACTACCTCAGCAACTTCAGCCAGGGTAATGGACGAGTCCCCCTCCGAGTCCCCAGCCTCAGCTTCCTCTACGGAAGGCGTGTCGGAGGGATTGAGGAGATCCTCAAAGTACTCCTTCCACCGCCCGAGAACATCCTCAGCTGAGGTCAGCAGCGCACCACTTCCACTGTAAACAGTGTTCGTGGAACACCGCTTCCCCCCTCTGAGTCGCCGGACGGTTTGCCAGAATCTCTTTGAGGCCGACCGAAAGTCTTCCTCCATGGCCTCACCGAACTCCTCCCAAGCCCGAGTTTTTTGCCGCGGCGACTGCCAGAGCCGCGCTCCGTTTGGCCCGTCGGTACCTGTCAGCTGCTTCAGGAGTCCCATGAGCCAGCCAGGCCCGATAGAACTCCTTCTTCAGCTTGACGGCATCCCTTACTTCCGGTGTCCACCACCGTGTTCGGGGATTGCCGCCGCGACAGGCACCGGAGACCTTATGGCCGCAGCTCCGGACAGCCGCACCGACAATGGAGGAGCGGAACATAGTCCATTCAGACTCAATGTCCCCCACCTCCCTCGGGACCTGGTTGAAGCTCTGTCGGAGGTGGGAGTTGAAGACCTCTCTGACAGGGGCCTCCGCCAAACGTTCCCAACAGACCCTCACTATGCGTTTGGGCCTGCCAGGTCTGTCCAGCTTTTTCCCCCGCCATCGAATCCAACTCACCACCAGGTGGTGATCAGTTGACAGCTCAGCCCCTCTCTTCACCCGAGTGTCCAAGACATATGGCCGAAGGTCAGAAGAAACGACTACAAAGTCGATCATCGACCTCCGACCTAGGGTGTCCTGGTGCCAAGTGCACTGGTGGACACCCTTATGCATGAACATGGTGTTCGTTATGGATAAACCGCGACTAGCACAGAAATCCAATAACAACTCACCGCTCGGGTTCAGATCAGGGAGGCCGTTCCTCCCAATCACGCCCCTCCAGGTATCACTGTCGCTGCCCACGTGGGCGTTAAAGTCCCCCAGTAGAACGACAGAGTCCCCAGTGGGAGCGCTTTCCAGCACGCCCCCCAGGGACTCTAAAAAGGCCGGGTACTCTACACTGCCGCTAGGCGCATAAGCACAAACGACAGTGAGAGACCGTTCCCTGACCCGAAGGCGTAGGGAGATGACCCTCTCATTCACCGGGGTAGACTCCAACACATGGCGGCTGAACTGGGGGGCTATTAATAAGCCCACACCAGCCCGCCGCCTCTCACCTTGGGCAACGCCAGAATAGTGGAGAGTCCACCCTCGATCGAGTAGAGTGGTTCCAGAACCCAAGCTGTGAGTGGAAGTGAGCCCGACTATATCTAGACGGTATCTCTCAACTTCCCGCACCAGCTCAGGCTCCTTCCCCGCCAGTGAGGTGACATTCCAAGTCCCAAAAACCAGAGTTGGCGCCCGAGGTTTGGGTCGGCCGGGCACTCGGCCCCGACCACCGCCCAAATCACAACGCACCGGCCCCTTATGGTTTCTCCGGCAGGTGGTGAGCCCACCGAAGAGCGGCTCCACGTTGTGGCTTCGGGCTGAGCCCGGCCAGGCCCCGTGGGCATAGACCTGGCCACCAGGCGCTCGCATGCGAGCCCCCCCCCCAGGCCTGGCTCCAGGGTGGGGCCCCGGTGACCCCATACCGGGCGGGGTAAACGGACGCCTTGATTTTTTTTGTCATAAGGGGTTTTTGAACCGCGCTTTGTCTCGTCTGTCATCCAGGACCTGTCTGCCATGGGAGACCCTACCAGGGGCATGTAGCCCCAGACAACATAGCTCCTGGACTCATTCAGGCACTCAAACCCCTCCACCACGATAAGGTGGCGGTTCACGGAGGAGAATAAATGTATTAAGAAATTTCAGAATCGCTTGTCCCATACGGGGTCACGGAGCCTAACCCGGCAACACAGGGCGTAAGGCTGGAGGGGACACACCCAGGACAGGACGCCAGTCCGCTGCAAGGCACCCTAAGTGGAACTCGAACCCAAGACCCGCTGGAGAGCAGGACCCAGTCCAACCTGCTGCGCCACCGCACCCCCCTCCATTTCCTGAATAATTTTTTAAAATATATTTATTTCGTTGACCCACTTGACCTGGGAAATGTTCACTCTACTTCCCAACATTTTAATAGAGACCCAGTCTGACGCCTTCTCATTTCACACCCCAGTCAAAGGTACAAGAGGAGGAGTCGCCCCGGGCCCTAATGAGGCTGTTTAGTTACTGACGCAGTACAGACGGCAGCCTGAGAATAATGCTTTGTGCCAATTCCCAGACAAACAACCTCCCTGGAGGAAACGCTCCTCCAGCCCCTAGCTTTCTAAGCGACAGCACACGGAGCAGTAAAACTGTTAGTGCCCGGTGTAAATGTTTACGGGTGTCAGCTTTGCCCCTTAATTAAAGTGTTAGAGGGAAAGGAGCCCTTTTGTCAAAATATCTGGGAGGCAGGAAGCCACCTGGAGCAGCTCTTGGCTTAGTCTATACAGGAAGAGGAAATGCAGCCTTCAAATGCAATCTTTCAAAGGACTAAGACTTTTTTTATTATTATTAGGTGGGGGGTGTGGTGGCGCAGTGTTTTTGACCGGGTCCTGCTCTCCGGTGGGTCTGGGGTTCGAGTCCCGCTTGGGGTACCTTGCAACAGACTGGCGTCCCATCCTGGGTGTGTCCCCACCCCCTCCAACCTTGCGCCCTGTCTTGCCGGGTTAGGCTCCGGCTCCCAGCGACCCTGCATGGGGCAAGCAAGTTCCAGACTATGTATGTATTATTATTATTACCGTTATTACTAAGGGGGTGCGATGGCACAGCGGGTTCGGCCAGGGCCTATTGCCCGGTAGGTCCGGGGTTCAAGTCCTGCTTCGGGTGCCTCGGAGTGGATTGGCATCTCGTCCTGGGTATGTCCCTTCCCCCTCCAGCCTTCTCTTCTACGTTGCCGGGTTAGGCTCCAGCTTGCCGAGACCTCACTTGGGATTTGTGGCTTCAGACTGTGTGTGTGAGATTATTATTATTATTATAAAAACACCCTTTACCCGTATGGGCTACAGATCGGGGAACCTCCCTTAAACCTTCCTAAAAAGAATTCATCTCCATCTGGGAAGGTTTCATTTCAAACTTCCGATTATCCATGGATCGAAAGGATGCCAAGTCAAAGCTTTACCACGGTGATGTAAACGTAAATGTGATCGCTGCAATCGCCACCTGACGGCCGTTGCGGGATAGATGCTCGCGTTCGACCTACTTTGACTTTGAACACAGAGGACCGGAGTGCAGAATACGCTGGAACCTGGGAGAAGACATTGAGCTGAGAGATGGATTCATTACGCTGAGGGACGGAGGGGAGAAGCCCCGAGTCACCGGTCACCTGGAGATGCTCTCCTGAGCCGTGCGGGGAAGCTGCAGGGAGCTCATTTCCTTCATCTTGAGGGGGTTGCCTTCGTGTTGAAAAAATGCTTTTCGGTGTAAGAGATGGAGCGAGAGCCGTGTTCTGAGGATGTTCGTTTCTGATGGGCTTCAGGGTCTGACCTTCACCGGCGAAAGACAGACACGGACCGCGGTAATGGTGACGGCCAAGGGGAGCGCGGACAAACCTTTGCACCACGGACGTTATCTGGGTCTCTCTGCTGCGCGCTTTCACTCCATTCGCGAAATGAGTCTCCACAGGCCGCTTTGCTACGGTTCGGCACTTCGTCTTGAAGGTTATATCGACCTCCTGCTCTGATTTATTTTTCACAGATTCCATTTATTTCAATTAGTTAAAAAAATCCATTTCTCTCTTAAAAGTGCTTGTTTTAATGTTTATACGACTTGACAGCACCACATTTTACTCAGCTGGTCATCTTGTTTGTCTCTTTGTTTGTTTGTTTATTAAATACATTTTGCGCACAGAATGGGCTCACAACATCACACAGACAGACAGCACACTGACAAAAAGCAAATAAATTCACATACAAAGAGTGACGGCTTAAAGTGTAAAGGTTACAATTTATCACAGGTGTGATCGTGCAGCACTTTCTAGAAACTTCCAGAAGGATGTCCAGACATTCCAGAATTTCACAGAATTGTCATGCAAATCAAAAGTCAGTTTTTCAAGGGAGAGAAATTTAAACAGTTCGGTCGTCCACGTGTTTGCCATGGGAACGCCAGCTGTCGAGCACGGAATTAAAATGCGTTTCTGCAGCAAATACGTAAGAGCGGTTTGTCAACGTACCGTAGGATCTTCGCGAAAGGAGCCGGGTTGTGGTTTAACAACAAAACAGTTGGGGAGAAATCAGATTTTTTGATGCCTCTTCAAGGTCTCTTCAATCATTGCATGAACCCCAGTCCAGTAAACTTGTATCAATTAATTAACCCTTTGGTGCATTGCACGTTTTTCTCAACCCTTTCTAGGTGAAGGAAACGCATCGTGAGTGCGAGTGCGAAACGTAACAGGCTCCACGTCTTCATGTACGGCAACAAAACGTCACGCCAACATGCAAAATCATTAGCGCATATGGCCATGAACACAGATTCGGTTCCTTTAGACGCAAATTATTGTTGCTTGCTTGCCTTTTTCAGACCAGCTTTTACCGAACACCCTGATGAGAACGTGGCTGTGTTTGCGCCTCGACCAGCCAATTATACTTGGATTAGCCAATATAATAAAAGACACGTTCCGCTCGCCGCTTAGTGGGCGATTCACCATCTCAAATGCAGAACAATCGATGGTCCGGTTCTCTATCCTCTATTATAATACGACCAGCTACTTCGATATATTTACTCGAATTTACTCATTTACTACACACGGTAGGCCCAGGCCAAAGCCACTTCGCCACCGCACCCAGTTAATAATAATAATAATAATAATAAAACTCCTAGGACGTGGATTTGATTCCCCACTCAGTCTGTGTGGAGTTTGCACGTTCTCCCCGCGTCTGCATGGGTTTTCTCCGGGTGCTCTGGTTTCCTCCCACAGTCCAAAGACAAGCTGTTCAGGTTCACCCATAGTGCGTGAGTGACAGAGCGAGAGAGAGAGAGAGAGAGAGTGTGTGTGTGTGTGTGTTCCACTGATGTATGGATGAGTGACCCAGTGTAAGCAGTGTCTCTAGCAGTGTAAGTCACCATGGTGAAAAAGGTGTGTGGGCGGGTAACGCTACAGAGTTCATCGGGAGTCACTTTGGGGAAAAGTGTCTGATAAATAAATGTAAATGAACCCTAAGGGTTCTTCCCACATTTGATCCAAAGCCAAGATTCAGAAAGAGTTGTAACTCTTGTGCCTGATTAATATGTATCTCACTTGCTCTAATTAATCTGTGATAATTATTTACAAGTTTACAGTGCTCAAAGGCACTCGAGAAGAAATCTCAACCACTTTTTCCCCACGTGTGTGATTTTAATAATTACGTAATTAGTGAAGATAATTCTAATGTGCTTATTAGTCATTGTGAGCATTAAATGCGTAAGAAGTGAAGCCAGAAGGGAAAGAGATATGACCAATTTCCACGGTCGTTCCAGACGGCAAGGAAGAGACGAGACAAGTCGGGCTTTTCCCTCCCTTTTCTGCAGCAGAGCCGACAGTAAAGGCCACGGCCAGAAATTCATCAAGACAGCAATCTAAAGACACTCTAGGGCATCTCGTGAATTAATTACAGCACTTAATTTAATATATGAAATATTGTGGTTATATTTCAAATGATTTTGTACATTAATATCACACTGTTGCTGGAGGCACTGAAATGTTTAGCAATAATGTTATGTAAACATTGGCTTTTTTTTTTTTTTAACAATACTGACACTGTTACTAAGGATGCGATGTTACACATTGATATTTCTTACAAAACACTTTTTACTGAGCATCTCAGAACTTTGTTTCATTTAAAAATATGGAAAACGCAGAAATTCTAAAGTCTAAAACTGTAATAATAAATGAAATGTTGGTGATGTTTCATATCCCAAATGAACAGCAATTTCCCTTTGCAAAGTTTTTGATCAGTCAGTTAATTAGATTTATTTAACGGAGCAAAACATATTAATAGCCAGTATTACTCTGCTGAACCCCTCAGTGTGGGGCTTGCATACATAGCGCTAATTTGGGTGCAGGAAACCAGAGTCTCGTTTCGCCGGTAACGCTACATCCCGAGGGAGTGGACGAGACCTCGGGGGTCAAGTCTGACTTGCTAATGAAAAGAAATCACCTGGCCGGTGCCCTGAGTCACCAATTAGGCCATTAGAGGAGAGCCGTTGGAGGCGGTTTGCACCTCGTGGGCTAATGGATCCGGAAGGCCGCGCGGCCCTTCCCCGGAGTTCATCATCCGTCGGAAAAAGAGAAAACAGCGCAAAGGAAGAAGCGACTCGTAGAGGCGCCGTCCAGTCGGTAGCACCGTTTACCCCATTTACAGACAGCGAGATGTCTTAACAAACAAAGACACAATTATTTCATTAGCCGATAATGTTGCTCTCATTTAACTCGTTTGGATTCACAATTAATTTCCCTCTGGTTCTCTAACGACTTCCTCGTCATTTGCTGATAACCGTAAAGGTTCCTGCGGGAGAGAAAGAGAAAAAGTCAAGCAGATCATCGCGTTTGTCGTAGGGATGGAGCCGCGGTGCGAAGAACCTCGTTTTCGCTCCGACAGCTCAGCGTACGAGTACATCCGTTACCTCGGTGTTAACATGCAAACGCTGTTTACGTGTCACCGTGGCGATTCCGTAGGGTTTTTCACGCTATCAGATTGCTTTTCACGCATTAAAACGAAGGCTTCCGCCACCAGTTATCTCGCAAGTTCAATATGCATTTAATTCTAACCTTAACTTGATTGAAATACCACGCTTTGGCTCGAAGCCCAGGTTCCTATCCTTTTTCCATGGTATTGCCGTTCAAACCTTCACTTCCTCTTCTCTTAGGCTGCCGTTGCCGTCAGCCTTTGTCCACCATTCACGCATCTGTTTTAAGCAAAGACCCCGTTGACATTTAAGCAAATCGGCGCTTTTCCGGGATCCGCCTTCTGACTGGCACATTCCATTAACTTGTTCGATTCTCCGCACTCGGAAAAACGAGGTCTGGGGAGCTGACCAAGGGGTGGCTCCGACCGCCTTGTTACAGCAAGCAAATAATGGAAATAACAATGTAACATCCATCGCTGAACCTCGGCTGCTCTTTCAGATTGTGAGGGAAATCGAGTCTCCGTTTTGTAATGTTTCACAAACGTTGCTATTCTACGTCAACGGTTCGCGTCAAGCTTTTTCCTCCCAGCGACATTTTCGATGACTTCCCCTGAAAACCAGGCAGCGTCCCGTAGAGGAACAGCTCATGGCAGTCTCAAACGGTGCTGTGGATCTGTGCGGCGTCACATTGTCATCTACGCGGTTCCGTTCGGGTTGGGCCGTGCAACTCGTCGGCTCCTTCAGCGACTCCATCAGCAGCGTGTCGCGTGTTCTTCCTGTGGGGGAAGAGCTCGTGCACCAGGCCGCCGTCTTAGTGAGCGATAGATGGATTCCTATTAATCCTCAATTATCAATTAATTATTAATTCAGTCAATGAATGAATTATCTTCTCAATTCAGGGTAAGTACCTTAATCCAGGGTACGACACAGGGGGTGGGACTACACCCTCAAACATTCCGGGTTCGAGGCGACAGCTCTGAACACCATACGACCTGGTGCTCCGTGGGAATGGAAGGTGGGAACCTCCACCTCAATGCACAACAGAAGGAAACGCAACAGAAAAACACGTTGACGCCTTTCCGCATTTTCACGGCTCCGTTTTCTACCCCCCGCTGACTCCATTCGGTGTGGACAAACCTTTTCTTCTAAAACAGAACATTTTTAAAAACTTTAGATGTACAAGGGAATTTGAGTGTTTTTCATTACCGTTTGGTTGTATTCTCATTTTCTGAGTAAGGTAAAGATCAATGATGGTTTCACGGTGTTCCGGTGTCCTGTCATACCTGATTATTTTTCACTAGATTTACTCCTGAAGACTTTAAAACTCGGGAAGACAGTGTCGTCTGTGTAGTTGGGTGGGCTGTGAAGAAAGGAGCTTTTTCAGAGCGCTACGAGTCAGTCTAAGAGTGGGGTGTCAGTCTGGTTTTCAGTGGCAGGAGTTTGGACAGAAGTGCTCGGGTGCAACCGGCAGACCTGCCCCCCCGACACCCAAGGAGACGCAGTGAGTCAGAAGCAAAGGGTTTATTATTGACGGTGCGTTACTTCCGAGGAGTCTCTCGGTGGTCCGACACAAAGGTTAAAGCAACTGACGGCGAACACCTACAATGATATGAGTGCCCTGGGTGAGCTGTTTCAAAAAAGAGATAATAAAAAGATAATTTATATAAACATCTACAGCAAGCCTCTGCTCTGCCGTCTTCATTGTTATGTTCCGTGTGGGACAACAGTAACGTGATTCTCTAAACGGGGAGCAACTGGACTTGAAGTAGTTCAACTGGACTCAGTGGAGCTCAACTGGATTCCAGCTCCCGTTCTGCTTTCACCGGGTCGGATTTCCGAACCCGGGGCTCTTGATTCCAAGTCAGACACTTGAGAGAGAACCTTCTGAAAGCTTGTGAGGACAGTCCTGTAAAATTAGGTGTTTCGTATGAAGAAGAAGCCCTTTTCTTGTTCTTTCTCCCGGTCTGGGTGGGGTGGGGTGGGGTGGGGTGGGGGCTGTACAATGAGTCCTCACAAATAGCAAGCGCTGGAGCTGTTTAACTTTTAATGACACCGCGGGCTCTTCCACTCACTCAATTTGGTGGAGGACTGTTAATGCACGCCGCACAAGTCACAAAAAAAGGAAATCATATTTATAGAGCATTCAAACGGCATGTGTCACAGTATTTAAAATGCACTTTGGCTCTTGAGGCTGCTCCGTTCTCGGGGGGCGGGAACGAAGGAGCTCCGGTGATGACGGCGGAGGCGTGGGTCGCTGAACATCTCCAGCTTTCCGCACATTTTTTTAATGAGCGCCCCGGGTTCGGAGCTCGCTCCAAGGGCAAAGAGCTTCGCTTCTGAAAGAATTGTCACCAGTTCTGCTTTTCATCTGTTTGCTTCACCGAGAGGGTTGCCAAATAAATCTGAAACGGTATGGAGGGCTACAGAAAGTGCTCAAAGTCAAAGGCAAATCAAACACCTAAAAGGTGAAAATGAGAGAAAAACAAATGCAAGCCGCTCCGGGGCGTCTGCTTTCGGGAGACTTCGTGGCCCACGCTGCTTCGTATGAACAGCAGGGGGCGCGGTGTTTAAAAATTGAGGCTTTCTGGTGCAGTTGCAGAGTATGTGGGTTCTGCATATTTATAACAATTAGAAATGATTTTTGACAAAGTGGGCTGTGAGATCAGTACAGTGATTTATCGAAGCATTGTTTTTAAGTACAGGCAGAAAGCACATTAAAACGGTAAAATAACCCCTCACAATAGGAGCAAAAATAAACATGAAATTAAACATTGCACCCACTCAGCGCTCGCATTTAAATTGCTCATTACTTTCCATCCAGCTCTTGTAAGAGGAGAACGTCTTCGCTGTCACTCTCATCACATTCGGAAACCTCCAGAGGCTCCATACAAATATACACATACATACATATATATATATATATATAAATCCGAGAAGTTTAAGGACAGACTTGACTTTTTCTTCAGATGATCTGTCAGTTCATGGCAAAATCCCAGCCTTTCAGATGTTCTACTTGTCTTTGACCTTGAGTCTCCATCCGTGTTTCATCTCCGGCCTCAGTTATGCGGACGATCTGATTTCCCACGAGTGGGGCGAACCAGAGGAGATAACTGTTGAGATATTTTTGGACTAAACTTGGTGTTTCAGGCCAGACTGACTTAAAAGCATTTTTGAAAAAAAAAAGAAAAAAAAAAAAATATATATAATATGTCTGTGTGTAGGGGGTGCGGTGGCACAGTGGGTTGGCCCACAGTCCTGCTCTCCGGTGGGTCTGGGGTTCGAGTCCCGCTTGGGGTGCCTTGCGATGGACTGGCGTCCCGTCCTGGGTGTGTCCCCTCCCCCTCTGGTCTTACGCCCTGTGTTGCCGGGTAGGCTCCGGTTCCCCGTGACCCCATATGGGACAAGCGGCTCTGAAGAAGATGTCTGTGTGTATTTCAATATGAATATAATTACATATTTAATCATTATATTAACTTCAATATATAAATCATTAATTTGTCCATTTTGCATTATAAATAATAATTTATTTGAATAATGCATACATAAGCATTTCCAAATAATGAATTAAACATTTTTTTTAAGTCATCCCCTCCAGCACAATTAAAGGCTTTGCCCTTTCAAGTCATTTTTAGGGGATGCACTGCTCTGCACTGAAGGAGGGTTGCAGGATCCAGTCCCACTGCTCCAGATGCTCCGTCCCCCTGACTAATAACCTGCTGGTGTCTCTAGGCAGCTATCGGAGGTCCAAGCTCCGTCATCACGATGCCGTGACACCGGAGCGAAGTGCTTCCGAGGACTGGACACCGCGCAGGGTGGGAAACGGGGGTCGTTCCCGACACGCAACAGAACGGTGCTCGGCCTCAGGTGCGTGAGCTTTCGCCTCTCACCTGTCCACAAACTCACACTCCGAACAGCAGCCTGCAGCATCGGGGTCCCGCCGTTTGAGCCGCTTTACTGCTGTCAGTCTTTATCTTTACCTCCTACTGCAAAGGTCCTGTCAAACCAGGCTGGAAGCACAAATGATGAGATTGAGGTTGTCGTGCTGTAACAACTCGCGTTACTGTGTTTGGACGGGAAGATGTGTTTGGCGTAAATAGTTGCATTATGGGGAAAACCGTGAAATGTGGGTGTGCAACCAGTGGGGGCACTTCTGGGGAAAATGATGGGGTGACTGTGTTTGCCCGTGTGTAGGAAGAGAGTGCGGGGGTGCTAAGCAGGGTGGGAAGGCCGGCTTGAGGCACAGGTCCTGGAGGAAGCGGTGTCCTTGGACCAAGAGCGTTTCTTCCCTGTGTGTTGGCGTTCAGATAAGTCGTTCAAGAGGAATACTGTCTCTGCATCCCTTTTCCCCCCATCCAAACCCACAGTGCTGTGTGTCAGAATACTTTGGACAAGTCATGAGAAGGTTTGGTTTTTCTAGAAAAGACAGTAATGGTGAGATGAGTTGGAGAAGAAAAAAGAAGAAGAAGATGATGATGGACTCAACCGCAGTGACAGTGGACACAGCCTTTTAACACTAAGGATGCAAGTGGAGGACAGAACTTTCTGGAAGAACTCTATGAGTGCGGTCAACAAAAGTCAATAGTAGCTCAGCAGCAGTTAACATGAAACGTGAGTGTGCGTGTGTGTGTGTACACACCACTGAGTGTGTGTACAGTGTGTAACGCATCGTGTCTCTTGCAGTTTTTCAGTCTAGAACCTTCATACGAAAACTGCCGGCGGATGCAGTGTTTTCCAGGCTCCGGGACACGTCTCTAAAGTGAATGATGTGTTTTATGAAAGCGCAGCACATACATCCAGCTTGTCTTCTCTCTTCGTGGACTCGCTCTTCCTGAGCGTCTCCGCCGCTTTCGTCCTCTTGGACACGGACTCGTTGGAGAGTAAAGCTGGAAAGAGATTTTAATGAGCTGCGGTGCGTGGTGTTCCCCCGCTTATCAGTGCGAGTTCAGGACAGAACATTCTGGAAGGCTCTCCATATATGTGGTCAATAAGAGTCGACATCAGCTTCACGGCATCGGAAACATTTCCCTTAGTTTCTCCAGAGGTCGCGTCGTACGAATTAGATTTTATTTTCCGTCTGTTTCCAGCTAAGTTAATTTGAGTGCAATAAGAAATCCCCTGCAAATCGGCTACTGTGGCAACAGAGATTCACGTGGAAACGAAACTTCAGCACAAGGAAAACTATAAAGGAACGGAGCGGGAGCTGGAAACGCATTGGCTGAAGTCCGGACGAGCCACGAAAGCCCCTTTCGTACAAATACGTGATCAACTCCTTTTTGGGGAACCAAATTGTTACAGTATGTTGTCAGTACTTCCTAAAGTATTTTAATTAGTTTATGTGTGTATTTTACTCTTTTTTTATTTATTATTTATTGTTTCTATATTGAAATTCCTTTATGCACAGCATTCATAAAAGTCATTTCTCACCACTATTACTTCTAGGTAATTTAATAGGTATGTCCTCTATTCCATGGCATGTCAAGATGATGCGTAAAAATTTAATATACGCGTAATACAAAACAAAGGCTAAAATATAAGTAAAACAAGGTGCAATACCTTTGTAAGTGCAGTATTATTAATGCTGATGTAATAAAAAGTAAATAAATAAACAGTATCACTCGCTCACTTTCAATAACTGCTTGTCCCGTCAGACTCACAGCAACCCAAAGCCAATGGACTCGAGGTTGTGGGGGGTATACTTTAGAAAGGACACAAATCCATTGCAGGGTCACCACACACACACACACACACACACATACACATACAGTGGGCAGCTCACCTGAACTGCATGTCGTCAGAGTATGGGAGGAAACCAGAGCACCTGGATGAAACCTATACGACACAGGGAAAACATGCAAACTCCATATAGACTGAGCTGCCCTCAAACCCTCATCCAAACAGTTCAGGGTCTGTAAGGCAGCAGCACTACCTGCTGTGCCACCATGCCACTCTTACATCAGTAACATAAATGAGTAAAACGAAGAACTGATGCTATGGAAGGGTTACATTTACATGTATTAATTAATTATGATGTAAATGTGTTATATATGTCTTTGACTTTGAATGTCTTTGCAGTTCTAACATAAATGCAGTAAGCTTTTCTTCTTATTAATAGTGGTTGACGCTCCACGGAAATGGGCAGGAAAAGAAGGCTGGCTGTCCTCCCACGGCACGTGTCCCCGGCGAAGGGCGGCGCGGGAACGGCCCCTGGAGATGGAACTCGTCCCTCGAAAGAGTAAACAGGCCTGGCGATGGTGACACAGCTGTTTGTCATCGCCCAAAATAACCGCGAGCCGCTTTTGGCTGCGATATGGAAAATTAGTGTCGCTTTCATCCCGACGTGCTCCTGGTCCCCCCGGAATGAGTCTCGCCCGTCGTCCCTCCGTTCCTCCCGTGTGTTTGTCTTCAGGGGAGCAGTCAGTCATCGCGGGGGTGCAGACACATCCCGCTGACAGTTCCGCTCCGCTCCGGCTGCCTGTCTGCGCTCGTGTGTTTCATCCGCACGTCTCAGGCGAGAAGGCAAGCGGGATGGGAAGGATGGACCTGCGAGAGCTCCCTGTGGTGGAAGTTCAAGAAGAAGGAGCTCTTCAGCCTTTAAAGGCTTCTGTCCTCTTGCTTTTTACTGCCGTCTCTCGGTGACGTCTCCAATCGGGAGGAAGGAGAGGCCCCTACAAAGATGGGGAAATGACTCATCAAAGAGCTCCGGTTGCACCCCGGGGGACGCGATTTAAACCCCCTTGAGCTCATATTTAACCTGATCGAAGCGCAGACGTCCAGGTGGGAATTTATTACAAGTTGTTCCACAAGATGGTCAAAGGATCCGCTCTTTGATCCCTAGAGGACCTGATGATGCCCTACGGCCCAGCAAGAGCGCCGAGCTCCTCCACCTCTGGCCACAAGGTGGTCCCACTCACAAGTGTCCAAAACTGAAGGTTTGCTGGAATGTGGTGGACTGACTTCTCCCTGCCTCTCACAGCTGCTGAATCCCTCCAAGCATTCAAGAAAGTTCTCAAACCTATCTCTTTCATGGCTGCTTCTCTCGTGATGTATCTATCTGTCTATCCATCTATCTATCTGTCTATCTATGACGGCCACTGCGTCGGCTGGAGGCGTCACCTTCCGCTTGCGCTCTTAGGTTTCCTTCTAAAAACTGAGTGTGTGGTAACTGGTTGAGTTGAGAGCGTTGTGAAATGTTTTAAGTTGGTAGCTCCGGGTAGGAATGGAGAATTAAACCCTTGTGACCGGACCAGTTACTGCGAATCGTCACATAATCGGCTGGGTGGTGGTTGAGGGTATTTTGGCATGAGAGCCACTGTGGAGCGTTTGGAGGCGTCCCAAACCCCTCGTTAATGTGTTGTAGAACTCATTAAGCGTCCCCAACCTGCGCTTAGACCCACACGGGGGGGTGCTTTTACAGGCAGCAGCTCCTGAGGTTTGTCCTGGAAATTACACCGTTTGTCTCCATCTGTATGGCGGCTGCGCAACCTGGCAGCCGAGCAGCTGGGAAACAGTGCAACAACACGTCCGGTCTGGGCTCTTCGCAGGTGGTCTTTGTCACATCACATGTGAGATTAATTGTAACAAAAATGAATGACAACTCTAGGAATTGATCCATTCAAGAAGACTCGCGTTCCATTAGGTAGTGAAGGCAGAGCTCGTTTCTTGGTCAATGCGGTAATACCGTAGTACTAACAGCAGGCTTGCGCTGAATGCAGACCTGCTGTTCGATTGACTCGAGTCAAAGTGATCGCACAAGACAACATGTCCACCTCGGCGCCGTGGCTTCGTTGGAAATATATTTGCATCCTTCATTGGCTGAAGCTTTTCTCCAAAGCAAACTGCAATGAATTACCCATTTATACAGCAGGGTAACTTTTACTGTATCCGTTCAGCTTGAGGTCCTCGATCAAGGGTATTGCAGCAGGAGTGGGATTCGAACCTGGGACCACCGCCTAAGCTCTTGCCCGTCCTGACATTTCTCCCTCAGTGTAATTACGTTGTCTTCTCATGTTACACATTTTCAACAATACAAAACATTTTCCAGCTGATTGATTTGTTTTTAAAAGCATTTTCCTAATTTTTCCAACCTGTAACATTCTGCTTTTTGAGCCAAGTGAACACAACATGTTTCTCCACACTTGCCCTGGGGCAGGAAAGAGCACCCAAGCAGAAAAGGAGCGTGTGACCACCTTCATTCAACTCACATCCACAGTGTTTACAGCTCGTGTTTGGGGTTCCTGAATGTCGGCGCTCATCCTTTCCGGAGCAACAATTAATAAGAGTTGAAGGAAACCGCGTATTCATTATCTGTAATTTTTACAAAACCTAAATAAACAGAGGAGCAGCTCTATTATTAAGTAATTATTTGCTGTGAGTTGGGGTAAAAGTGTGGCATCTCACTCGTGCACTTGAGGGTCGATCGTTCGCAACCCACTGATGGCCTGTGGGTAAAAATAGTTTTTCAGCCTTGAAGTTCTGGCTTTAACACTCCTGCAGCGTCTATTAGAGTAGGAGGTGGGATTTGAACCTGCAACCTCCAAATGGAAAGGTGGTAGCCCTAACCACTATGCCCCCTGCTGCTTCGATGACTCAGCAGCGCATAGAACAGAATGAGAAGACGTTCAATATCGGGTCGTCACAAGCGCTGAAGGAAACGTACGTCGTGTTGTGCGGCGGGGCGTCCTCGTGCACGGTGCCGGCTTGGCTTGACGCTGGAATATAAAGCCAGGGTTCGAGTGCAGTAGAGCGCGGAGCCAAGGGGCAACCGGGCCCTGAGAGCGAAACCCTCCTCTGCCACGGGCCGCTGCACCCCTCTTTTCTGCTCCGGGAGACAGATGCTCAGTGCCGGTTCTCCCCTCCGGCAAGAGAGCCGGGCGCCGTCAAGGCCGAGTCATAACTGAAAGCGAAGCGTGGCGAGCACAATTCCCGAGCCACACATAAAATATATTCTTATAAGAACTCTAAATTAGTGTGTGCATGAAATAATGCGGCATTTTGCCCATTTGTTTTCATTCTGGACATTTGTTTAAAAATGCCTGAAGTGGCAGTGTCAGAAGGAAAGCTTACTTGACTATGGGGCGGGGCCAGAGCATGGGGCGGGGCGGAGCAGAGGGCGGGGCCGTGGCATGGGGTGGGGCCAGAGCTGTTTCTTTAAGGACCTCGCAGATTTTATTCAGGTTTTTGTCAGATTTTAGTTAGCCTGTTTAAAATAAAATATGATGCTTCAGGAAGGACCATACTGGAACAGGTCAACTCAAATCAGGAGTGCTGATTATTTCAGAGGTTGTGTTTATCTGTTGCCGTGGCTACCGACATGCTCTGAAGACGATGCCCAGCTGGAATTCGCTGAGCTGAGTGCAAATAAACACAATCTTTAAAATGCCACAAATGCACACAGCCGTTCACACGCTACGGGAAATTTTGTGTCGCCAGTTCACCTGAAGCTCACGTCTCTGCACTGTGGGAGAAAACCGGAGCACCTGGAGGAGACCCACAGAGACACACGCTGCTGAAGGGGCACCCTGGGTTGGAAGACCGAAAGAGCTCAGCTCCACCCCGAGGAAATAAATCAAATTCTGGGGTTGACTTCTGTTGGTTGATGAGGGTGTCGTGTTGCATCCCATCATCCCTCACCTCCTGCTCTAACTCAGGGCCTCTCACAGAAGAGCTTTTGTTGGAAGAGCATGTGACGAGATGGTCGTCCATCCGGAGGGATTCTTCTTTTTGTAGAAGAATCAAGAAAGGCTGCTGTTTAATCACGATTCATTTTCCTCACCGGACGCCCAAGCTGCTCTCCAGCTCTTAAAGGCTTAAAGAATTAAACTGCTGCTTGAATCTGCTGCTCCTCTGTTTCTCGCCCCCTCTTAGAGCTTCTTTAGGACTTAAGTACCCTAAGTATTGTACTGTAAAGTCAATATAGATGAGCACATTATAATAACTCTGACGCAGGGCAATTGATTGAATCCCACCGCGATGTCAGAGGGAGCACTGTTTTTTATTATTATCTTTATTCATTGATCTCATGCAATGGTAGGTTTGTACACTAAACTACTATCAATCCACGGCGAGTACCTTGATCAAGGGTACTACAGCAGAAGGTGAGATGCAAACCCGGGTCCTCCAAGTGATGACTGACCATTATTATTATTATTATTATTATTCTCTGGGATGGACTCTGGACCTCAGCAACCCTTCCCAGGACAAGCAGTTAAGGAAAAGGATGCAACATTATTGATGTGATTTTTTTCAACAAATCTGAGGTTTTTAACAGGACACGTTGCCATTGGAAGCCGAAGGGGAGAAGATCCTTAGTTAACCCCAGTTCCTTAGCGACTTCTTAGCACAGCTGAACGGTGCATTATTCACCGTAGACGGAGCTGCGGCCGCGCCCACTGCTATAAGAACGGCCTCAGAAATCAATTTCCATTTCATTAACTTGCAGCGTCTCTCAGTTACTGTTAGCTCGGGCAGGAAATTATTCATGTACTCTTACCGTGGTAGGAGGCGCAAAGGAGTTGGAGCTGTGACCAAACACCCTGCTGCTTGAGGGCGTGTACAGGACTCTATGCTGGACCTCCCAGTTATTTTCCCGGTATTTTCTTTCTTTACTTCTTTGATCTGTTGCTCACACCCAAAAATATTCTCCCTGGTAGAACACAATTTGTAAACAATGTTGCAAAATTACAGTGAGCACAAAAAAGACATTTCCTGCAGTGTCTTTTCCCTCAGTGCTGCATCAAATAAAGAAACGGCAGAACGGCATATTTTAGCAAAACTCCTCTGCGGCGAAGCAAACACATAAAGATAATAGAAAGAGCTCAGTGTAGACCATTGGGTCAGGATTTGACAAGTGAGACATTTTTCAGATGACTGTCCACACCACTGTGTCATCATGACATCTTGTCTTTTCTTAGAGCTCCAATGAACCTTCATTCATCTAGGCACTTTTCTCCAAAGACACTTACCATGATTTACACATTTTAACAGCAGGGCAGATTTTACCATGTCAGTTGGTGAGGCTACTTTGGAACTGGGAGGTCCTGGGTCTCAATCCCACAGCCTGCTGCACTGCCCTTTATCTGAGCACTTACCCTAAACTGCAACAGGAAAAATTACAGTGCTTTATGAATGGGTAAATGGGTTTTGATTACCGAACACAATGCCAAGTTGCTTTGGCAAAAAGTGTCACTTAATGAATAAATCGCAGTAATGATCACAGGAAATTAAAAAAATCTCCCTTACATATTGTACAGATGTCTGATATTTCTTAACTGCGCAGAAGATGTGGCAGTAATCCAGTATCGAGATTGGATCATTGTTTATTTAGATGAGACGTTAGTAGAAAAAAATGTGAAAATATAAGTTTATCCTCTCAAAACTTTTTTGCATGATTGCGTCCTAATTTCTGAAGTGAATGCACAATATTTCAGACGGTAATAGAGCACTATTCATAGCCCCCAATTTATCTGTGTCAGGTTTTTTCGTGTAAATTACTCTCTCTAAGATGAGGAAAATTGTTTTGCACAGGACGTAATGAAACAGGCATCCGTAAAAGCATTTTATAATTGGTAGAAATTAAAATATTCATAAACACGAAGCTATAATTCATAGAAAGGCTTCAAGAGCGAAGTTTGGACTGCGAGACGTCCCGTCTCATTAACTTCACAGGACAAAGGGTGTAGATCCATACTGGCCTGTGGGAGCCGCACTGCAGGTTTGCTGGTCAATTCCCTAAGGGCAGGTATAGGGTTCGGGTTTGGTTTGGTTAGGGTTAGGGTTAGTGTTAGAGTTAGAATTAAGATTAAGATTTAGATTTAGATTAGGGTTAGGGTTAGGGTTAGTGTTAGGATGGTCAATCAGGGTTAGCCATAAGTAAGGGTTAGGGTTAGTTAGGTGACTTGAGGGGTTTCGCTCTGCCTCAAATCACTGCACTCTGCATATATCTTCTTTAGCTCCTCTTCCAATTGCTGACCCCCAGCCGTGGCTGTTGGAGTCACTTGTTCTTTTTCTCTGAATTGAAAGGTCGAACTGATCACCTCTGGCGCAAAATCCCAGTTTCCACTGTCTGGTATTCAATGGGAGTGGGGGGAGGAGTGGTTAAGTCTGCAAATTTTCCAGCCGAATGTTCCTGGATCAAACCCCACTTCCTGCTGTAGTACCCCTGATGAAGGCACTTACCCTAAATTGACACAGTAAAAATTACCCAGCAGGTACCACCTGCCTATAAAAATGACATCAGTACCTTCACTCCTCTCAATCCTAAATACTAGATTCAGCCAAAAGCCCCCGTGATGCGGACCATTCTAGCCTGCTTCAGCCCTCCAAAGCTGTCCGCTGTCCTCATCATGGTCCTCCACGGCGGAGCAGAGCGAACGTGTCGCCCGTCCCTCGTTCCTACGCAGCTCATTTAGCAAAGCGGTGAAAGGAAGAAACTGGGAAAATCATCCAGAGCAGAATTAGGGTGTCAGATGGCAGGGTTGTGTTTTTCATAGCTGGACTTGAAAAAAGGCCATAATCTCTACAGTCAAGACCCTCCCACTTTGGAGAGACAGATATGGACTTCGACAAGTCCAAATGTGGCGTATTTCAGAGAGAGAGGACGCCGTACACATGCGCTCCCTCAAGACAAACCCTTCCTGGACAAACAGCCCATCTGTAAATTACTCCAAAGATGGGGTAGAGCCAACAATCTGTGGAACAGTTTCCGCAATTTCCATAACAATTTGTGTTCCGATCCCCTGGAAGCTCCACCGCAGACCCAAATGAGGACAAGCTGCTCACAGAAAAGGGCGCAAAGGGTTTCGACGAAACGTACGAGCTGATGATGCGAAAATAGGAACGGTGCACGCCGATCCACTTCCTCCCTTTGTTTTCGTCCGGAAATTACGAGAACTCGTCGGCCCGTCTACGTGCAGAACTTGCCGTTTTAAACGATCGTCTTTGACCAAAGCGGCATCGCTGTGAACGTGAGCATTTTAGCAAAGTGCTCGTGAGAGATATCGCTTCGCTCGTGTCCCGAAGCTCCCGCTTTTATGCTACATAATTATTTCCCAGACCCAGCCGAGTTCCTTAATAACTTCACATCAACAACAGAGGCTTGGATTTAATATTCCTTCATGATGAGGTGCCTCATGTTTACGTAACTTCATAGAACCGCTATAAAAGAACAAGAAAGAGCTTAAGAGCATTGATATCATCTCCAGTAATAAAACATTTTTTACATGAAATGACAATATTATTAATTCTCCGAAAGATCAAAAGTATAAATGATACTTTTTAAAGGCTCAAAGCTCTACTCCATCACTGCCGGCTCCATCTCTGAATCCCTTCTTTAGTTCCACTGGACTGTCAGTATCAACAATTAATATCACACACACACACACACACACACACACACACACACACACACATTTTCAGAACCGCTTGTCCCATACGGGGTCCCGGAGCCTACCCGGCAACACAGGGCGTAAGGCCGGAGGGGGAGGGGACACACCCAGGACGGGACGCCAGTCCGCCGCAAGGCACCCCAAGCGGGACTCGAACCCCAGACCCACCGGAGAGCAGGACCTGGTCCAACCCACTGCGCCACTGCGCCACCCACAATTAATATCAATATATCAAAATTTTAATATCAATAATATTTTTCCAGAAGTCATAACCTCTCCGGTTTGTAGGCGTTACAACCTTGTGAGGCATTTGGCACTTTTTAAAAACTCGTTCTCAACGTCAGGCACAATTTTCCAAGTGTATTAAAGAGAAACTGAGGGGGAGAAGTTCGCTGTCAGCATTGCGGTGCGTATGAATAGTAATACCCTCATTTACTTGTTTTCACTTCTTCTCCCAGAGAGCGAGGAGCTGATTTATTTAGCGGTAAATGGCGGCTGGGAGACGCCAAATTCCTACCGCGGGCAAACGAGCAGCTGTGAGACGTCTCAGAGCGAAAAGGTTGCTCCTCCACCTGGCTACGATGGGCCTGCTGGGACGCCGAGTCGGATTCGCGGCCTTTTATTGCTTCACGGCTCAACGAGAACTTCCCCGATGAAGCATCGAATGTCTTTGTGTATCTCTGAAAATTCGCAACTCGATCGTTCGTAATTCGAGGATCCGGTGCGACGGGGGCCGAGGACGGGCGACGTTTCCAACGAGCACGTCGCCATAACGCGGCAGGATAATGAATCGAGGGCTTGCCGTACCTCTCCGAGATGCGTCCGGCGGGGCGTCGGCGCGTTCTCATTAAACATCTCCTCCGAAGAGGCGGCATGCGAAGTAGATGCGGCCAATTTCATTACCGCTCCGCTCTTGGCACTTGGAATCGTGTTATTTCTGAGCAATATAATAATATTTCAATATTAGATTCATTGAGGAGTATTCTGCCAGAATGTTTTCCCTGTTGGCGCTGTAGGATTGTGGACTGTGTGGATGTTTCCTTCGTCTTGCTTTCCGGTTGTGTGGCCAAATTGTCGTCCTCAGGGGTTTTGGCGTGTGGGGCCTTTGTTGACCTAATGCACATCGGTGAGCTAATTCCTCTGCAGGCGCATCGTTTTATTGTTTTCATATGTACTTTCGCCGAAAAGCACAACTCCGTTTTGGGTAAGTACTTTACTACGAGTCGTACTCGAGCAGGAAGTGACTCTCCCGGCCCTGATGTCGGGGTGGCACCGGGGGTTGGATCCCCGGAAGGGTATCGCAGCCTCTGGGTGCCGGAGGACCTCGTCTGCTTCGCGTCCGCTTGGTCGCTCGCTCCAGATGAGCGACGTGCTTCCGGCGCTTCGAGCCACTCAGGCCCACATTCACCCCGCTGCTTCCTCCTCCTCTTAACTCACCACCGCAGCGCTCGAGTAAAACGATGCAAAGAAATGGAGGGAGGAAAACAATGTGTTTCTTCCTCCCCATGTAGAGAAGTAAACCCATCCCTCGCCCAACAGGGTTAATCCGTTCCATGAAATTACCCTCCTGGACAAATCCCTGCTATTAGGGGGTCGAATTACCATCATTTGCTATGATGAAAGAATAACAGGCACCCAGACAACAAACATGTCAGCTGAAATTAAATGACAACACCAAAATCACACACACACACAGAAACTGCTTGTCCCGAGCGGGGTCGCGGCGAACCAGAGCCTAACCCGGCAACACAGAGGGCGCAAGGCCGGAGGGGGAGGGGACACGCACCCCGGACGGGACGCCAGTCCATCACAAGGCACCCCAAGCGGGACTCGAACCTCGGACCCGCCAGAGAGCAGGACCAACACCAAAATAATTTGTAATATGTGTAATAATGAATATTATTGATTTCTTTCACTTATTACCCAAGTTAGAAAAAGTGGCAATGTGAATTGTGCAGGAAAATGAATGATTTTCAGACCTCCTTTCTCACCTTCAGACGCCAACTCATAAACCACAAGAGAAACTCCTCTATTTAAAATAGTGTAAGTGTATTCATGTTATAAAAGCCATTTAAGCCAAAATTTACATTTACTTACCAGACACTTTCCTCCAAAGTAACTTCCAATGAACTCTATGTAGTGTTATCAGCCCACACACCTTATTTACCAGGGTAACTTACACTGCTAGATACACTACTTACACTGGGTCACTCATCCATACATCAGTGGAACACACACACTATGGGGGACCTGAACAGCATGTCTTTGGACTGTGGGAGGAAACCAGAGCACCCAGAGGAAACCCACACAGACACAGGGGGAACATGAAAACTCCACGCAGACTGAGCGGGGATCGAACCCACGTCCTTTCACACCACCAAGGCGCTATGAGACAGCAGCGCTACTCACTGTGGCACTGTGCAGCTGAAAATTTATGTGTATATACACTTTATTTCTACAAATTTTGTATCGATTCTGCTATTTCAGTTGTGGTAGACTCACCATAATCAGTGCTCTGACTGGCTGAGACTGTCAATGTTACAGGAAGTAGGAAATCAATAAAACAGATGTTGTTTGCTCAAAATTGCAGAGTTAACAGGGGAAAAATGTTGTTGTGCTGAATACTAAACCTGTTTTATGAAAAGGGGTTTATATTTTCTCATGCTCTATGGTTTTTCGTTCCCGGTATATGAGGGAAGGGTGTGCTTGTACTGGCAAGGAAAGACGATATTGAGATCCAGCACTTTCTGCCCATCACGATACAGTGGATAAGAGGCCTGGAGAACATAGATTGTCTTCGTCAAAGGGGCCTTTCAGAAGACACTCTTGAATCTGAGGGAGTCCTCTAGAATGGTCAAATCACCCCATAGACTCAAGACCGGTTCCCTCGCCTGAGCACTCGGTTCGTTGGTCCTAGAAGTTAGCGCTCCTTGCAGGAGCTGAGGACACGAGTTTGACGCCCGGTCAAACCAAACCTGGTGCTTGGAATCATGCGGAATCAGCAGAAGACAAACTGCTAGGGGTGGCCTCATCGACTGGCGGTTCAACTGCAATGTAGTCAATATCGATCTTGTCCTGTGTATTTACCACAGTAATACATGGGGATATATTCTGAAGTTACACATAATGAGCTTTATTTTAATTGCGAACACTTATCTGCCCAAGTTTATTTATTCATTCATTCATTGTAGCTACTTAGTGGACAAGGTACAGCAGACACTTGGTAGAGAACCTCTAACACAAGCTGCAGAGCGTTATGCTCCACCCTCGGGGCTGGAGTACCGAGTGGTCAAAGATGACAACGTGGAGGAGGGATACCCCCGGGGAATAAGCATATCCGGATTGGCCTCAGGTAGCGTGGACACTCGAGACCATCCTCTTCAAGGATGGACGCTACTGGTGCTAGGATGACTACCTGACCGTGAACAACCCGCGGAAGGCGGTGTCCAACTGAGTATCCCGAGCTCTGAAGGTCCAAACCCAACACGCCGCTTCATCCGTTCTCTTCTGAGGACAGCTGAGAAATTGTTTAAATCGACATCTTGGATGAGATGATTAAGTGCCGCCTTGGGCGAAAAGGAGACGCGAACAGCCAAAGTCAGACTGACGGAGCACTTGCCAGCACCCGGAGAAGCGCTCCGATTAAACATCATTGCTTTCTTGCTGGGGGCTTTCTGCTGCTTCGGATAAATTAAGTTACAGGCCTTTCGCACAGACGTATTTTAGAATTAAGCAATAAAGGTCAGGGTCTTCGCTCCAAGGTCTAACAACAAGAAGAAGTCCTCTGGGTCAGTAAGTCCAATTCCTTGGCTACCGTCTTGACATCGCGGGTACCCAACGGCTGAAGGAAAAGTCGGCCGTGGGAACGATCAGTTGGTCGTAGGCAGATGTCTGATTTTTTTCGTCTTCTTCAAAAGCAAAAAAAAACAAGCGATGAATACAAAGGCTGTGAATAATTTGTTTTTAATTTAAAAAAATCTTTTATGGAGTAAATTGAGACAGGATGGAGAAGAACAGCGAAGATTTAAAGCTGTACGACTGATTTTATTTCAGCCGTCTCTCATCTCATCATGTTCACAATACGCCATGAGACAGGAACGAATATGAAAATGGATCTCGCAAGTTCCAGATAAATCTGTGTTTTGAAGCTGAAACGATGCATAAGACCGTCGTTCAAATTTCACTGAAGGGAATTTACTTTTCTGGACAAACTACATTTTCTTTCCCATACATCTTGAATCTAATGCACTGGGACAGATCCACCTCAATAAATTCTGCACCGTTTTGACAAATTAATGCACTCTGGATCCCCTCTTCCATTACCCTCATGCATAAATAAATTAATTATACATAGTATATATTGCAAAGCCATTAGACCTCGTCTGTTAATTTGTGACATTTAAATGCAGTGTGATATATTTGCTATATTTGTCACATTGGTTAATTTTGTGGAAAAATGACATTTCCTATTAAACTTGCTCCCATGAGTGCCCGCTAGAAATGGCCTTTCCGCAGTGACTGGGTACTACAGCTCCTTCAACCGGCCAGGTGGTGGAGAAGCGGTGAAGGACGCGCACTGCTCCTGTAACTGGCTAGGGGGTGGAGGAGCGGTTAAGGCAACGTCAGACATCCATTCATATAAAAAGGCCGCTTCAATTGCCAGCTAAGCGGAAAAATAGTAAAAACACAATATGATTTCAAATGTAGATAATTTAGGGAGTATAGGTGTGCAACTTAAGTTTTATTAGTGTGTAAAAATGATTATTTTGAGCAAGCAACTGAAGTGTAGTTTTAAGTTCAGAGGGCGAACAAATTTTGAAAACACAGTATAGCAATGTCAATAAACAAAGGGTAGGGTAGGTTTATGCTTAGAACATTCTAGAAAGTGTGAAGAGGCAGAAACAACACCTACAAGAGCACGTTGTAATATCGACAGATATTGTTACACTTCCAACCAGCCGTGCAATATCAATATTCCCTTTGTCCGGCGGCGGGGTGTGGAGGTCCAGTGTCCATCCTGGCACACTGTGGACAACACACCTGTCCTGGGAACAGATTTTTTCCTACGACATAAAGAAAGGAATTCAAGTATTAAAATGAAAAGAGTTAAGCGTTTTCATTTGTGAAATACTGACGAAAATGTAAAAATGTAATTTTTTTTTTTTATGTCGGAGTGATAAAGCTGCAGTTTCTTGTTCTTGGGACCCTCTGGGTTTTTGGGTTCTTTTTTTAACTTGAGTTCTTCATTAATTATTCTTGATCAAACTTTATCTCAACCGCATTAAGTAGAACGTGCGATTTGAGCTCTGTCTGCGCTGCACGAATACGTGTTGTGTCCAACGTCACATTTTCCCACACAAGATTTAAAAAGAGCATTAATCATTTCATCAGCTTTCACAATAAATATCTGCTTTGTCTCTACTGTGTTTTACCTTTTGAACGTAAATAGAGTCCTGTTAAGGAGACGCTTTAAAACTCCGTTACCGAAACGGTAAAGGCGAAAGGATTTAACTTGCACAATCAGTTGAGACGACACACACCGGAGCTCCAGCAGGAGGCCGGAACACCAATACAGCGCAGTGTTGCGGTTGGAGCTGTTTCCTTTAGACCCGAAGGTTGCAGGTTTGAGTCCCACCTCCAGCCGTAGGACCCTTAATCAAGGTACTCTGGTGAAACTCCCCATCCTGATAAACAGGTAAATAATTAGAAGTTTATTTGGAGAAAACTGTCTGATAAATGAAGAAATAGTGTAAAGCATATCCCCCCAAACAGGTCTCAGCCCACAGGGTGGGATGCGGTGAGAGTGCGCTCCAGAGCACAGGCCTACAGATTCATTCATTCCGCAGAAACAATTCCTTCCTGGGGAGCGAAGGCTTCCTCATTTTGTCATCGTGACACTCGGCTACGCGGCCGGAAGGCTTAACGTTTTGTGCCGCTGTGTCTTACAAGCAGCATAAATAAAGAAATTAAACAGAAATCTGGCACCTAGCATTTGTCGTTGTAACAACACCCACGAAACGATACTTTTTTAAATACTTTGCAGTTTAATTTCCTGCTTATAGTCCTTCGAATGTGCTGCCGGGGACTATTGGAAAGTACAGTGACGCAGATGTGGAATCTGTTCGTCTGCACTTGTTTTATCCATAATTTGTTGCATAAATTTAACTATTCTTCATATTTCTGTGACATGTTTCTAATTCCTACTTTATTTGTATTGCCTTATTTATATGATCTCTTCTATCAGTCTGTATTACGGAAAGTCGGAAAAGCATTTCACTGCACGTCGTACTAAGCGCGGCTGTGTATGTGACAAACTTGAACTCGGACTAAGTGTTGTATGATACAACTTCCTGAATGTAGTAACTGCATGGTGATGCTTCTCATCTTGATCAAGACATTAAATGAACTAAACCAATGAATTGTGCATCATCGGTGTAATAAAGAAGTTAATGCAAACAACATTTCGATCAGTGCATCACAATCGAAACCTCAGGTGACCGAATAGAATGAGCAGGCGGTCGAGCAAATCAATACTGAAAGTGATTTTCCAAGATACAGATGCCAAAACAAAACACTTTTTCTTGAAGTGTAAAAGTGGAGGGAAAGATCATCGAATGATTGGACATTTATTAAGAACCGTTTATTAAGACTTTCTGACCTCCGAAGGCCTATGTGACCTATTACATTACGAAAATAGCGTCTGTTAATGCTGCAGGCTTCTGAAGCATCGGGGTCCATGTCTCGAGTCGAGGTTCCTTCAGCTGCAGCTGGGACACGGGATGGATGAGGTTCCTCCAGAAACACCGGAAGTCCTGGGCATCGTTGGGTCTCGAGTTCTTCGACATCGTGTGGAGGGCTGGGACAGGAGCTCTGGACTGACTGGTGCTCCCACCCCGATGATGTGCCACCAGATGATGCGATCTAACTACCGAGGGGTTCCAGGGTCCTGGAGAGGAGGCAACGGCCAACCACGGAGCATCAGACTCAGGAGGGACAGCGTGGGTTTCGTTCTGGTCCAGGAACAGTGGACCAACTCACCGCTCTCACTGGAGGGTTGTGGGATTTGAAGCACCTTGAGCTTTGCCGTCCTGAAGAAGACCCAAAGTTGTGCCCTGAAAATAATCACCATCTGCAAAGGTGGGTCTTCTCAGCTCCTTGTTTGCGATGTTTAAGGACATCAGATCAAGGGTCAGTCAGGAAACGGATTTCATCCCTGTTGTTTGCTGATGGTTTTGTTCCTTTGGCTTCATCGTGATGTGATCTTCAGCACTGCTAGAGTGGCTCGTAGCTGAGTGGGACGGGCGGGATGCAGGTCAGCACCTCCAAATCAGTTGTGATGGTTCACTGTGGGGACAGTGGTCCCATTGGAACTTCAAGTTCTACTCAAACAATATGCAGCCAACTCAACTGGAACAAAGTTCTATGGTCATAAAACATCCCATTGGTTTTTCTAAATGTTATGAAGCAAATGAGGACTGCAGGTCAGGGTGCATTAGACCATCTGAGAATTATGAAAGCAAAACTGAGGTAAGATGGCTCCTCAACTTCGTTCACGCTCTGGTTTATTTCCTACGTGCAAAGGTTTTAACTTTCATCAAGGTTTTTTCTTTTTTTCATTTCACTCAAAGTCACTGCGGTCTCTGTGAAAACAGGTTTAGACAGAGCACTTTCCCAGAAATTAAATCAGTGCTTGGTTCTCACAGGGTTAATGATGTACTTTCCTCCATTTGTGAATAACTAAATCAGTATAATTTAGTACAAGCTGCATTCACACAGATATCTTCCATGTGGTGAAGTTTTGAGATTTTAAAAATGTTTTACTTAATGTTACAACATTTAAGAATCTGAGTATGGAGGAGGATAAAAGCCCTTTTTGTCCAGAAACCAAGTTCAACATTCTGGTTACAGCCTAAAAGACAGTGAAAGGATCCACACCTCAAATCATACAGGACCTTACAGCGTAGCAAGCGCACCATGTTCCTCCACCACCGGCCACTTGGTAGCCCCACTGACAAGGGCTCCAAAATCAAAAGTGCACAGGTGCTCAGTTTTGTCCCCAACATCATGGAAGGAGTTCCCTCCCGCCTAGAAGGGGGATTAAGAACACATCCTTTTGAGAGCCATTCCCCTCCTGCTAGCTCTATCAATGAGTCTAACACCATGTGTTATTACCTATGTATTTGCTATTTCAATGTGACTGTTAGAGGAGTTAGTGGAGTCAGAACCTGTAGCCATAATCCTGTGTCTAAAGCGGTTTCTCTACTGCACAGCTGTAGCGTGTCTTTTTGGAGAAAAGCACCGAAACAAATGAAAAGGTTGCAGTCAATAATAGGGCACATAGTGGTTGGAAGAAACCAAATTTCTAAATGTGTGTAGTTTTATGGCTCACTTCTCCAAGAAGAGGTTGAAGTTCTGCCTCATAAAACTCCAATCCCCCTTCTTACTCAATACAGAAGCACTTCCATTCCTTGCAAGTGGCCGATGTCACATACGGAAGATAAGTTAGGTATATATTTTTTTTTAAAAAATAAAAAATAAAAACACAAAAACTTTATTACAGTTAGACCAGAAGGGAAAAAGCTTAATGAAAACACAACTACTATACAAGTACAAATGCCTCCCCCGCTTATTTACAGAGTTCTCCATGACATGGTAAAATACATGTGATGAAAAAAAACAAACACTGAAGATACTTTACAACAACATTTTACATGTTTATGTTACAAAAGACACCAGTGATATTAAATGATGGCTGGAAAAAAATAACACTTCAGTTTTCCTTCGTCCAACTGTGTATGTGTGCGCGCATTGGGAATACAACTATTTTTAAGCAAGGAAAGTGAACTAGAGCAGGAAGGAGATATAGCAGATCCATGCAGCATCTCCACTGTCTGTGGGAAGAGCTGGGAAGGGGGGCGGGGGGACTGAGGTTTAGAAAATACCAACAGAAGCACTGAGCAGCAGTGGAAGGAACTGTCAAAAAACAACAAAACAGTAGAGTCTATAAACTCACTTTCTGATGCACACAAGTACTCCAAACACAGATGACTTCCTGGGACACGCAGATGCTGTCGCTCTGCAGTGACAGCACTAATATGATTTTTATATACAAAATGATTATGCTTTTAAAAAAAGGAACAGTATTCACAGTGATAGACACAGAAAGGGGTTGAAAAATGTTAGAGAGGAAACTTGTCATAACACCAACTTCAGGGCAGAGTGGAGATAGGGGAAGGTGCCTTTTGCTCTCCTCATACCTTCACTGACAGCCTGTCTATCTCGAGGTCTTTAAAGGAGAACCTCACTTCGTGGCCAGAGATTGACATTCAAATGTTGATTACCATCAAGACGCTCCCTGTGTGGGTGAAAAGGTAGCTAACATAAGGAATAAGACGAAACAGCTGGTGCATCTGTTCAGCAACTCGAGAGCCCGAATCCCTCCCAGCGGTAAAACCAGGGTGCACAGTGCCACACAGATTTAGGGGCTGAACTCCACGTCCTGGCAACACCATCTCTGAATTTAAAGAGAAGAAACGACGAGATGGCTCCATTCCTCCAAGTTCATAGTCTGGAGGAGTGCGTGGGCCAGGAAGTAGTGTCGGGTTCCCCAGTAGCTCAGGTGGAGGAGGGTGGTGCCGTGTTCACTAGGTGCCACCGCTGGGCTTGGCAGGTGGTTTGACCCTCACGGCCGCTGTGGTGCGGGCCTGGCCCTTGGCCTGCTGCTGCGCCGGGGGGTCCGCGGGTGCCTGCTGTGGGGCTGGGCTGTGAGGAGGTGGAGTCTGCACCTGTGGAGAACCTGCGGCCACTGTTGTCGCCACCTGCTGCTGCAGCAGCTTCTGCTGCACCACCTGCGAGGTGGCCGCGGGGAGCACCTGCACCTGACTTTGGGCTGCGGGGGCCGTCGGCTGGGACAGCGACACCGTCTGAGCCTGCGCCTGGATCTGGGACACAGGGAGGGGCCGAGTCAGGAGCGGCAGAGGCGAGCGCCTTCTGGAAGGTTGCGTGGGACTTTGATCGGGCGGCAGAGCTACGGACTCTCAACACCATTCCGTTTTCGCCAAAGACACAGGTGTGAAAGAGAAGGCAGCGGCAGGTCGGAGACGCGAGAACCTCACCTGCTGTGGGGCGGACACTATCTGCTGGATGTTGGCCACAGTGGACTGCTGCTGCACTATCTGGGGCAGCTTAGCAACCTACAAATCAATAACGGGGTTTTTCCTCTATCAAGTTATTGTCTTAATGAAATTCCACTCTCGTTTTGCAGTTCCCACATAACCCACCGAGAACGAGTGGCTTCGTCGGCCCCCCGCCCACTGCCCTGTGCCCATATTCCTGCATACCTGGATCTGCTGCGCTCCGGCAGGCTTCTGTGCCTGAGCGATGGACGTGGTGAAGAACTGGGTTTTGATGCCTGGCTGGAGCTGAGGCGCTGTTGCATAGGTCACCTTCTGTTGCTGCTGTTGGGCTGGCTGTGATGTCTGCACAGTCACCTGTTGGGTGGTCAGCTGGAACAAGGAGCGGACGGTCCCAGTCACACCCAGTCAATTGATCAATACATGGCTTTGTATGGATAAGCCATAAGAAGTCTGCACAAATGTTTAAAGAGATACAAACAAATTGCACTTCCCATTCCTGATGCCATCTGTTGGTTCAATAAAAGGACAGTTACTGCTACACACTGGCTCCTCAAGTTCTTGAGTCAGAGATATAAATCTTGCAAAATACAAATATTTTTCGTTTTTATGTTTTTTTTTTTTTTGTAAATTGCATTTTGTTCATTTTACTTACTACAATCAGTTGTGGAATGAAGGCAACCTGCAATTATCCTCTGAACCGACAGGTGGCAGTAAACTCCCTCAAAAAGAACATGAGGGACCTGCTTAGTTCAAATCACTTTCACTGCTTACAGCTCATGTCTGGTGTTCCTTGGTGTTGGTGATCAATTACAAAATGAGGAACACTGCTAATATTTAGAGATGAATTGAGCAACAATCTATATTAGACAGGAGTGTGTGGAAACATACAAGTTTTTATTTTTGGTCATTTTTAAATCCCATTGAATTTTAATTACAGGACAAAGTTAATTCAGTTTTTATTAATATTAATAATAATAATAAAATATTTGCTACAGCTATATCCAGGGATTTTACCAAGCCTAGTCTGTAAATAATTTGAGGGATGACTGACCAGGAGGGTAAAACTGACTAAAGTTTCAAACTAAATTTACATATTTCCAATCTCAGCTGCATTCAAAAGGTGAGGAACTGTTTGTTTGGTGACAACACTGGGGGGGAATCAGCTTGCCTTTAGTCATAGCAGGTACTATGTTCGAAGCTAAAAAGTAATTAAGAAATGAGCAAATCTTACAGAATATGTAAGTATTTAAGTGGTGATTTATTGTGCCCTTTAAGAGGCAGTTAAGAGTACTTGTGAACGGTCTCCCAGGAAACAGCCAATTTTACCAAACTTATTTTCTTGCGATGAGCTGAGTCCTACAGACATGCTTTAGGGAAGTGTTACTGAAGACCCAAAAAAAAAAAAAAAAAAAAACTAATTCCAAAAATTTGTTGAGTGCTGCAGTGTGAATGCCTGCAAACATCTGGCTGTTTCTCACTGTACATGATGTGAACTGCCTCACCTTTTGCTGCGCAGCTGCCTGTGCTTGCTGGGGTTGCACTGCTTTCTGCTGCGCAGCCACCTGCTGCTGCTGTTGCTTCTTCATCTGCATCAGCTGCTGCATCGGCACTTGCTGGAAGGAGTGTGTGACCACCTGCCCACCTGCCCAGGGAGGAGACAAGCCGAGCCAGATTCCTGAGGTCAGATACTGAGGGAATGTAGCAGAGGGCCAAGCCTAGCTCACATGGAACTGAGAGGTCCCACCTGGTTTCTGAGGAACACTGATCCCAGACACGCTAATCACCCCGGGTGAGGAGACCACCGTAGGCATAGAGACAACAGAGGCCTTGGTCAGAGTCACCTGGGCTGTCTGAGCCGCTGTGGCCTGGATCTGTCCCTGACCTGGCACTCGTGTCTGCAGGGGAGGATATGAAATTCATTATCTCCTGTACATATTTATTAATCTCATCACATGAAGAAGGTACCATTGAAAAGTAGGGGCAGAGGCAATACTAGAAACTGTTATATCACACATATCAGACAATACCAAAAAGTAACACCAGTGCAGCACCCAGCTGGAAAACACTGATTTTCAGCATAGAAGCTGTAGTGACCATCAGAATTAAAAGGAAAACCACATTTAGCAACCTTAAACCCCCATAATCCAGTTATTTGCTTTTGCTCTGAAATTACATTTGATCCCAACAGACTGCAATAAACAAGGATGCTGACATCCTATTGTTAAAACACAGACCGAAGCAAAAAATGTCTTTGAAATGTTACATAGCAAAATCTAATATTAAACCTGCCAACATGTAACAATTTCAGAGTGCTTTCATTACGTCTGTATTCGTTTTAATGTGAACAGGAACTCCCAGAGACCACAAGTTTCTAACATTAATTGGCATTAAGAGCAATGTTATCACACTGCCGCAACACCAAAAGATTATTTAATTAAGATATATCTGCCCGAATTTCGAACAAGATTTAAATATTAAAATAAAACATTGCCTAAAGCAAAATCATACTCCATCACACATTATCAGGACATATTTATTCTAATTAAATGAAGATGTGTGCATTGTTGCAGCATGACAGTTTAAAAATATGACAAGAAATGGTGATCGCTTTGCAAAATTATACAATTATTTCTACTCCTCACAACTTCATGCATAATAATGGGTTACATTCAGAGCCTTCATTAGTTACCATAGCTACACAACTTTTCGGTTTGAGCCAAACTGAACTTAAGTCTCAAATGTAAGCTGAAATCATTCAACCAGTCATCTTGCCACCAAAATTAAATTAATGCCAATCCAAGAGGGTAACCGTCTCGACAGGCAATTTACTTCATTGGCTAGTCTGCACGTTTTCTGATCACCAAGGTGCCCTGAGAACCAGGTAAAATAGCTCATACTGTTGACACCATATAGCCAAAACACTTGATGAACCTTACTTTGCACTGAGCACCAAGCCTTTTGTGGCCATCTCTCTGTGTGAAAGTATTGTACTGCACATAAAAGCCTGAGAAGAGATACAGGGATTGTCACTGATAGAAAGTCGACAACCATCTTTGCTGCATCGATACCCTTGTGTGGAATAAAGATATGAGATGCTTCCATTGGGTGGGCTGCAGATGGTCCGTCAATCAAATGAAAACCTAATGTGTCCAATACTGACAACTTGGGAAGCAACTCAGGATTTAAACATAAAACAAACAAATTTTTTAGATTAGGCCAGAAGTCAAGGATAGAGTGTGGCCGACTTTGCAGCACTACTGCGGATGTTTGGAACTCTAAAAGCAACAATAAGAGGTCTATTGTTACCATGGCAATCAAACTTGTTTGCATCGGTTGTCAACAGATGAGTCACAAGACACACACACACACACACACACACACACACACACACACACACACACACACACACACACACTTGTCCAGAGCCAGGGCCTAACCCGACAACACAGGGCGCACGGCTAACAAGACAAAGCGTAAAAACTCCTATGAAGAAGTGCGCTGTAATCTCACAAGCAAATGAGTCTTATGAGTTCAAGGTAACTTTAAATATAACTCATGTACTCAGTGGTACTTTTATTCTAATGAGACACATCCTTCAGGCTGAGTGCCTTTATAACAGGGTGTAGGTAAACATTCATACGTCGGAGCAGCAGAGCAGTCTTACTGGAGAAGACTGCGTGTGCCCAATTTCTTATTTAGACAAGGAAACTTTTTAAAATATACAGTATGTTCCCTCTTTTCACCCCATATCTCACTGCATCACATTCCAGCACCTTTAACACCCTTTAGATACACACTACTGCTTAAAAGGACCCAAACCCTTAGCAAATGTCTGTTAATGTCAAACTGGCACCAGTCAACAGTCCCCTAAAAGAAAAGCTTTTAAATTTATGAACTCAGTGTTGTTCTGTGAAATTAATCCTTATAAAAGCACAATAATGATAAGGATCAGCGCATGTTATAACAATGAGAGAACCTCGAGGTATCAGCTCAGCCACGAAATGACTATAATTAAGTGAATAAAAACCGAACCAATTTAACCAAGCAAACATCCCATTTCTCGTATCAAACACACGAAAGCTGATCAGTTTGCTGTTCAGGCTTCACGCAGGATGGTGCGACTTGCATCTCCATTTAACATACATTTTTACTTAAACATTTCCAAGGGGAATACTGTTACCCTACAGCATGAGACACACTAAGCAAATGAGGCCTTCTGCAATAATACTCAAATGGTGACTTTATTTTATTTTAAAATCAATACTGTTAAAAAGACCAAGTGAAAAGAAATGTGAACAATGCTCATTCCTGCTTTAAAGACACTTGCATGTCGCACATTTTCTGCACTTATTCTCATTGACAGCAACAGTCCAGGAAGGGAAAAGATTACTTATGAACACAATCTGACTCTGATCCATGTCCAGTTGATCAGTGTATCACTACATTCTGCTTGACAGCTTTAATTAAGATCTAAGTCACACACATACACACACGTACTGATCGCAGTCTGACACTCACCAGCCGTGCCACCTGCAGATTGGCCACGGTGGGGGCAGTGAGCACCGCTCCGGCCCGTGGGGCAGCCACAGCGGTCAGCTGGGGGCTGGGCTGTGTGGCCTGCGCAGATGCCTGCGACTGTCCTGTCTGCTGAGTCTGCTGAGCGGCCGCCGCCACGGCCGCTGCCACCTGCTGCTGCTGCTGTTGCTGTTGCTGGACCATCTGCAACTTGTGCTTCTGCAGCTTCAGAATCTCCTGGGAGGGAAAAGTAAGAGCATGGTTAGACTGGCTTCACTGGGCAATAACTCCACCCCCTGACCCAGGAACACCCCTTCCCTTGATCAATCCCTCCATCCAAAGTATCCACTTGTCGTTATCAGGGTGGTGGCAGTCTGGAGCCTATCCCAGAACCACTGGGCGCAAGGCTAAGCAGGGTATACCCTGGGGAGGATGTCTTCCTCAGATATGAGGTCGAGTACCATTCCTCCATCCCCCATGTATTCAGATACCTCCAGCAGTCTGCCAGTGTACTGGGAAGATATCAGGATGGATTGTGAAGGTAAACAACAGGGTCCCTGCTGGGACTTGCTCTCGTTCGGGAATAAAGGAACAGGCTGTAAGATATTAACCTGGGGCTTGCCCACTGCCTTGATCTGTGGAGACCCCGTCTGTTGCTGGAGCTGCTGCTGGCGCAGCATCTGCAGGTGGGCCTGGGTGATCTGCTTCCCCTGAGCCAACTGCATCCCTGCAGCTGCTGAGAAGGACAGGGGGAGAGCAGTCAGATCCCCCAGAAACACACAAGCACCAAAACACAGGTCACATTTGCTGTTGCAGAAATTTTAGGAAACAGATCAGTGAAGAACCTGCAGTTAAAAATTAATAGGAAGGTGGTGCCATTTTCAGAAATTTGTAACTCTACTGTCTAACCGAGGAACCTGCACACCGGGTCGTTAGCATCAATTCTGAAATGTCGAATGAGCACAGAACTACACATACATGTTAATGGCAGTGTGACAAAACAGGAGAAACTGTGTTTTAGTCAGTGAATTGGAAAAGAAGAGGACGTTGGCACTAAACGAGGATTAATAAGTCCCTTGGTTTGCTGCAAAGCTCAGGGTGATAATGTATGCAGCTGCATTCTTAATATAATCACATCTTTACTCGTGTAATGACCACTGTATCATTCATTTTAATTAGGAAATTAAGAAACATTTGCTGACCCTCATTTTTGCTCTTCCTCAAATACAGGTTCCATTTAAAGGAATTAAAAATTAATGTCAGTCCACAGCCAACGTGGTCAGAATAACCTGATCTGAATTGTGTTATACATTTAATTAATAAGTTCTTGGTAGGAAATAAACCTCATGCTATATACAGTAGGCACTATGGATTTTCACTTACACACTATATCATTGTGTGTTTTTTTTTTTTTTTTGCTCTGAGAGCGCACTAAGGAGAAAAGACAGTCATGCAAAGTTACTGCATCTAAAATATAAGCGATGCACTGAGTGCTTCCAATATTGATCACATCAGGCCCATGAAGAGGAGTTTCTCAGAGATACCGATCAATTCTATTCAAATCTCTCCCACGTGCATGTGCCCCTCTTTACTCCACTAGTCCTCCATCTTTACTCAGCAGAGCTGCCTTTTGAACTCTGGGCCACTGTACTTGGCCATTAATATACACCACCATGTCCTCCATCCTTTAGAAGCAGCAACTTTGTTCCCCTAACAAGTCTATTCTATATTAATACTATAACACAGATGTCTGAAGTCTTCATCTGTTCAAAATTCTTTTTTTTTTGACACTTTTCCCCAAGCTGATATACACTGGGAGGTTTGTACTACTCTGCTTACATTGATTTACCCATTTATAAAAGTTAGGTAATTTCACCTCATCCGGGGTACTACAGCAGAAGCAGGGATCTGAAACAGGACTTGCCGATTACGAGGCTTTAACCACTATGCCGCCCCCCAGTCTCCCATCTCTGTAGACTGGAGCTCACCTGGAGCGACCGGTGTGACAAGAGAGCGAGTTTGGGTCTGCACCGGCGTTAGGCTGGTGGACACGACGGCTGGGGCTGTGGCCGGAGTCACCGCTCGGACGCCCTGGCCTGTCGCTATGGCGACCACCTCAGTGGGGGCGGCAGTGGCAGGGACAGCCCGCTGCTGTGTGTGAACCACTTGGGCTCCGGCACCCCCTGCAGGCTGGGAGGAAAGTGGGATGAGAAGAGTGTATAAATTACTGCAGCCTTTCAAAAATACACATGGAACTGAAAACAAAATGTATGTGGAAGAAACAAAGAAAGAGAAAAGTTAAATATGGCATCCAATAAAGAAAGGCACATGTGTACAGTCAAAGTAGTTATCTGAGCTCCCGGGGGAGTCTGGTTGTGGCAGAGCTTACCGCCATCACACCAGGGATTATGGGGGAGGCCAGGCGCTTGTTGGCCTGGAAAGGGCTGGGTGGGACCCCAGCCACCGTGTTCACGATGACGTTGCCACTCACCGTAGCTGTGGGTGTCGGGAACAGAAGCACAAAGTGAGTCAGAACTCAGAGGTAGTTCCACGGGGTGACTTGGCGATGTGGCAGCAAGCTTACCTGTTTGGATGGTGGTCCCCGCTGTGGCAGTCTTTATAGCGCCTGCCTGATGGAAGAGACAAGGCGGCTCACATCACATGAGAGCAAGAGCACACGCTTTCCCTCATCTCGCACACGCTCAATGTAGTGCACGCAGCTGGGTAAAAATTTAGCTTCTGGCAGACCAGCTCTACCTAAAGCAACTTCAGGAACAGGCAAACGAGGGAAAGTGCTGCTGAGCCAATTACCCCTTTTCAAGAAACAACAGGCAACTGTACAAATGGATAAATGTAGTAACGGATCACGGCGGATGGGTCTCACCAGGACGGCAGTGTTTGGCACGGCAGGCGCTGCAGCTACGGCCTGTGGCTGCGGGACACCCTGAGGTGCAGGCTGGCTGGCAGCAGGGGCCTGGGGCTGGGTTTGAGCTTGGGGAAGTGCAGCCTGTGCCTGCGGTGCCCCTGGCTGTTGCTGCTGCTGCTGTTGCTGAGCTCGGTGCTGCTCGGCCTGAGCCTGGAGACAGAGCAGGAAGCGTGAGGACACCGGGTAAGCATGCACGTTCATGTGGGGGTGCCATCAACCACAACACTCTACAGAGACACTCACCTTCTTTTCTTTGGCTATTCTTTCAGCACGCTGGGAAGCCACCTGAATAGGGGGGAGGGGCTTGTCATAGCTGATCCCGCTGTGGACAAGGGAGAAGGGATGAGACCTAGTAGTGCTCCTGCTAACCTGTTAATGGTTAGAAGCCACAAAACCCCTCTCTGCAAGCCTGCCGAAGACGAGCAGCTCACCTCTCTGCCAGGACGGAGGCGTGCTTCGGGTTCTTCTGGAAGGGATTCATACCCAGCCTGGCCACAAAGAAGCAAAAAGGAACAGAACAGCATTTCACTGACTGCGCTAAGACATGACTTGGGTCACACTGTGAACAGCAGGTGACAAACAGGTTTGTGAACAAGGGATCAAGTCCTGGGAGAACTGACATTTTGCTGTAACTACGCAAGGAGTTCATCTTCAAGGTCTGTATTCCAACAGCGAAAACATCACGAGCCACCTTTCCAGAAGCGTAGACAAAGACAACTTTGGCCTTTAAATCATAGTAGTTAAGAAGCCTGAATTACATTTACATATATTGAATTATCTGACACTTATCTTCAATGTGACTTACTACATTCAGCTGCTTACAATTGTTTTTACCCATTTTCACAGTAGGGTAAATTTTTACTCTATGAACTCAGTATATGTACCTTGACCAATAGGACACAGGGATTTGAACCCGGCTCCTATGAGCATAAAGGCAGCGGTTCCGACCACCGCATCCCCTGCATTATGAAAAAAATGCTCTCCGATTTCGAGCTCCAGTTACACCGGTACAACGATCTGCGTGTTTCCGTCCAGTCGGGAGCAACAGGCCTTACAGCGGTTTGATGGGGGGGCTCCTCTTGCTCGCGATCATCTTCATTAACTCAAAACGGCTGTTATACAGCTGCACCTGTGTGGCGTTGTCATCCTGGCTGTAGATCTGACAGGTGCGCAGCGGGCGGCTGTTCTTGGACTGGAATAGGGAGGCAGGCTGGTTAAACACGGAGCTGCGGGTGAGCTTAACACGAGTGAAGAGCTTTCAAAAACAACTTTCAGCGGACCAAGAACAGGACTCGCCTTGTAGATGCTTTTTGTCTTTTTCTTGGGGTTTGCTTCATACACCAACTGTAAAGATCAATGGAACAAAAAAGGAAGTTTAGCTAGCGAACAGGAAGGTGAAAGGAAAGGAGATGGCAGGGTGGCACTGTTTGCAATCAGGCCGTGCTCACCTTGCCCTCCTCCCGGGGGATGATGACGTTTTCGTAGCGGTTGCGGCACTGTTTCGGTGAGCGGTAGATGCGGCTGCAGGAGTTGACCACATCGCTGACTAGGTCCCAGTTGGGTGTGTGGGCCGGAGACACAATTGTGAGGTTTAGGGGGAGTTCCAAGAGGTGTTTCACAGCCTGCAGGGGGCGACATCCTTCAATGGGAACTCTGACGCTCCTGAGCACTGCTTACACCCTCTGGATTATGCTTGTAATAACCACATAACTGGCTGAGGTTCAGTGGGTTTTCATTCATGGACCTTGAGTTGAGCTAAAGTTATTAGTCATGCTTACGAGTTTCTCAAATTCAGTGGCATTTAAAGACTCCAGTCTTTAATAAAAAGATTTAATTTGTGCCCCTCTATTTTCTTGTTAAAACAAGCCAAAATCTTTTCTCTGGAGAACTATCAGTCTTTCATGCTTGGCAAAGGAACGCATTTTAATGTTATGGTGCAAACAAAGATACCCGTGTAAATATGTGAAATGACCAAAGCATTTAACATCTGACCTACATGATAATTCAGAATAATTTTGCAATGTCTGTGCACTCTGCTGTTACACAGTGCTACGTGACACCTGTTGAAAACCATAACCTTTACACCTTCTGCCCTTCTCTTTTAATGTGAACATAATTTCTCAGCATACTGTCTAGCCCTCTGTTACTGTGACTCAGGGTTGTTCATCAAATGAATTTTTCAAAAGGCAAATGGAAACGGCAGACAGTGGTGCAGCGGTCAAACAGAGAACGAGCGCAAAGTCAAGAGCCACATGGTTATCTGACCTGAAGCAAGGCCCAGTCTTCACTGATGAGCCACTCTGGGCTGTCCTGGCCCGCCTCAGTGGCAGGCTTAGCCAGCGAGGGCAGTGGCTTGGCGAAGGGAGCCTGTTGCTTAAGGGAAAAGTTCTTCTTCTGGTCCTTGCCCTCACGGCGCACCTTCAGCATGCTGGGCTTGTCGAAGAGTGAGCGCGGTGGGATCACCACCTCCCCGTGGCCCTTCTTCTTCTTTCGGCCCGCGGCTGCACCGCACGCGAGCAGAGGGGAAAAAAAAGAAAAAGGCCATACAGCCAAATCAAGAACATCATGCCCAATGAATACACATTTGCACCCAGAACCCAGGTTTCCAGGGACAGCAGATTCTCACAGTCAGAGAACAGAAGCACAGACCCACCAGAAGGATCCATCTTGAGCCGCTTGTGCTCCTTGCGGATGTAGACTGGAGGCAGCTTGGACTCCGGCATGGGCGTGGTGTCGTACATGAGGCAGATGACTGAGTCGATATAGATGTCGTTGTCGTCCTGAGGGGGCGTTGGTGGAGTCCACAGCTAGAACAGAGAAGGGCAAGGGGGGGGGGGGGTGACATTAAATACAGACGTGTTGCAAAGCTAAATCGATATTAAAATTAACGTGACCATGATGGAGCTTACCGGCATGATTTCAGTCTGCCCATCCTCCTCCTCAAAGACGTACTCCTGAGGACAACACAATAAATCAGATGTAACATCCACTCCGTAATAATTGCTTAAATGTCTTGCGGTTTGCTAACGAGGGCGATGCCTGGGAAATGAGTGGTAGCAAAGGGTACCATGTTATAGGCGTCCTCTCGAGTGTAAGTGAAGAGGTCCTCCTCCTCCTCCAGGATCATTCGCTCTTCCTCATCAGCCTTCATTTTCTGCAGATTTTCAACCTCCCAGTTTTGCTTCACAGAATTCGCGTGCACCTTAAGTTCACACAAACAGCCCTCAGTCAGAATCACAATCCAATTTATTTGGCCAAACATGCACACAGATACAGGAAATTTGGCTTCAGTTCCTAGTGGCTTAGTGTAGACCAAAAAGAAGAAGAAGAAAAAAAAAAAAAAAAAAAAAAAAAACCCCCAGACAGACAGACAGACATACAGATACAAGTGCAAAGATGCACTGACAGTCCAGGAGTATGAAAGAAAGTATCAAGGGATCAAATAAATAAGAGGGAGAAAGTACTTAGTACATAGACTAAAACAACTGTTCATGGACATAACAGCATGGGGAAAGAAACTGTTTTTGAATGGTTGTTTTGACACAGTGATCTGCAGCGATTGCTGGATGGGAGAAGTTCAAAAAAGTTGTGGTCCAGGTAAGGGGGGTTTGTCACAATTTTCTCTGCCTGTCTCCTGATTCTGCAGGAGTAAAGATCCTGGAGGTAGAACAGTCTGAAACCAATGAACCTTTCTACAGAACTGAGTATACGGTACAGTCTGTTCTTTTCTTGTTTGGTTGCTGATCCAAACCAGACTGTGATGGAGGAACTGAGTAGACTCAATGACTGCTGTGTAGAACTGCAGTTGAGCCTTCAAGATTTCATACGAACTATGACACACGGCTCAGCCACTGCAGAAACAAGACAATGTAAACGTCCCCGTGTTACACACAGCACCACTTACCTGTGCAGCCCGTTCCTCATCTTCGCTGATGTGCAGATACTCCAGATACTGTAGGGCGTATTTCTCAATTGGGGTCAGCTAGCGAGGAGGAAAAGAAGAGCCAGTGAAAAAACTGCAGATTCACAGTAAAAACTGCATCCTGTAGCAGTGCTCACATCTTCACCTCCATACGTACCTGTTCTATGACTGCTGCCAACTCGCCCATCCGCGAAAAATCATCCCTTCCCCTTCCCCTTGCCTCCTGCTCCTCCTCTCCCATGCTATCGCCCTCGTTCCCCAGTTCCTGTGGGGAATCCTGCCCAATGCTGTTCAGGGCCTGAATGTAGGGGCGTGCCACACGGGGGGAGATGGCTTCCGAAGGTGATGGTTCTTGGTGCAGAACCACAAACTCCTCCACCTTCTCCCCTGTGCCAGACTCCACCTCAAAAAGGTCCTGGATAGTCCGCTGGCAGGAAGGTGGAGAAGCAAATGCTTAAATGAAACCTTGGCTGTTACCAGCTGTGATCAACAAACATTCATAATAACTACACATGGAGAAAACAGAGTAGAGTATTGTCACTTTTCAAGTTTTTGTTTTTTTGGATGCCTTCATGTAATAGGAACAACAGTACTGGGACAGCAGGGAGCTGCGCATTTAGGGCAACAACTTCACTTTGTACGAAACCAACAACTACATAATATACAGCAGCTCATTTTAACTCCAATGTTAAAACAGTAATTTATACAGTAATTAACTTATTCCATTTATTTATAGGTCAGTGTCTAAAAATCACAGCACATAAATACTTTGTAATCACATAAAAAAAAATACTGACTCATTTTAGTGAGTTAACTTTGTTACATTAATACTCATTTAAAACAAGCGAAGATGAAATGAAGACTCCACAAACTCCAGCTCTGTGTCGACGTGACCAGCTGGTCCCCATAAACGCATTCCTCATCTTGTTATTGATGACTGACAGTAAGGAACACCACAGACAAGCTGCAAACACTTAATGAGTAGTAGTAAAATGCTCCGTCACTTCTGTTCTATATTTTACTGCAATCAATCAGCTTGGTGAAGAAAAACCGGTCACATTTGCTCCAGTAGAGGCAACTAGTGTTTGCAAAAGGAAACAAGAACAAACTGCTTTGCGGGGAAGATCTGTGAAAGTCAAAAAAGCCAATCGTTCTTAACTCAAGGAGCAAGTGTAACAACAGTGACAGAGAAAGACGCGATCAGTTAGAGTGACACTGAGAATACGTCCACATGTCACTAGATGGTTGCTGAATTGAGTCGTTTTACATACCTGAGTGAGGAAGGCCACTGTGTAGTCCGTGCCCTGGGCGGCCACCTCGCGGATCAAGTCCTTCGTGCCGTTCTTTAGTAACTTCTCCTCAATGGAGTTGCCACTCTCCAACCTGACAGTTGAGAGTGAGGTGGACAGAAGAGAGACCATAACAGCACCATTCACTATCAAAAATACAGGAAAGACTGGCTTTCGAGTTGAGCTTTATTGTCACGATGCTCGACAACTGCAGTGAAATTCATGTGCTCTTCCTGCAGTACAAATACTAGTGATAGCGCAACTGGCAGCGGGCTGCCATAGGACGGCGCAATCTTGGTCACACACACCCAGCAGCCACATGAAATCCTGCACATTCCACAGCGCACTACCGTCAAATGTACACGGTTACCGGTAGATGTGAATGTCCTTGGACCGGCCAATCCTGTCGCACCACTCCTGCGTGCGAGCGTCCATGCTCGGGTTCAGGTCCGTGTCATAGAAGACAATGGTGTCGGCATCAAACACGTGGCCCACAGCAGAACAGCAGCGATTGGTGAGGATGGCGCAGAATACCCGCCTCTTCCTATTGAAATACTTCATCTGCTCCTAAGGAAGCAAGCGTGCAGAGCATCGCATCACACATGGGCAAAGACCACAGTGGACTTCCATACCATACATACCCTCAATCCAGGCAATAAAATTTAAGGTTAGAAAAATAAAGCAACCGTTATATTATGTCCCATTCAAACTCTTTCCAAGTCTGTTGTCTGCAGTCACTTTGGGGAGTTAAAAAGTACAGCAGATCAGGGAGAAAGAGAGGGAAATGGGTTAAAAACAACAGCCTCAAGTAACAGAAGACAGAAGAAGCAAAGTGAACATAAGAGGCCCGTGAGGTGACAAAACCCCACTGTCGGCTTCTCTTTAGGCCCCAGGAGGAACACCATCCAGCGGGGAGGGAAAACAAGCCCAGTGCTCTATCCCATGAGGAAGACCAGAACCCTGCACTGCCTCCAGAAGGCCCTGGTGTTGGACAGGGAGGGACATGCAACCCCCATACTTTTCCTGCATGCCATGTCTCTTCCAAGCTCCACCCCCTCACCCCTCCTCTTGTACCAGCCCCCACGTGTATCCTCTCTCGAGCCCACACCTGTCGCTCCTCCATAGGCAGGCTCTCATCCAGTCGCACGTATGTGAGCTGCCGATGGTTGAGGAAGGCCTCCAGGATGTCGAGCATGCGGACCATCTGGGTGAAGATGAGCACACGCCGGTTCTCTGACCGCAGCTTGTGGAGCAGCACGGCCAGGGCCTCCAGCTTGCCTGGTTGGGGAAGAGCGGAGACAACACTTCTAAGAAAGCGAAGTTTGGTCTCCGTCGATGATCAGCGACACACTGAGTCCCGCAAGGCAAAGTGCTTCATGCAGGGAACTTCCTGTGCAAGTCGACTCAACCTGAGTCCATCTGCAGGAGCTGCAAGTCAGGAAACTGGTGGAGGCCGGTGGATGCCAGGCGGCGGATATCTGCATTGTGAGGGGCAGCCGCTTCCTGCAGTTGCCGCCGGAACAACTTCTGCTCCAGGGTGAACCGAGGCGGGGGATTGGACGCATACAAGCATGGGGGTGGAGCTACTGCCACCGGGACCACCGACCACAACCTGTGTTGGAAAAACAAAAAGAGGTCTCCATCAAAACAAGGACTTGTCTTCAGTCAGAACCCAAAGGCCTGGTCAGCTTTACTCTACCCCTGTTGTCATGTCCACACCCATGTAACAAAGTAACTAAATACCACAGTAAACTCTTGGCCAGTACCTCTCCGTCAGGTGTCTACTGGACTCCAAGTCCTGGATGGTGTGCAGCGCTGACTGCAGTTGGGAAACCGTAGACACACAGGTGTGCAGGGCCCTCAGACAGCTTTCCCTGCCTACCCACCTCCACCTGCTGGGGCCAGAGGAGGTGGAAGCGGCCCGAGCAGCGTCACACACGCAGCAGGCCTGCAGCAGGTCGGCCCCATAGAGCACAGCACGGGCGCAGCGGCGTTCGTTGGCAACAAAGAGGCGGCCGAGGCGCTCTTTGGTCTGCCGCATCCTCTCCTCGGAGGACTCCTGTGGAAGGGCCACTGACACGTCACTCACACCCACGGTGGCTGCACACCAGAAGACCGGGGTGAAATTACTCCCAGGGCACAGTGGGATATGCGCAGGTACTCCAGAGCAGAGGAGGTGCTGCTGTCTCTTACCTGAGGGGTAGCAGGTGGCTTGGCACTGCTCCATGGGTCCCCAAACACATTCGCTGTGACCGTGGCCTTTGCTACCACTCCAGAAGCTGATAAGGAGGAAAGGTCAATGTTTACAGTCAAATCAGAGAGCATTACTGGCCACTTCAGAATCACCAGCCACTCACTTTTGCACCCACAAACAGTTCACATTTTTCCCCATTTAGCTTCTGAGCACATGACCGCGCCCCACTGAACCGTTGTAGTTCAGGCATGGGGTCAGTGCCTGAAGACTAAGGGAAATATCTAGCATAGAGAGATGCCACTCTGCTGTGCTCAGTGAAGGACACGAGACAGACGACACAGAAAGCGAATCCTGAAATCGGCAAGGTGACGATGCCTACTGCTGGCAACAAGGAGAAGCACAACTTGTATGTGGGGGTGGGGGCTATGTAATTGCACTGTAAGTGTAGAAATTACACACTAGCACATCAATTAACTTGGCAGCTCCTGCGTTGGCATCCCACAGAGCCTTACCTTGAAGAGCTGAGGCTGCAGAGGCGGGCGGGGGAGCAGCAGCGGGCAAGGGAGTGGCGTTGGGGGCCGGAAGCGCCTGGGGCACGGCCTGCATCCCCACCGAGCTGGGGGGCCGTAGCATCTGCTGACCAGGGGCCGACACGATCTGCAGGATGTTGCCTGCGCCATTTGCGGGGGGAGGGGCATTAAAAAAGCGCTCAGAAGCTTATGAGACGAGACTGAAGTTTGCACAGATGTGAGAAGCAGAGGCGTTTAGGACAACTTGGTACATTTCACACTGCAGCTTAGGTTTGTTAAAGCCAGGTACTTAATTTCATACACGCTGCACCTATAATAAGTGACTGGGAAGGGATCGAGGGGAGAACCAATATGGGTGAAAGCATGCTAAGGTGAGCGGAAGAGAGAACGAGGAAGACAAGAGGAAGGGGTGGAGCGGGGGAGAGAGTGCGCATGCACCAACAATGGGGCCGAGTATACTTTACCGAAGGTACCTTGAAGCTGCAGTGGCTGCCCCGTGGTGAGCTGGCGCAGCTGGCTTGGAGAAAGTGTGAATTTGTTGCCCTGGAACTGCAGGGTGACGGGGGTCTCGGGTTGGGAGATGCGGCCCTGACCCCCCGTGATGGAGGCCAGCTGGGCAATCTTCACCACGTCGCCACCTTGGACAGACAGACACAGAGTGGTCTGACATGTGTCCAGAACTTCCTTTTCTGGGGACTAGGGAGTGAGGAGAGGATGTTATGCTGGATGGTTAGGCAGCGGATTCACCTGGCCTGGGGTGGGGGGCTGCCTTCCAACACAGCTGAATGAACCTCTTGGTCCAACCTCTTCCCCCAGTAAAACAAATTTTAAAGCTGGAGATGATCAGAAGACTCAGACCCTTCTGGAGGGTATTCCAGACTAACAAGCTTTTCCTGAAAGCTACTTATTATTTACTTTTTATAAACAGAGCTAGAATGCCTACTGGAACACCACGCTAAAGCTTCACCCAGTACACTAACAGAGAGCAGCAGCCAGCAGTTAGGGTTGGAGGTCTTAAGTTTGTCAACATGACACTCTAGCGCTGACCAGGGTTCTTTACAGTGCTTTCTTATTTCGAGCGGGTCATAAATGCCCAACCCAGGGACTGAGAACACAGTGTTGCAAAAAACTGCTGCAGTCACAGCCTGCAGAGATGTCATGCTGCTGGCATTTACATTTATTCATGTAGCAGATGCTTTTCTCCAGAGCAACTTATAAGAGTAAATGAAGGCACAGAGTCAAAAAGTAACAGCTGCGGAGACGGAATTCTTGTAGCGAAGCCTGTCCGTCCAACACCACCATTTTTGCGAGTACACATGGCACGCGTGGCTGTGTACAGAATTGACGGCGAGCCCCCGGCCTGCTTTGTGTCGTGTTCCACCATCACACTTTTTGAGTAACGAATCAACTTTTGGATCTGTGAGAGGTCTTAGTCTACCAAGACAGGCTGCATTTCAGTCTTTTTCGCAGTTGAAGAACAGCAGCTTCCAGAGTTCAGATTTCTCAAAATATCTACACCATGTTGGATTAAATTATCCATCTTCAGCTGTACAAGGTCCAAAGTGACTGCTGCACTGTTGCAGGCAATCTGAGGTCAGTCTATTTGTAGTGAAACTTCGACAACATTACATAAAAGAGAAATTTCTCCATTCAAGGCACAGCAGCGCACACACTTCAGGAACATGGGAGGCACCAGAGGAATGCAGGAGGCCATTTACCATGCTAAAAAAAAATCCCATGTACCCCAAGGTATGGGAATAATTTCAAGTGAAATTAATAACAGCGTAGAATAGAATGGAATGGAATGGAATAAGAGCAAAGGCTGGTGACAATGTCTGTGGAAGACTTAACAGGTTGTACTGATCGGTACTGACTTACAGATGGAATGTGTTAAGAGCCATAAGGAAAAGTTACCATGTAGCAGTACTGAAATATTAAAATCAAAGAACAAAAATAAAGTAAAATCAAGGAAATAAGTGTCACAATAATTCATCATTAGTACTGTTTCTGCAACCTTTTATACTGCGCAGGACAAGGGCTTGGGGTGCGATACTTTCCTATCTGAGACTGATCAAGTAGAGCTCAGGACAAGCAGACATGTCAATTATTGCTTTTTGCCGCATCATTTCAAATTAAGTGCCTTGACCAAGGGTTCAAAGGTGGATCCTTTGAGTCCAAGGCAGCTACATTATACATTTATAGTCAGTCATTTTGCTGACACTTTTCTCAAAAGCAACTTAGTGTTAAGAACAGTTTTTTCCCCCCCGAAGGTCATCACTCCCATGAACAGTTAACACTCCACTATTGGTCTATCAGTACAATATCCTATCACTTTTTGTAATTTACTTATTCACATTTTTTATATTTATACTACTATTTACACTCTTGTGTTTGCATACTCTGTAAATATGTTCTTTATTCTGTGTCAGCTGTTTGTTGCCTAAATATTGGAAGCATCTAGAACCACAGCAAATTCCTTGTGCACATCAGCACACTTGGCCAATAAAACTCATTCTGATTCTAAGGCACTTACAATTACTTAACCATTTATAAAGCTGGGTAATTTTTTTTTTTTTTTTTACTGGAGCAATTCAGGGTAAGTACCTTGTTCAAGGAGACTAAAGCCAGAGGTGTGAATCGAACCTGTGACCTGTGGGTCCAAAAGCAGCAGCTGTAGCCAATACACTACCAGCTGTAACATGTCTCCTACATGTGACGCAAAGCAGGAAGACCAGAGACACAAAGGTTCTGGAAAGACAGCAAGATGTCTGTGTGTAATGCAGTGATGATCTCACCCTGAGCGCCACTGCTAGGAGTCTTGCTCTTGACTGGGGTAGGCTGGGCCGCGCTAGTTGGGGTTGGTGGAGCAGCGGTGCTGGTGGGGGTCCGCTGAGCAGAGGTGCTGGTCATGGGAACCGTTCGGCCCTCTGGCTTCATGCCGTATTGGACGGGCTGGAAAAGTCTGCCAAAGAAAATCAGAACCCAAAAGGGTTCAAGCCAGGTCACCATTGATAAATCACTGCCCTAGGTCCTGCAGTACAGTCAAGCAAATTCCTGTTTCACTGAAAGGAAAAAAAAGTTAAAAAAAGGCTATAACTCTAAATAAATCATCAGAATAAAACCCAACAACTGAAAATTTTGATTTAAGTCCAAGAGTCTGCTCCCCAGTCCATGGCAGGGCCACAATTAGGTACCCAGACACACAGCCAGGTGAAGGTACTGGAGCAATTGCAGGGCAAGCACCTTGCTCAAAGTCACTACAGCCGGAGGTGGAGATCAAACCAGCAACCTTCGGAGCCAAAGGCGGCTGCTTCAACCACGATACAACCAACTGCCCTGACGCTATATGAACAGTGCTCTTTATATATTAAGGCATGGTGCTATATTCCATGTTCTAGTCCAGGGGCCCACACACCTCATGGGTTTGATCTTGAAGGCCTTGGGTCGGGGAGGTGGGTCCGGAGCGCTGTGGATCTCCTCAATGAGCTGCTGGGTGACCCTCAGCTTGGGGAGTACCTCCGTCTCGTAGCGTGTCAGCTTGTTCTCGTTGCTGATCAGGTCGAATATGGTTAAGTCCACTGTCTGTGGGGGGACAGTGCAGGGAGTAAGTACAGCTAAACAACACAATACCACCCACCCATCCTTCACACAGTCTAGACTGTGTGAGGCGCTTGTGCTACCTGTGGTTTCACGCATATGTGCACTTTTATTACATAAACAGCCAGAAAGCAAACACAGCTTCAGCAAACCGTCATTCCTTCAAATAAACCAACAGTGCAAACAAAACAAAGAGGGGGAGGGGGGGGGGGGGAAAAAAAAAAAAAGTTTTAACTCCTTTGCACAACACCTGCAAAAAAATGCAGCCCAAGATCTCCTGTCGTCCCCCACTCCCTTTTACATTCCCTGTTGAACAGGTCTACGGTCTGGCAACACACTGCTGTCTTCTAGTAAAGTACTCTAAGCTGACACCCCAAACGAGACAAACCCATCTCTTTGAAACATTTCCCTACATCACTGCGACATCTGGAGGCCCTTTCTGACACTTCTGAGCCGCATACTGCTGCCGGCAAAGTGTTTCTTTCTAGACAGACATTTCATACCACAGTAAAAGCAGCTGCTTGCTTTGCACTTTTAACAGTTTAATGTTTTTCAAAACACAGAAACAAGACCTGCACCCATCCCTCTGTGCCTCACACAAGCACACACCTTCCATGGGTCCGGCGCCAGGGCGCCCAGCACTACTGAAGCTGTGCGGTGCTCCAGGGCCGCACACACATAAGTGTGCACTGTCTCTCTGGAGTGCACCAGGTCCGGGTGGTTACAGATCCGCTGGAGCTGCATGAGAACCTGCAGGACACTGACAAAGTGGCCCGTCTTCAGCGCCTCTTGAGCTCTGTGGAGTGAAGCGGTACAAGAGGTTTGTCAGAGCTGCTGCGACACAACCCAGGGGGTTTAAATTTCACTACTTCAAGTAAAATATCCAATGGTAGGAAAGCACAAAATTCCAGCTGGGTTCAGGGTTCCCTTCCATCGACTTTGTCATAAATCGCAAACCTTCTTATACTGTATTATATGAAGCATAAGGATATAAAACCATGGAGGAATGCTACATTGTCTAATAGGGCTTTGTTATATTTTTTCCACTAATTTCACACATTAATCTTTCATTTATTCTGACTAAGCAGCCAAGTAAATATTTACTTCAACAAAATGATGTATGAACAGACATCCAGCCCCAACTGTGTCTGAAAACTGAGGAATCTGTGCATATTGACACACATTTGAGTTTACATGCTGACAGACAAGTTTGTGTGGCTCTGTAGACCCCCTTGCCAGCCCACAGGGAGTCCTGCAGAAGAAGCAAGCGGGACACTGCTGTACCCCTGTCAATGCCAGGGCACTGCACTGAACGCAGGCTCTGGAGTAAGGGAGGGGAAGCTCAGCTCTGCTTTGCAGAACTTGCACATCGGAGCTACTCCCCCACACACACACACACACACACACACACACACACATACGTGCTGGGCGGAGGGTGTCTGCGCTCACCCTGGCTGAGTCATGACATCCTCATACAAGCTCTTCTGTCTGCACGAGAGCCGACACTTCAAGATGTGCTCGTACTTCTTTGGCAGTTGCTTCTCGACGTCCCTCTTGGATCGACGCAGGATGAACGGCTGAATCATCTGTATTGGGAGGCAATTCATTAATGTTCTCTGGGCTCCAGAAACTTTCAGCCTACATCTCCCCACCAACAGAAGCACAGTAGTTAAGGATCCGACACTTATGTTGCTCTGAAGAAAAGTGCAAGACAAACAAATACATGTAAATTTGAACTTAACACTCAAGTTATGAAGAAACGAGGTATCTGGAAGCACAAATTGGCAAGAAGAAAGGTCCATGGTGTGGGATGTGATTAAGCCAACGAAGAGAGCTGGACCCACCCTGTGGAGACGGATGACCAGCTTATGGCAGTAGTCTTGGTTCTGGTCCGTGCCTGGCTTAATGGGGAAGTCCAGATAGGGGCGTGTGATGCCAGGAAGCAAGAAGTGCACCATGGTCCACAGCTCCTTCAGGGTGTTCTGCAGAGGAGTGTTGATGAGCAGGAGTCTCTGATGACTAAAGAGAGAGGAAAATTAAAGAATATTCAGTTTTCCCAAAGAACTCAACATTTCGTCATACTTTGAAATTTACAAGGCGGGCTCCGTGTGTGTGTGTGCGCATCTCAAAACAGAGCTGCACCTACTGCCACTTACCTCCTGAGGGTGAAGATCATGTCCCAGTGTTTCTCAGTCATGTCCTTGATGAGCTGCACCTCATCCAGCACAAGGTGACTCCACCCCCTCCTGAGGAAATGCTTCTGGTCCTTGAAAAGCAGCTTGTAGGACGTCACACATACGTGGAGGCTGTTGGGCTCTGACCACCACTGCAGGGTGCGAATCACCAGGTACGTGTTAAAGACATGGGGGAGGCAGTTTAGAGAGATGAGTGCTCAAAAGGTTCTTCAAAGCACTTTACCGTTCTCTTTCTGCGACGCTCCCTCTTTCCTCCGAGGTACAAGAGGATCTTCAAACCAGGGCACCAGCGCTTGAACTCCATCTCCCAGCTCAGAAGTTTACACGTCCTCACCACCACTAGGTGGGGACCCCAAACTCCTGGAGGGGAGAAAGCAGTATCAATACCAATTCCATTATTATTGCTTAAGTGACTTACAATAATGAGTTGTTTATACCAATTTAGACATTTATACAACTGGGTCATTTTCACCAGAACAATTCAGGGTAAATATCTTGACCAAGGATGCAACAGCTTTGAACCTGTAACCTCTAACTCTAGAGGCACCACCTTTAACCACTACATTACCTGCCATCACCTTAACAGCTTTTAAAATTTTAATACCACTGCATGAATCTGACACCAAAAAGATTTAAGGAATTTATTTATTGGATGTCTTATAAAAAGCTGCACTGCCTGAAGTGTCTGACTAGAGAATGGAAGGATAAGGGAGATTGAAGAAGAGAGGAAAAGGACGACCACACACCCTCTTGGCAGGCCAGGTGTGCCAGGAATGCCACCAACTGCACCGTCTTGCCCAGGCCGGTTTCGTCCGCCAGGATGCCGTTGAGCCGCCGCTTGTGGAGGCTGATGAGCCAGTCGACACCAATCTGCTGGTACTCCCTCAGGGGTCCGTGCAACAGGAAGGGGGCTGCACCGCGCACCTGGACCACAGAAAATATGCTTTTTATAATCTCTCGATGTGCATTTCCAAGAATCCGGTTCCCCGCGACCCCGTATGGGACAAGCGGTTCCGAAAATGTGTGTGTGTGGGGTCATCCTGCAATTTCAAAGAGTAAACAATAATTCACCTCTATTGTCATTATGCAAGTATAACAGTCAATTTCTGCAAGTCCCCTCATGATCCAATACACAAAAATGTACCTTTATTTTCTTAGCTCACACTTTTCTCCAAAGTCACTTACAATGTTAAGCTACTTACCCATTTGGTTTTTTTTTTTTTTTAACTGGTGCAATTTAGGGCAAATACTTGCTCAAGGGTAACGCAGCAACAGGAAGAATTCAAAGCTTCAGCCTTTGGAGCCAAAAGCAGCAGTGCTAACCACTACATTTATTAATTTAGCAGACGCTTTTCCCCAAAGCGATGTACATCTCATAGAAAATGCGTGCATTACATTAGGAGGAAGAGACATGGCTGCAGATGTGTGACTCAAGTACAATTAGCTTGCTTCCTTCATCATATGCACTGACATTCACTACACCATCAGCTGCCCCTGTGTATAAAGACAGATGACTATTTACTTTGTCTCTCCATCTACCCACATTCAGTAGTCTATCCATAGGAATATGCCCCGCCCCCTCCCAATTTGCAACCTGGCCACAAGCCTCTCGGTTCACCATAATTGCCGACTGTCACATCTTACCACTAAAAGCCCTTGGGAAAAACATCAAATGCCATATAAAAATATAACCTCATAAGCAACAGGTATCATAACTATACTTTGACAAAATAATCCAAAAGCCAGGAAATTCTGCAGAGGGAACAGGAGACCAAGAGCCTGATGGGACAGTGAAGAAAGGGTCACATCCTGATACGTTCGGTCAGGCAGGACGTGGTCACTTACAGACGAGGTGATTCTTGCCAAGCCCTTGGGCAGCAGGAGCTCTGTGGCAGCTGCCACCTCAGCGATGTCCCTCTGTGGCTTGCCGTCCGCTCCTGGAGACAAGGGTTTCTCTGGGCCCCGGTACTGTTCGACACTGAGCAGGGAGTCGATCAGCACCGCCTCGTGGGGTCCGCCCAACGGGGGCTCTTCCATTTCTGCGCCGGTTGACAAAGCACATGCTCACATTACAAGAAATTCCAAACAACATACTCAGGCATGGCACCATTAACCTTAGCACAGCAGCCTTAACCTTTGGGACAACTGGGAGAGTAGCGGTTAGAGCTACTGCTTTTGGATCCAAAGGTCACAGGTTCAAGCCCCACTTCCAGCTGTAGTACCCCTGAGTGAGGTACTTACCTTAAATTGCACCACTAAAATTACCCACCTGCATAAATGGGTGAATAATTGTAAGCTTGTAATAATTGTAACCTTAACATTGTAAGTCGCTTTGGACAAAAGCGTCAGCTAAATGAATAAACGTAAATATAAGCTTGAAACCAGCATGTGTGTAGTGAGCCTGACGACAGGTTTTAAACACTTTCCAAACTTCTCAGTTGACCAATGTTTTATGAGAAAGATGGCGTAAAGGGACAGTGCATTCACTAGGTGTGATGCTGTCAGAAATGTTGTAGCAATGAGAAAGTGCTGGGACAGCATGACGACCGGCTGGGCTGCAGTGGCAACTTCTACACTTGATTGCCGTGTCAGCAGACAAGAGTACAATAGAGCTCAGCGTACAGCAACAAAACACCGCACTTTATACCCATGCGCTACGCATTTGACAATAAACTTAAAATAGGAAACAAGTTTATTTTTTAAGTTCCAAATGGACGTTGAGTATATATAAAACTGATGACATACTGATATATATTTATCAATTACAGTATATTAATGGCTTCTCTCTGCTAACTGCCTGTCTAGACTCCTCCTGCTCTGTAACTCTGGAACATTGCTAACAAGATTTTCATCTCATCCTGGTTCAGTACAGTCTCACCTTCATCGCTCTCATCATCTTCACTCTGGACATGGCGCTGGGGCCAGTTGAAGTCCTCGGAATACGCACCAGCATACTGCTTCACCAGAATATCCAGGGGCATCTCAGCTGAGAAGAAAAAAAAGGAGGACCACAGGAACAAATCGCCAGAAGTACGGTGAAGTATGGGGTGGACCATGAGACCACCATGCAACACTTCAACTCCCAATGTCACAGTCAAACACAAACCCCATGTGGACAAACCTTCTTTACTGAGCTCCGCCAACTCAGCCTGCTGGTCTGACGACACCTCTGTTGCCTCCTGCTCCTCAATGGTGCTCTCCTCATCTTCTACTGCAACACACAGGCCATATGCTGTCACTGCAGGGACACAGTGGCCAACAGAGGGCAGGGTGCCCAACACATCACCACTCCCTAGCACAGTTACAAAGCACCCAGGTTTACACTGTCTGTTCAGCAGGGATGGATCATATTTTTCTCAAACTGAAGGCACTAAAGTTCATGTAACGTAAGTCCATTAAGTCACTGCATTTAAGTTGTGCAATTAAAACAAGCAGCAGGGGCTTGTAGTGTAGTGGTTAGAGCTAATGGTCATAAATTCAAATCCCACCGCCAGCTGTAGTACACTTCAGAAAGGTAGTTACCCTGAACCGCTACACCAAAAACTATCCAGCTGTATAAATGGGCAAAACGTAGGTATCTTAACTTTGTGTGTCACTTTGGCAAGAAGCGCTATGTTAGATAACTAAGTAAATGTCACAGCAGAAATGTGGAGGTGTTTGTTTAGTGACCTATACAGCATACGGTACCAGTAGTACCATAGGAAGTCTGATGGGTTATCCAACCCCATTTCGAGAAAGAATGTTCATTATGTAAAGTGCATCCACAATACTGACTTAAAAAACAGCACAGCATCACGATTATGGTACAGCAGTTGTCAAAGTGCTGCAGAGGCAACTTTCCAAAAAAGGCACAAAAGCAAAGGAGGTATTAGCAAATGAACTTATCCATGTGACACCGCTGACAGTATTAAGATTAATTAACATGGTACATTAGAAGTCAGCAGAGTCTGTGTGTGTGAGAGAGAGCGCACGAGCACATGTATTTGTCCTAACAGTCTCCAGACATTTCTCACACACTCTGACACAAATACCTTCATCAGCCACTGATATGCCAGCCTTTCGTTTTCTACCAGAAGGCGATGATTCCTGTAAAATAAATGCGTTCAAGATACAATAATCCACCTTGTGCAAGCAGAGAGTGTCCTGAAAAGACAGATCGAGAAGACAAAGTGGGACGAAAGACTTACGGCTTCAACGTTCTCCGTCGACGCGCGGGTCAATTTCGTGTTTTGCCCTGCAACATCCGTTCAGTCACTCGTTACTTTCCCGTGACACCAACTCTGAATCTCTCACATAAAGAGCTGCTGCAACTGTGACAGGTGGTCCAACTAGACACTGTCCCTTCCCTAGTTACCAAAGCCAAGCAGTGAGTGTGACAGCAAGTACAGTAAGAAAAACACAATCTTACCTTTATTTGATGCCCTCTGCAGGCCCAGTGCTTTGCACCTCTTCTCATAGACTTCAAGCTGTAACTTAATTTCAACGACCTGCGGGTGGTCAGAACGACGTCACGTACACACACACACACACACACACAAAACTTTCTTACAGCAAACTTTAGTTTCATTCAAGGCAGATGCAGCAGCAGAAAGTTTTCATCGATATACACATGCACAAATACAAGCTACAAAAACAGGGCCGTGTTGGCCCTGGCAGCCCTTGTTCACAATCCAGTTTCTAAAAGATCTTGCCTGCTCAATGTTGGACCAGAAGAACTCCACCTCACGGGCAATGGTGCCGGCAATCTGGCGTAGGTGCATCTCCTCCTGCCTCTTGGCGCACTCTTCTCCTCGCTTTTGTTCATCGTGGAAACGGGCACAGGTACGCACCAGCTGCAAACAGATCCCCGAGGTGAGGACCAGGACAAGGGAAAGATCATGAAGAGTGACATTATTTTACCTGTCTGAGTAGGATTTGGGGGATGAACTGATTGATGGACTGTGCAGGACAACTGTACCAATTAGTACATAATAAACGCCAAACAATTTCTCAGTCCACTATTAATTCATAAGCAAACAACGGCAGGTTGGGGATCAAAAACGACCCAAAAACCAAGCCAAAACTCCTCCTTTTTCCATTTATAAGCAATCACCCTTCAAAAGTAGAGACACAGAGAAAATAGCATCAAACCTTCTTGGCAGCAGCCATCTTCCAACGCCGCTCCTGGGCAAAATCTGCAGCCATCCATTGCATCTCCTGCAGCAGGTAATCCCAGTGCGACTTTGGGCGCGGCGCCTCAAGGAGCTTGGGAAGACGACTGGCTGTCCACTGGCCCTCTTTGCGCAGCTCAGCAATGCGCTGGTGCACTTGGCTCTCCTGCGATTGGAGAGGAGATGAATATGACCAGACAAGTCTACAAACCTCACTTCCTCCTTCACATAAATCCACGCATTTCATGTGCATTTCACATCTCTTATGTGGCCTCAGCTTTGCCCTGCCCACTGCCACACCTCTTCCAAATGCCCCATCGATTCCCTGACCTTCCAATGTCAGCTTCAATGTCGCATTTACTACTGCACCCAGACTTACCAGCTTGGCCTGCTCAGCCTGTTTATCCTGTGAGCTCTCCTGCGACAACTGGCCACATACAGTCTGCCCTGGGGCCGCCGTCTGCAGCAGAGAGGTGGGATTCAAGGCAGCTTGCTTGGACTGGGCAACAGGGGAAACGGTAGAAGAAGCGGGGCGGCCTGGCCCAGAGGGATGTGGGGAGGTGAGTGAAGTTGGTGTGCTGAGGGGGGCAGATGGTGTGGTGGAAGGTGGTAGGGAATTGGCCATGAGACGCTGGCAGGACTGAGTGGGGTCCGATGCGGGACGAACAAGAGCCACAGTCTGCAACAGGATACGAGAAAGGTCAGCCATACTGCTTTGGTACACAAGAAGAGCAGATTCTGTACCTCTTCTAAGACTCACCGCCTGGCTAGGCTGCAGTGGGGCCTGCGGTGACTGCAGAGTCTGGGCCTGGATCTGGATATGAAGACTCGGCTGCATCTGCTGCTGAAGCTGCGCCTGTAGTTGAGTATGGGGGTTCCCAGGGGCCAGCAGAGGCCCGCTGGCTTGCACCTTTACCGGGGCTTGGAGCTGCGCGGTTGCCTGAGGGGCCTGCAGTTGGGTATCGGGCAGTGGCGGCTGGGACAGCGTCAATGGGAGGCCTGGCACAGGCAGAGCCCCAGGGGGGAGACGGGCTGGTAGCTGCGGAGGCGGCGTGTGCAGGCTGGCAGCATTCTGCACAGGTGGGCCCTTGGATGGGTCATACTGCTGCTGGCTCTGCTTCTGCCCCGCAATCTGCACTGCTTGTGGAGTAGGGGGCATCCCACCTAGGCCAGCAGAAATGACGCACGTGGAGAGCGGCACAAAGGATGTGATGGAAATGGAGAGGAGGAAGATGGGGAGAAAGAGTAAAATACTGTTGCAACATCTATAATTCACACAAACACATGGCACCCTTCTGTGTCACAGCAGATCGATTACAGGTCATCGTAGCCCCCCCCAGACAAGTGTATCCCAGCATCTTCAAGAGCTGGAACACAGACGAGGGGAGCAAAACCGTGGAACACAGCAGCTTATGGAGGAAAAGAGGGCCATCTAGCTGAAACCAGTCACTTCCAGAAGGTGCAACATGCCTACTTACATCCTTCAGCCCAAAGGACCCATAGGGTAAAACCATAGCATCCAAACTTGAACAGGACATCTATCCTCCCCCCCACCTCTAGACACTTATTTCTACCTGGACATGTATTGATGCCTCTGATTAAAAACAAATATCTACTTTTTTTTTTTTTTTTTTTAAATCACCCATTTCTCTGGATTTGTTTCTGAAGTTACTTATCTTACCATTCAGAGTAGTCAATGTTTGGCAAAGCTTTTTTTTAGAAACAGGAAAGGGGCACTTTTTTGCTTCCATAACTTTTTAGATATTTCATATGCACATGGGATGAAATGAAAAACAAAAAGGTACGATGCAACCCACGAAGGAAGAAATACCTATTTCAGGTATTATTTCACATACTACCTTAAGAAGATATTGTAGATTTATTGTTATTGGAGATAACTGGCTACATTGTAAACTTGGCCAGCTTTCCATAATATCTGAAATAAACTGCTGGCCAAAATGAAGGGTGATATGATCATTTCCAATATTGTCCTGATGGGAGCAAGCAGTTACACATGTCCATGGGTGATGCACCTAAGGCATTCTTAAAAATTATATATACTTACATTTATTCACTTAGCAGATGCTCTTCTCTAAAGCGACTTCCAACGAATACTATGTAGTGTTACTAGTCCACACACCTCATTCACTGCAGTGACTTACACTGCTAGATACACTACTTACAATGGGTCACTCATCCACACATCGGTGAAACACACTTTGTCACTCATACACTATAGGGGAACCTGAATAGCATCCTTTGGAGTGTGGGGGGGAAACCAGAGCACCCAGAGGAAACTCGCACAGACATGGAGAGAACATACAAACTCCACACAGACTGAGTGGGGATCAAACCCACGTTCTCTCGCACCACCCAGGCGCTGTGAGACAGCAGCGCTACTCGCTGTGCCACCGTACCGCCGCCATATATATATATATATATATATATATAAAAAAGCATTAGGGAACTACTGAAAATGTTTTATCAAGAGACACTGGTATCAATACACTATAAAAATAGTATCAGTACATGCCCAGGAAACAACTTTTAAAAAAAATTTAAAAAAAAAAAAAAGCCAAACTGTGGTGGGGAAAAAAGTCTGACTAAAATATTGTACGTCTTTTCTAACCAATTCAAAACACACTAAACTGTCTATCAGATGCTTCTGTACCAAAACTAACTGCTGTACCCATCTATTAAATATTTTCATACAGCAGAATGTACTACAGGGCAAAGTGCAATTTTGTTAACATTTTCTGCATGAAAAGACTACAACTGGCATAAGACATGATGTGAATGAAACTAGAATAGTCTAAATGTCAACTAAATTAAAGAATAACAATGAAAACATTTTTAAATGACTCAGTTCAGAAAATGCAGTTAGGTATATACATGCATAACAAATTATATCTGAAATTACATTTAGGACACAGAGAAACAGAGAAAAGAGTGAAGCAAAAAAAAAAAAACTGCATGCATATAGCAGTAGCAATATCACTCTTGCTGGAAAAATGCATTTAAATCTGTTATTTGTGAGCACAAAAACAGATTTTTGCAAAGCAAAGGTATCAGCAGAGCAGACATAGGTTCTAGCAGACAGGCCTGCACAGAGCTGTGCAGACTGAAGAGCCCCACCACCCATCACCAAACTGACCGCCTGTAGAACCTCTCGCTGGCCCTGACGCGTACTGTGACAATGACCAAACCTCATCGAAAACCCGACGAGAATTTTCTTGCAACATCGTGGAGGAAAAGTCAAAACGGAATGCAATGGAGACACATGGATGGTGAGAACCAACTGAAGATGAACATGGCACAAGGGAACAGAAGGACCCTCTATATGAAGGAATAAAGGACGGAGGTGGAATAAAGGACGGTGTCCAGAATCCTGGTCAACAATGAGTTGGAAGGGAAAGTGCAAGGGGTGTGGGGTGACAGATGAGTCTATAAGGAAGAACGAAAAAAATCCATCCATAAAGTGAGCAAATGTACACCACTGTAAAGATCGTTCTTCCCACTCGCCGCACTCCAGGGGTAGCTTCACGCAAACTCTGAGGGCGCGGGGAAGTGCGTCCAGACAAGAAGAACGTGATCAAAGGCTTAAAAAATAAAAGTGAAATAGAAGAAATATGGATGGAACGCATGGTCGATAAAACACAACGAGGAACACAAAACATGGCATCTTCTGTTGCATAGACTTCCTCCTCTTCGCCTTCAATTCTCTTCATGTACAGAAGAAGCGCTTCAGCAGAGCTCGAGTCTCCGCCCCGATGCTATCCAAGTGCCAGAGATGAGCCGATGTTATTGCTGCCAGGGTATCCGTTGTTCCGTCGGTAAGAGCAGACATTTTGCAATGTCTGATTTGACTTGCGAGATGAGATACTTCCAGCAGCATCGAACAGAACACAGAACTGCCGCGCAGTTGGCACTCCTACCTTGGGCCGTCGGCATAAGCTGTTGCAGCGGAACCCCAGGCGATCCTAAAGGAGTTACGCCATGATGCTGGAAAATGATGCCATGGCGACCAACGTCAATCCGGGGCCTCTTAGCCTGATCTGGGATTCAAAACACATAATACCCTCATAACGCAAGATAGGGCATACAGCAAAGAGTGTTCTCCTCCAAGTCCAAGCTACTGAGAGCGACCTTTCACGGGCGAAAGACTTCTACACACAGCGCTAGAAGACGGTGCCGGGAATCTAGAAGCAGAAGTCATTTAGAGGAAGAAAAAAAACAAAAAAAAAAAAAAAAAAAAAAAACCCCAAAAAGGAAGAACAAGAAAGTCAGAATAGACATTTCACAAACCAACAGGTCAACACCCTACCTGCTTGGGCCAAAGCCTGCTGTCTTTTAAAGGCTTCAATGTCCACTGGATTCGTGATTCCAGCACCTGAGGCTCCCTGATGTGCCTGTTTAGAAAGAGAATGGACCCCAGTTAAACCATTCTGTTTATGACAATAACTAAAAATCCACACAAACAGGTAAAGACCCAGAAGCCTAACAGGGCCTGTTTCACAGCCAAGGTACAGGAAGCCTTTGCGCTGGGGTGGCATCATTACAGCTCACCTGAAACTGCTGCTGCTGAGCAGAGAATGCTGCTGACACGTTGGGAGGAAGCTGTGTTGCTATAGCGACAGGAGTTCCTGTTTGACCGTCTTTCCCAGTCACCACTTTGACCTGAGAATTACGGAGAAGAAATTACTCAAGCAAAGAGCAAACACAGACTTAAAACGTGTTCATATGATCCCAAAAACAGTCAGACAGCAGTAACTTTACATCAACACAAAAACTTCACCACATAACTTGTGACAGGACAGCACTATGTTCTGCTTTGCACTGATCAAATCGCTGACAAGCTCAGCAGGTTCCATAAGGTGATATGAGAGCTGTGAAACTCAGGTAGCGATACCAACCTCATCGTTGATGACTTCCGACTGCTCTTCTTCCTCCTCATCCTCCAGGTCCAGGTCATTCTGACGCAGGTAGGTGAACAGTGGGACACAAGGCTTCTTCTTAAAAGCCAAATAGTCCATCATGTTGCCCTGGAGGTGCTGCAGGAAGAAGAGCTCAACCAGGTACTCCTTGAAGACCTCCTTCAGGCTCTCCATTTTCTTGGTGTGATGATCCAGGCACTGCTTCCTCAACTGGGCCACCTCCGGGCTCGCAGGTGCAATCTCCTCCAGCTTCTTGGGCTGCTTCTTAACACATGCGGTAGCTGCACCGGCAGGTGCAAGAGGAGGGTTCTGAATGCCCTGGGGTGGGTTGGAACGGGACGGACTAGATGGAGGCATGGAGGATGGCAGACCAAAGGTTCCCGCTGCCGCAGATGGCCCGACCCCAGTCACCATACCCTGTGAGGTCTTGTCGTACACCATAGGGCGTGCCAGCTGGCCCTGGATGATGCTGCTTATCTGGGGTGGTAGATTTGAGGTGGTGATGTGGCCAGGGCTACCCAGCGCAGGCAGGGTGGTTCCACTGGCCGCAGGGCTCTGCGGGCCTAAGTGGTGGATAGTGCCACCCGTCTGGGAGTGAGGCTGGGAAAGACGGCGCTCTCGAACTGAGCCTGGGGTACCAGGTGATGCCATAGGCACCGTGGCGGGTGCAAGCTGTGCTAGTCCACCTGCGTCCTGATACACAAAGTGGCTGCCGCCAGTAGGACTGCCCAGGCCAATCTGTCGCACGAGCACACCGGCATCCACAAAGCGGGGTGGGCTCTGGCCACAGACACCCACTCCGGCGGTGGGCGCTGCTCGCTGCACACCTGTCAGGGTTGCTGGGCTGTGCTGGGTGGGGCTCTGTGGTTGAACAGGCTGTGGCAGAGGTGATGCCACCTGGATGTAGGAAGAGGAGCATTGCTCAAAGCGCCACTGCGGTGCAGAGTGCTGGAAGCCTGGCGAGGCGGGGCTCTGCAGGGGCAGCGAGGTGAGCGTGATCTGCTGCTGCCCACCTGGCACCATAGTGCCCACATTTTGCAGCGTGATGTTCATGTTAGCCCCTGTAACAGGGCTGCGACTCATGATGATCTGGTAGTTGGGTGACTGTGGGGCAGAGGGGCTCGCAGCAGGTGCGAATGAAGTTGCCGGGGACTGGGGAAGGTTGACTGACGCCTGCTGCTGCTGTTGTGGCACCGCAGGGGGTTGCTCATCTGCCTCAGAATTTGTGAATGACTTGGAGCGCTGAAGTTGCCGCTGCATGTTCTGAGCTCCACTGCCATGGTGCATGGCGTCACCCAGGTGTGCTGCCAGTCCTCCTACAAGCGGAAAACACAAGAGTGTAAGAACACATACAGTAAATGCACGTACAAAACACAACATGCACTTAATTACACATGACACAAACTGCAAAAAAGCCATCGGATGGCAAGGAGCAGGAAAAAACGGATTAAACTAGGTTATTTAGTTATTAATTCAATTAGTTGATGCTGTTCTCCAAAGCGACTTGAAATGTCAACTTACAATTAGTTACCCATTTATAAACCCAGGTAAATTTCACGGCACCTTATCAAGACTATTACCGCAGGAACCAGGTTTCAAATCTGGGTATTTCAGATTACGAGTGTAAACCTGTAGCCGCTACAGCCCCTTCTGCAGAGCCCTTGGTCAAGCTTACCTTTCTAAACTGCAAAACGAAGTAAAACACCAAATAACTCAAAGATCTTTGTTTTGAGTCCAACTGCCCCAAACTTGATTGAGGAACTATTGAGCCAGAATTGAACCAATAAAAAACCCAGCTTCAAATGAGTAAAACACTAACGTGCTTTAATAAATTATATGGTGATGGATGGAAAGTCTATGACATCGAACGACGAGTCCAGTCAAGTCTATCATAAACAACATCCTTCAAAAACAATCACCAAAACAAACATGTACAACAATATTTGTACGAGTAGCATAAGAAAGTATAAAATTAATTAATAAAACCGTTTAATTAATATTGATTTTGAAAGGCGTAGTCTCTCCCCTCTCTCTCGCATATTCATTCATCAACAACAACAAAAACAGCCTCTCACTTGTGACTTGACAGTAATTAGACAAAAAGGGGAAGAAAAAAAAAAAAAAAAAAAAAAAAACACACCCACCAAGTAATTAAGGACTGATAGAAAGGCAACGAAAAAACTACTGATTATAAACTGATGTGAAAGAGCAGGACAAACTTCGAGCCCGGTTCTGTCACAACAAGCACGGCCTACGGGACCGGGGGCTAAATTAATACGAGGAGCCGGGGCAGAGGCACCAAGCCAAGGGAAGGCCCCGTGGACGGTGGCGGTCCAGCTTCACGCATGCCGAGGCCCCCCTGGGAAATGAACAGGACCCACACACCGAATCGACACGTCCGCTAACGCTCCGCAGAAAATATACAGAAAACGCAAGCATCTCACGGGCGCCATAACAGAAGTACGAACCCCCAGTGGTGACAGGAGCTTTAGCTTCCGAACCTCGCCAACTACCGGCCACAGCTACTAGCATGAACCGAGCGTTAGCAACTGTCTCCGCTTCACTCACTCACTCACTTACTTACTATGAATGAAGCTGTCGTCTCGGCCGCATCCACACGCAAGGCGTCTCTAAAACTGCGGGAGCGAATTGTGAGAAAAGTGAGCTAAAAGACGTGGTGCTGCGAAACGGAACCTGGCAACACAGTATCTACAGACAATGCGCGACAGACACTCCATTCGCAAACATGGCGGTACCTCCACTTCTTTCTTTCCCGTGCTTTCAAACTCCGGAAGTACTTTCCTGTTTTTTTCCGGGTATCGGAACGCCCCTTAACATGAATGACAAAACGGAAAACGAATATGTGCTGGCATGACTCTTAACTTGACTGACATAAATAAAACCAATCAGACGTCCGTTTTAGTTTGATGGACTGGAACAAAGACCAATCAAATTCCGGGAAAGCACCTATTTTCTCCACGAACATCGCCTGCTGACTGGGTAGATAGGCGAGACCCTGTACCTGTTTTCTGCTAGAGTAATTTACCTCAGGTTTCAGTTGATATTGGTTGTGAAGGTTGTGCACAAGCCAAAACATTTTAAATTGTGCAGCACAGTGGTCTGAGCCATTTTCTTGCAATGAGAAGGCCCTGTGTTCCAATGGCACTTTTGCTGAAACTCTGGCTCACTGTAATTTCCCTCCGTTTAACTCTCTCTGCATGCATGGTAATCTGCAGCGAGGAGCGCTGCTGTCTCCTGGGTGGTGTGAGAGGATGTGGGTTCGATCCCTGCTCGGTCTGTGCGGCGTTGAGTTTGCTCTGGGTGCTCTGGTTTCCTCCCATAGTCCAAAGACACGCTGTTCAGGTTCACTCAGTGTGTGAGTGTCACAGAGAGAGTGCATGTGTTCCACTGACGTATGGATGAGTGACCCCTTGTAAGCAGTGCATCTAGCAGTGTAAGTCACCGCAGTGAGTAAGGTGTGTGGGCTGATAACACTACATAGAGTTCATTGGAAGACGCTTTGGAGAAAAGCATCTTCTAAATGCACACACGTTGTCTGAAACCACTTGCCCCAAGCTGGGTTGCAGCGAGCCGGAGCCTAACATGGGCACAAGGCTGGAGGGGGAGGGGACACAAGTGCATCACAAAGCACCCCAAGCAAGACTTGAACCCCAGAGAAGAGGCACAGGCCAAACCTGCTGTGCCACCATGCCCCCTGTCTGCTAAATAAGTAAATGTAAGATATAAGTGGCTGTCAGATGGTTTCAGACTCCTGAAGGTGGGAAGGATTCAGCAGCTCTGAGGGAGCTCTCTCTAGCACATTGACAGAATTTTAAGCCCTTGTGAGTGGGACCACCAGGTGACCAAAGGTGGAGGTGCACAGCACTCTCGCAGGGTTGTAAGGAGCGATCAGGTCCTCTAGATGTTGAGGAGCAGATCCTTTTGATGTCTTGTAGACTATAACTTTGTACACAGACTTGCCTTTGAAAGTCACCTTGGACAAAGGCATCCGTTTAACAAAAAATAAACAGCAATACAATATTGAATAAAATGTTTGTAATGTTTTTATTTTACATCCTCAATACATCTGGATAAGTAAAGGCCATTACAACTAGAGCCAAGTAGAATACATATTAACATCCAGCTGTATTACACAGTTCACATTCCAGACATTTATAGTTTTCAGAGATTATCATTTTAACAAAGAAACTATCTTTACGGAAAGCAAAGGAAATCAGTCAGTATTCAGATAGCAAAGGGTCAACTGAATGACATTTTTTCTTCAATTTTTTTTGGTTGAAAAATCGCAGAAATGTAGGTTCCGGTATTTTCTCCAGGTCCGTTTCACACTACGCACCCCGGCATTGTTGCCTGTTGGTTAGAATCAAGGTGCACATTGTCTACCTTGAGACAAGGCATGAGCAGTCACGGACTGCAAGGGACTGTTCTCAGAAAAGCTAAATTAACATGAAATACACCTCGGTCTTGTTCTAAAAAGTAAAAACGCAAATGTAAAAAGGACTGTCAAGGGAAGTTATTTCCCTGTGGAAGGAGAGCAACAGGTCCTTCAGAAATGTCCTCAGCTTCACACAACTAATCAGATCCACTCCCGTCCTCATCATCATCTCCCACCTTGAATAAAGAAAATAAAAGCAGCAGTTAGAAACTACATATAGCCTGTTTAAGGTAAGCTTCTTAGTACTAATACACTGGTTCCTCAGCTTACAAACACAATTGGGATCAGTTTGTTTGTACCTCAATTTGTTCATAAATCCAGTGATCCCCCCCCCCCATATTTTAATCAGTAAAATTTTAATAGACATGCTTTGATATATTTGCTGATTAGTTTCTGAAAATTCAGGAGAAAGCTATAGTAAATAAAACCCGTGTGAAATTACTTAAAATAAAAATCTTTCTAATCAGTCCTGATGGTTGACAGATTCACCCCGTAATAAAAGGTTAATACGGATGTTCCTTGAATTATTCACAAATTAAGCCCCGTAAAAGTCTTGGATAAAGCTACAATTCATTCAAAAAAAATTTTACTTTTAAACATTCTTTTAATAAATTCACTAATCTACACTGACTGAAAATGAAAGTACCATGTCCAAAAGTTCCTATTCTCTACTCTTATATAACCGATTTATCCAAGAATCACTTGCGCTGCTCTTCATTTTATTTATTGCTGACCCTCAGGAAGACCAGTTCAATTAGTCTCACTCTCGTGTTGTTTGGATAAGCGAAGAAAATGCAATTAGAAATAAATGAATAGTCTGGACAAACGTTTAACTCAAACATTCATAACAAGGCACCGGTGTATTAGTATTTCAGTACGTAAATACTATGCTCAACACACCTGCTATATGAAGCTCCACCCACCTGTTTTCCATCCCTGCTTTCCTGAGCCCCTGTAGCTGTGGCCTCGAAGTCATGGATGGGCAGCGTCCTCATCCAGCTCACCATGGACTTCTCCTCCATCTCCGTCTGCACGATGCTGGGGTAGATGTGCTCTTCCTTGAATGCGGCGATCTCCTCCTCCTCCTGAGTCCAGTCCAGGGCCTCGTGGACGCCATCCCCTCCGAAGCGCTTGTTGTACTTCTCAAAGTGCACCTTCTCTAGCACGAGACCCAGGCCTGGAGCTTTGGGAATGTCCACCTTCTCCTCGCCCCAGCTCCGGTCCAGCACGGTCTCGCTGGCGTATCCCTTTGCCACGGCGATCACCAGCCCCACCATCTTCCGGATCTGGTGCATCATGAAGCTCTGACCTTTGACCCGGATGACGGCGAACTCCAGCCCTTGCCGCTCGAAGGGCTCCCCGCACGCCATCTCCATGATGTAGCGGCGGGCACTGGGGTCCCGGGGCCCCTTCTGGGAAGTGTAGTTGTGGAAGTTGTGTGTGCCCTTGTAGCGGGAGAAGAGCTGGTTCACCCTCTGCAGGGTCTCCTTGTCCAGCCGATAGCTGCTGTCCTCGACGTCCAGCTCCTTTGGAGCGAAGGCGATGGTGGGAAGCATGTAGGTGTACGTCCTGGCGTCACATTTGTTCTTGGAGTTAAAACCGCCTGTTACTCGTTTTAAGCCTTGAAGGAGGAAGGGACATGAACTGAAATATTCAGACAGGCAGCAGCAGCACAGAGATGTGAATTCTTGAAGTAAACACACACACACACACACACACACACACACACACACACACACACACACACACACACACTCTAAATGCTGAGTCCTCATGTTCCAAAGACTTGAGCTAAAAGTTTTCAAAGATACGCTTCGCATTTACTAATTTTAAACTATTTTCCTCTTTTTTCTACAGGTGGTCCTTGATTTACTACATATCCAGCATTAAATATGAATTTGTCAACACTATACATTTCTCTGTCATTTTCAATGTACAAAGTAGCACAAAGTTAGTACAAATATAAACACAGAACTTATTTTTATTTATCACGATTACGTCCAAGACTTTTACAGGACCTGGCCCACCAATAAATCAGGGTACATCTTTATTGTTGTACTTTCAGTGACTGTAGAGACAGTAATTAGTTTAATGGTTCTGACAAATGTTACATATACTGTTTAATGCTAATAAAATATTAAATAGTTCTCCCTCGCTCCCACCCTGTGTTCCAGATCCTATGCTGAAAATGGAGCCACCCAGCATGGTCTGGGGGTGAGGGGGAAGTTTTTTTCTTAACCCAACCTGTGCACTGAGGTCCCACTGTATAATACATGTTACGGACCCAACAGTAACACTCATGTTAACATGAGGAGCTGACAGGGTTCACTGTACTACAGTTTAAATTTCACATTACTACCCCAGACACTTTGTAGAAACGTGCCAGGGACTGAAGGGAGTAAATAAAACCTCAAAAAAAAAAGAAAAGCGTGATAGGATCTTACCCAATACTCTAATCTGGGGAGGAAGGTTAGAGTTGATCTTGTGGAGGATGTTGTCAATCAGCCAGAGCTTCAGGGAAACTATCTGACCTGCAGCAGAAACACCCTGGCAAAACAGCACCAGTGAATAAGTAAACATAGTTAAAAAAAAAGAAAAAATGCAATGAATACGCTGCCTGTCCTGTCACGAGAGTTGAGTCGCGCTACCTTGTCAGTCCTTGCACATCTCTGGAAGGACATTTTCTTCATGTCGGCTCCATGGTTCTCTGGGATGCAGCCCGACTTGACCAGAGCTGTGACCAAGTCATCTTCAATTGTTTTGAACTGGGAGGATCCCACATTCCTCTAGAGTAGCCCAAGAGACACAAAAAAAACTGCAGTGAGGTTCAGTTACATTAAGGGGCCACAGGTGGCGTAGCAGTGAAGGATCTTGATTTCTATCCAGCAAATCAACACTAATATATATAATGTGTTTAATAGTGTATTTAATAATTATTCTGATTTTCCCATTATATATTCACTTACATATTGGGTAATATTCATCTACCGAATATGTATACATTTATCTATTATCAGTTCAGTTCAGTTCAGTTTCAAGTTTATTGTCATAGGTACAAGTACCGTGTGTAAGTATCATGAAATTATTCTTGAATGCTTCTCCACAGACTATGGACAAGACAGACAATACAAATACCGCACAAACAAAACAAAACAATGACAATGACAGCGAGTAATGCTAATAGCAATGGCAATAAATAACGGTAACAGTAATAACAATGATACCAGCTGACAGTCAGAGAACTCAAAACGAGAGAATGTGAATGAGAATGGTAAATTACACTGCCACTTTAAGCAATGTGCTTGGAAGAAACAGTGCAACTCTATTTACTAAAGGTGGCAAATTGGTGAGTGTTGCATACTCTTACAGCATAGGGGTAAAAGCTGTTCCTGTACCTAGCAGTGCGGGTTCGAATAGACCTAAGCCGTTGTGCAGATGGCAGGGAAGAGAAAAGCGCCCGTGCGGGGTGACTATGATCTCTCACGATGCGCATCGTCTTTCTGGGGCAGCGTATGGTGTAGGTGTCCTGGACTGCTGGACACCGATTTACCTACCTACACAGAATGGTCATTTTTAGTGTCAAATCGGTTTAAGTACCTTGATCAAGGGTACTACAGCAGGAGGTGGGATTCGAACCCGGAACCTTCAGCTGAAAGACCACAGCTCTCGCCACTGTACCACTTGCTGTCTGAGGTTCAGACTTACAGAGCTGACTATCCAGTGGGACCCGTACCCCCACCCCACGCTCCCTATTTCCACCCCCAAGTTCCACCTGCATGCCATGGAAGCCTTTGCCCGAGTAGGCCAGGAGCAGCACCACTTTCCTCTTGGGGAACTTGCGCCCATCGGCCGACTCCTCTTCAGCCACGTCCGTTTTCAGTCTCTTCTCGACATGTCCACCATCGCCACGGTCCCGGGGTCCGTCGGCGCTCCGCTTGACGGCCTCATTCGGCTCGCCGCACCGTTCCTTCAGCAGCTGCTCCGCGCTCATCCTGTCCGGAGACTCCAGGCGGCGGAGCCCTTTAGCGAAGGCACACGAGAGAACTCTCTGCAGGAAGACATAAGAGCGGTGTCAACCGTGAACCAAAAGTCACTTCACACTTTTACTCAGCGTTTCGGATTCATCAAGCACGTACAGCGAGTATTACGGCACAAGCCGAAGCGTACGTCAAGATGATGTGCAGATTTCTATATGAAAATTAAACATAGTTCATCCTTGTGTGACCGGACTAATGGGGGGTGGGGAGTCTGGCCATGCGACTAACCTGTTATCCCAATGCACCACAACACTGTCACAAGATTTGACATGATAGCAATATTGTTGTATTAATTTTTTTGTTTAATATTTAAAGTTTCATTTTATGAACATGCAGCACAACGACAAAAAAAAGTCAATCGGTGTGTTCCAGTTTTTGCATTTTTTTTTTAGTAAACAATTTCGTAACTGTGTCCGTTTGAATCCTGGAAATCCGGAAGCCTTTCATTCGACGGTTGCTACCTAACAATAGGGAGGGACAACAACCAAAACCAAAGGTAACACATCGTGATCATGTACAACAGTAAACGGGATAAGTGAAACAAATCGCCACAGCTGAATAAGATAGAAGTAAAAAACAACAATCAACTCCAATGGCTGGCCGGCGCAAAGCATGCTGGGAGAGCAGCCCTCCCCTCCCTCATGGCCAGGCATTTCCAAGCAGAACGGGTTTTGAAAAAGAATAAATAAGAGCCGCCGCCGGCGACACACTTCGCCTCGCTCCTCTGCACGCGCAGTGCGACACACAGACAGCGAGTGACTGTTGGTTCCCCGCCCGCCGGAACTTTAATAAAGTTAGAACTTTAATAAAGAAGAAGAAGAAGAAGAAGGACGGAAACCGCCGGTGACCGCAGCGGCGCCGCGCACAGCACAGTGATAAGAACGTTCAACATTAACAGCTCCTGCAGAATACTTTAGTTTAGACTTTAGAGGATAGAACCCTAAGACCACGTACCGCCTCGCAGAGGACCCTCCGCAAGCCTCTTCCTGCAACTCCGCGCACCCACGTGGGGAGCATTGCGGGGAAGCTCGTGCAGAGCCGAGAGTTCGCAAATGTCGCGAGAAGACAAACGGGAATTGGTGAGAGAGCGGGAAAAAAACGTTAAATGTGAACGCATCATTTGTTTTCGTACTGCTTATGCTGCCCGCTGTATTTTCACAAATAAATGAAAAGGACAATTATAATAAGTCTTATCGAGTCTTTATTTATTGTACTCATAATCATTATAATGTATTGGTGGGTGGAGAGAACCTTCCTAGCATCCCCTTCCCAATTTATTCTGCTCTTATTTTTTATTATTGTGGTCTTATAGTAATGATGACGTCCAAAAGCTACGTTGATTTGTTAATGTTTAGTGTTGCTAGTAGTTATGTATTGCAGTGGGTTTTTTTCCCAGTACAAACTGTGAACCCCTGTACTATTAATCCCTTGTTCACACTTGCTCTATGTCACCAAATACAATTTACATTTATTCACTTAGCAGATGCTTTTCTCCAAAGCAACTTCCAATGAACTCTACGTAGTGTTATCAGCCCACACACCTTATTCACTGCAGTGATTTACACTGCTAGATACACTACACTGGATCACTCATCCATACATCAATGGAACACATACACACTCTCTCTACATTACTCGCACCCTATGGGTGAACTTGGAGTGTGGGAGGAAACCAGAGCACCCAGAGAAAACCCATGCAGACACCAGGAGAACATGCAAACTCCACACAGACTGAGCGGGGATCAAACCCACATCCACTCGCAGCACCCAGGCGCTGTGAGACAGCAACGCTACTCGAAGGCCACCTGTCGCTCGCTTGTTTTATGTTCTGTGACATGATGAGTTACTCGCAAGGTTACTTACGGAAAGTTTATTTTACTATGTTCCTTTCATTAGTTTGTTACGCATAGTTAAATGTAAGACAGTAAGTGTAAAGTGCAGTTTTCAAAATGGGATAAAACAAGCAGCTTTTGCTGATTCTTCATAAATACGGCTCACAAAAAACCTAAAGGTAACTGAACTTTGTCACGTACGTAACTATAAAACAACATTGGAAGCGGAGCGCAGCAACTTACAGCTTCTGAGGTGCTGGTAAATCACAGGCATTAGCAATACCGCCGGGTGCGGTTGTAGATAAATGTGATAAATGAGTTAATTGAAATTTTTTTTATATGTCCCATCACTTTCGTAATGCTGAACTTCGATTTCAGGTTCACCGCTGTTCCCGGCGTGGCACAAACATCCAGCTCAGACATTAGCGAGAAAATAACGAAGATGGAGAGCAAACACTTGCAGGCAACCGAAGAGCTAGAAAGTCTCCTCGCTGCCCTCAGCTCAGCACACGCTACCCTTGGCAGTGTGGTATTTCTTCAGCAGTCTCACCCAAGGATTTTAAGTCTGCCGAGGACATCGGTGATATTTTAGAGGGGTTGGGCAGTACTTACAGCTTTAAGGGATATTTTCCACGTTTGCTTATTTCAGAAATACGATCAGCTTATCCAAGAGACTGGAGAGAGATTCCAGGGTGAAATGTCACAGTATGACAGAAAGATGGACAGGATGATGCAGAGGCTTGAGGACAACTCCGAGATGTAGAAGTTTTCCTACCATGCAGCTGCCATTTGTATATGTTCTAGGCATCATCAGCAACATCTCTGCACCATCATGGTTTCATGTGAAAAGTGCCATTCTGTCTTTGATACACAAAATGTGTAATTTGTGGGACAGTGTAAATCGCGAGTTAGAAAAGAAGAAGAAACTCACAGAGGAGCTAGGCGAAACCCGGGATCAGTATGTCTCAGAGAGAATGCCAATGGTAAGACTGATGAAGAGATCTCTATTAATTTTTTAAAGCACTGTTCGATGAAACCGCTGACTTTAGCTGTGTGCTGGAGACGTTGCTTAGCCTGCCTCTGCCCGTTGTCAAGATTTCAGAGTTACAGAAGAAATGCAAAAAATCTCTGAAGGAAATTGGCTACACGACACCCTCTGGCATCCAGAAGCTGTTAGAGAACAAGGCCATGTGTTCCACATGCTAACATAAAAAGTCATTGAACTGATGGCAAATTATAGAAAGTCACATGATGACTCTTGTGCGATTACCTGCTTCCCTCAGATAATAAAACTGGAAATTCTGACCAGCCAGCAAGCTGCAGATAACCTAACCTATGACCTGAAGGAGAAGGATCTGCAGAAGGGGCTGTTCCTCAAGTTCTGCTGGGAGAACAAGTTGCAGGACTGGACCTCCTGCAAGGTCCAGGCCTTAGTGGACAGGTTCATGTATGTTGTGTTCATGCCAGAACTCCTACTAAGGTTTGCTCTATTCATCACTAATTTTCAAGCGCGCTTTACAATTCAGCAAAAATAATGGCTCTGAGACGACGCATTCTCTATTTTGTCATTCATTAAAATTAGAGTAACTGGAGCCAGCTTCTAGCAGCCTGGAATATGACCTGATTCAAGTATGTTGTCAATTGTCTATAAATTTCTAATGAATCTGGTCTATGACATCCAGTGACATTATTGGTATTAGCAGCTATGGAGACTATTATTTATTCATCTGTGGGCTACTACACAGAACTTACACATCTTACAAAGTAAATTTATTTTACAAAAACTATTTATATGAGGTGTTTTATAGTATAAGAGAGAACTCGGGTCCAAACTTCTCTTTTATACAGCCCTAGTGTACATTTAGGTGATGCTTTTTTCCAAAGCAACTTACAATGTTAAGATTACAATTATTTACCCATTTATATAGCTGGGTAATTTTTACTGGAGCATTTCAGCATAAGTACCTTTCTCAAGGGTACTACAGGTGGAGGTGAGGCTCGAACCTCCAACCTTTGAGTCCAAAAGCAATTGCTGTAACCCCTACGCTACCAGCTGTCTCTAGTGTGTTGATTCTCTTAATTTGACAAATGGACCAGGATCTCGGCTGTGCTCATACCCTTTCTATTGAAATGTCCAGCCACTGGCAGACACTGTTACTCGCTCTTTGATTAGGCAGTTCATGAGCAGCCCACGTATCCAGCAGCCTGAGGGGGTGCAGGCCACACTGGAGAGCATGCAGACAGAGCACAGGCATCTTGCCAAGAGATGCAGGATAATCCTGCATGGCTTCGGGTACCAGAATAAGCATGTTCACTGAAAACAAGCTGAGTACAGTCACTATCTTGTAGCTAAGGTTGTTAATCACAGCGTTCATGTTGAAAGACATTTATGTTTAGTTATCTAACATGGAAGAGACACCTTAGCTTGTGGTTCCTGGAAAATATATCAGGGTTTTGTTTCTCCGTACTTCCTCTATACCCCCAGAGTGCTCAAAGGCACTTGTTACCCAGTGGTATTCCTCCTTGTCTTAAGCCAATGAACAAATAGGTGAGTTTTACCTTGGTTATGATGACTATCTTCTGTCTGGGTAAGATCTCAGTGAGAATACCCTGGAGTCTTCCAAAAGAGAAATGGCACCCCCAAACAATGGTAAGTCACCACAGTACTTCCAAATTTTGGTGACATCACAGCATTTGTTTCTGAGCACAAGGATTCATTGGGTTATCATCTATACAACTAAACAGTCAAGCAATTATCGATTGCCTTGACCAAGAATGCAATACATGTTGAATTAGCTAAATTACTCTCTATCTTGGGGAATTGGGGTGAATATTATTCCTATAATGGGCAGCAGATCTGCCCCAAAATCACTTCAGTAATGTGGAATTTTGGCAGTAATTATAGAAATTATCACAAATGTTTAACATTACTTACATACTTGCAGGAGTGCCTCCTAACTGTATGCCTAAAATAATTGTTTTGAATAAGAGTCATAGATAATGCTTCAGACTTTTTTTTGCGCACTGGAAAACAATTGTACTGCACTTTTTTGCAACCAGGTATCCAACATTAATCTTTGAGTGCATTGATCTGATTGTGTGAATTGTATTTTCAGGCAAACTTCACCTTGATTCAATGGCCAAACTAAGGTTATGTTATGGCAGAATTTGGGTGGATTTCTTGGCAGAGGTTGAGAAATTCAAGGTACAATAACATAAGTTGTTTTTTTTTTTTTGTTTTCATACAGGAAGATGTTGTTGTATATGGTCTTACCCAGACCAGAGCATTGCTGATAATGAGTTCATGCCACTGATTGGTTAGTGCCAGTGTCAATCAGAAGAGAAGCTCAAGGCAATGAACTAACATGTCAATGACAGAGCAGATCATGCTTGTACAAACTTGTCTTTTTCCTTTCTCTCTGGGCATGCTGAAAATGGCCATCACTTTCTCTACACAGGATGAGTTTGACTGCTGGGCCAAGAGGGCAGCTGCTGTAAACAAAGTGATGTTTAAGATCTCCCATTTAAAACCTATTTCTTTTATCAGAACCTGGCCTGGGCTTTGCTACCTTGAACCCGAGGGCCACATGATTCCAATCCTTCAACCCCACAAAAGCACTGCTTCCATCACAGCTGCAAAGACCACACTCGGTGACCGCAGAGCTTTGAAAGCCTGAGATGCTGCATGCCAAGCGATGCGATAGTTAGTAGTGCAATGGTTAAGGAACTAAATATCTTCTGAAGGAAAAGTTGAGCTCAGATCCCATATCTGGCCCTGCTGATGTCCCTTGTTTTAGCTAAAATGCTTCTGTTCACCTGACTAACAGCACATGTCTAGAGTTGTAAGAAGCCAGTAACAAGGGGTCAGGTCCCAAAAACTCACACAAGCTCATGTGGCATGAGTTCACAAAACTATACATGCAATGGTTCATGAATTCAGTTGAGAAGTGGGCACTCCTCGATCCAGTCTGAGTAGTCAGAACCCAGAGTTTTGTGTCTGTTCTTTTCGTGTGTTGGTATAGCTATACCAGTGCAGATATCACGAGGAGCTGGTGGAGATCCAGGAGAACCGGACCCAGAGGAAACTGCACTGGGTGCAATACTAGTGAGACTCGCTGCAGACTGCCAAATTTCTCCACACTGGAGAAGCATAGGGTGCATTTCTCTTCTCGTTTAGATTAATCTTTAAAACTGAAGGCTCCAAGTTCTGCTCCTGCAGTTTCCCTTTGAGCAAGGTACTCATTCTGAATTACTCTGGTAAGAACATCCTAAAGGTACAAAAGGGTAAATAATTGTTTATATAACATTACAGGTCATCTTGAAGAAAGGTAAAATAAACGTTAGTAATGTATGACAGTGTAAGGGCCTCCGAGGGTTCAACAGGAGAATGGTAAATCAACCTCTTTGTGCTGATGATAACTCATTATGTTTGGTAATGTATACAGCATTTCTGTTGTTCTTTCCTCTGACTGCCAGGTGAACTTCACCTGAGTGGACGAGGGATGTCTAGGAGACTAACAGACTGCCCTGGATCTTGCTCATGCAATATTAACAACTATTTCCTGATTTACAAAAAAAAAAGTGGGAAAATGAGCCTATGACAATTTAGCATTTCAATTTCACTTGGATTCATTAGAAATATTTAAATTTGTTGCTGTATTTAAAAAAATAGTGTTGTACATTCAAATTATTACTATAAGTTTGTTAATTTCTCATAGTTTATCAGTAATATGTTATGATGGAGCAAAAGCAAATGTTTAGTTGGAAGTGACTTAATATTTTGTGTTATGACACAGTACATACATACAGAATGACTATACTTTCCTATCGACTTTCATCACCTTGTGTGACATCTGGCAGCCTTCATCTACAGCGCATCATCAAATTCAGAATTTCACATCAATAACCATGTTTGCCATTCAGAGTTTGGTAGCCAAGATCAATACTGAAGTAAAAGCACTTACTTTCAAAAACAACTGTTCAGACATTTTGGATCAGTACTTTTACTTGAATAACAGTAATAACTATCAAGTCAGACAACAAGTTATCAAAAAAAGAAACTGCTTTTCAATATACAGTTTGAACTTCCGGAAAAAAATTCAATTAGATAAAAAAAAAAATACATTTGAACAAAATATTGCACAGGATAAAATTTTTCTCAAACTTACTTACCTTCACATACAATTATGTACTCATCTTTTTTTAGGTTGTTATTTTCAAAGCTTTGCGGACCTTGTGAAACCTATCCAAGGACTCCAGTTAAGAACTTTGGTTTAGGACATTCATGAGAAAGTTTTAAAAATAAGTTACATTTATTTGTTTAGCTGATGCTTTTCTTCAAAGTGACTTACAGGGTTAAGTTACCTACAGTTATTTACCTCTTTATACAGCTGGGAAATTTTACTGGAGCAATTCAGAGTAAGAACTTAGCTCAAGGGGACTAGTTTGAGGTGGGATTCAAACCTCTGCCTTTTGTGGCCAAAGGCAACAGTTCTAACCACTACGCTACCAGCAGTAAGTTGAACTGCCAGGCGGTGACAAGTCCACAGAACTACCACTACATCACATCATATCAGTGAAGTAGCAGTGAAGACAGAAGACTATCATTTGGCAGAGTGCCAGTAAAAGATCTAGAGAACCTCCATAAAAATGTTCTGACCTGTCCAGAAGATCAAGGATTAATTCTTCAAGCTTTGTTGTGAAAGCAGGGTGGAAGTGAAAATAACAGCAAGGAAAACATGGACTCCTTTGAACTACAGCGTGCTGAAGTACAACTCTAAGGAGACGCAGCCTGGAAAACAGATGGATGTTGGATCAAATCAAACCAAAGCAGAGCTCTCACTGTAGGCACAAATGATGAAAGGGAGGTTGTCGTACTTTGGACAGACCAAGAACAGACGGAATTCTCTATAAAGGGCAGTAATGCTCAGGGTAACTGTACTAGAAAAAAAGAAACAGGACTGGCAACCAGATGGATGGATGCAAATTCAGTGACAGTGAACACAACCCTTTCAATAGTACAGCTACAGTGGAGGACAGAACTTTCTGGAAGAACTAAATGTGGTCAATATATAAGGGTGACACTGAAAGCACAAGAAAATATTTCAGCACTAATGCTGCGTGAGAAGCCCTTTCCTCACATTCTAATTTCCGCAAGTAACGCGTCAACTCACTGTGATATTTATTTATTCTCAGCAGCCTCTGTGCACGCGCGCTCAACCTTATGATTTTTTTTAAAGTTAACACACAGCAGCACAGCATAAAGAAAGAGAAACGCCCCAAAGAATTTTTTATTATTATTATTAAGAAGAAGAAGAAGAAGAAGAGAATTGCACTTAACGCTTTGGACTAAACGACCCGCAAAGTCTTTTCCTGACATTGCAGACACTCACGCGGGAAGCACTGCCGAGAGCTGGCGCAAATTCGAGACTTGCGGAATATCGCGAGATTAGAAATTGGTATTTTAATAAAAGGTATTTAGTATTTTAAAACTGCAAAAAGCCGGTGGGATTTATTTATTTTTTTGTACCTTATGAAAACCAAAACCGTCATTCGTGTTTACGATACATGGTTGAAAACACTCAGAAATCTGATTAAAATATGAGGTTATGATTATTAAGAACGAACCGATAAACAAGCATGTCAACATGTGAAAAACATGTAAAACACTGCAGGTGCTACTAGCATCGCGAAATAAATTAATATTTAAATATCGCGTTAAACGTTCGCAAATTACAACTTAGTTTGTCTTACTTCATAACGTCATACGTACTTGAATGTATTCTACATGATGTTTTTTTTTTTTTTTCCTTTGAGCTATCGCTTAGCTTCGTTTAAGAAGAGCGAAAATAAAAGTGATGTATCATGTAAAGACGGCAAGATGTTGTCATCACTCAAGAAGTGACTTGGAAGCTCCGGAAGCGGTCAGACAGGAAGCTGGTGTTTGTGGTTCGTCATGCGCGGAAAACGCCATTCCAGCCCACTAAGATAGAGAGCTCGAGCCTCTTAAAGGGACCCCAACATAAAACGTAGTAAAGGAAAAACGCAAGCCCCCTCAAAACATAAACGCTTAATTTTGTTAGTGATGAATTTATCTTTAGCAGTTGCTTTTATGTGTAGTGTTTATAGTCAATAACTGCTGCTGGAACAGGTGGTCCTAGAATGTTTTTAGAGAGCCTGTGAATCTGTGTGCTGTTGGAATCCATATACCCACACACTGGCTGAAGCCACTTATCCCAAGCAAGATCACAGCAAACCAGAGCCTAACCCAACAACACAGGGTGCAAGGCTGGAGGGGGAGGGGACGCACCCGGGACAGGACAACACAGCACTCCGTCACAACCACCCCGAGAAGGACTTAAACCCCAGACCCACCAGAGAGCAGGACCCAGCCAAGCCCGCTGCGCCACCGCACCTATCCACATACCCTTCGGCTCATAACTTCAGGTTTTGCTATCATGTGATGTAATTATGACATCATATGCAGATTGTTATGCTACCATGGGAACATTTGTTTAGGTCATTTGGTATTTTACTTGTCTGCATAGGTGCCAACAAACTTGAGTTAGGAAGATGGAGAAACAAAGCAGCTTTAATCTGGGCCTTCATAAAGACAACTCATCAAAAACTGGAGGTAGCTGAATTCTGTGACACATAATTAATGAAAACACATTTCAGAATGTATCAGAATAGCAGTACTGCAACTTGTTGGTTATTGGGGGGGTGGCAAAACTATCTGCAATAGGAAGGAGGCGGAGTTAGGCTTGAAAATATTAGACTTGCTTGAATATTTGGTGGGGGCAATTCTTTCCTGCACCCACCCCCACCCTAATTACACATGTGCTTTCTACAGTTTGTCCATATGGATCATTTTCCAATTTTACAAAACCCCAAATTTTTAGACCCGTCGACATTCACAGATTACAAGTAATTTTAATTATTTTGTTCAGGTATTTGAGTAGAAGTATTAAAAGAATAATGTATTAGAGGAAAATTACAGTGTCAGTGCAGTCACCTGTTACAATTCATGCATCTAATCCTCAGCAACAAGTTCAACAATTGCTGCAGCTTCTCTCATTCCTCCCGGCAAAATGTACCATCAGATATTTGAGACTCAGGTTTGCTGACCATGTTTAAAATAATCTTCAAAGCAAAATAAATTGCATTTCAAAGCCGTAAAACAACTTTTTAAAAAATTGTGCCTTTTTTTTTTCTCAAACTCAGCTGTCCAAAACTCCACAGGAAGCACAGACATCATCCTGCCCATTACTGACCTCCAGGACTGGAATGATCACTGAAAAGAGCATCACTCAGCTACAGACTCACACAAAACCTGACTCACATGTCATAGGTCACCAGTAAGGCTGTGGGGCTTATAGCTTTGATTCATCTCTTATTATTGGCCACAGATGTGCATACAGGATATTTAACGTAGAGACTTCAGCAGCTGTTTTTTCAGTTGTGCAAGTATTGTATGGATGCAGATGGGGTGCTGACAGGGGTGGGGACGACTGTCTGAGATGTACAATGAAGGTTTACAGCACTGATTGTCTTTGCATGTTTGCTGATAGGATTCAGTTTTTGGGGCCCACGCAGGAGATAAATCAGAGTCTATGTCTACCTAAAATTGTTGGTAAGGCTCTCCACAGGTTCTTGGAGACACTATGCATTTTCTTATTCATTGGAGTTGCAGCTTACATGGGGATTTAAATCCTAAAATCTTGTATATCCATTTCACCATGTAAGCCTTACAGGACGTAAGAAAACACTTCAGTCCAGAAACACATCATGCTGAGTAATTTGCTTCAGCCTTTATAGAACAGAACTGTGCAAACGTTTAAAGGAATAAGTCTGTTGGTTTGGAGCTCTTCTAGAAAATATTCACAGCATCAGTGCCATCCCTTGTTAAATCACTGCCTGTGTTTCTAATGCGTAGCAACAACTTCAATGACTGCCGCACCTTCTTTCGTTCCCCCTGGAAAAACATACCATCAGATGTTTGAAGCCCAGGTTTGATGGCAACTCTTCAGATCACCTTCAGCGTTAAACACACAAAATTTCAATGGCAAAGAACAGTTGTCATAATGTTGCGTGTTCTTCTTAGGCTCAGCTGTCCAAAAGTGTGCTGGAAGCACGGACTACACGGCACCCAGCGCTGACTTCCTGGAATGGCATGGTCTCTCGACAAACCATCATTCAGATGCAGACTCAGGTCAAACCCGATTCACAAGGAACTGGTCACTGGTAAGGCCGTTCAGCTTAGATTACTCTTCTGAGTTTATTATTTTTTGTTTTATCTATTGAACAAATGTGGGTATGCAAAGAATTGCCAGACTTCTGTTGTTGACTCCTGCATAGAACAACCATCGGAGACATATGAAGATAAGTTTGTGTCTATTGATTTTCTTTGCATGCCTCATAATAGGACTCAGCTGCCTGGACTCCCACAGGAGATTAATGATGTTCTGTGCCTCCCTGACATTGTTGGTGAGGCTTTCCACAGCTTGTCTGGCACCAAACCTTTGAAATAACGTTGAACAACTATTTCTACTTTTCAAAGAAATAGAAACACAAGGGAATAGGGAATCTTCCATTTGACTGCTTAACTGAATGCTTAAGGCCTTGTAAAGTCATGCCATCCCATCCATAATGCTGAACTCTCACTCCATTCTCACCACTGTTTCTGCAGTGGCCCAGAGCTCGACATCTGACATCTGTGAGAGAATAACTAAGAAAATGGAGAGCAAACACATGCAAGCGATGGAAGAGCTAGAAAGTCTCCTCGTTGCCCTTAGCGCGGTATGTGTGGTATTTTTTCGCACAGGGGGCAGAATCTTAGCCACAGATTCGAGTCGTGAGGACATGTCCCCACTGTTTCCTCCACCTCGTTGGGGTTGTGTAATCTTTTTGAACAGCTTTAAAAAATAAGGGAAATTTTTCTTTTTCATTTCTGCAGAAATACACACAACTCATCCAGGAGACAGGAGAGCGGTTCTTACATGAAATGTCACAGTATGATGCTAACATGGACAGGATGATGCAGAGGCTTGATGACATCTCGGAGATGGAGAGGTTTACGTACCAGGTAAGAAAATACAGAGCACCTGCTACTGCCATTTGTCAAGGATGTTCTAGGAATCATCAGCAACATCGACGGCACCATATCGGTTTCACGCAAAGTTTGCCATCCTGCCTCTGATACAGGAGATCCATGATTTGTGGGACTGTGTGAATGAGGAGTTAGAGAAGAAGAAGAAGTTGACAACGGAGTTGGGTGAAAACCTGAATCAGTTTGTCTCGAAGAGAACACCCATGGTGAGACCAAGGAACACATCTCAAGTAATTTTTTAAGCATTGTCATGCATACGTGCATTTTTTTTGTCGTTAACTGCATTCTGGAGACATTGTTTGGTTTGCCTTCCTGTTAAGATTTCGGAGGTACTGAAGAAATGCAAAAAATCTCTCGAGGAAATTGGTTACATGATGCCCTCTGACATCCAGAAGTTGTTAGAGAACAAGGCCATGGTAAGGTTATTCATACAGCAACTGATTTGAATGGTTAAGTGAAGGTGAATTCTATGAAGTCACATGATGACACTTGTGAGGTCACCTGCTTCCCTCAGATGATAAATCTGGAAATTCTGGCCAGCCAGCGGGCTGTCACTAACCTCATTCACAACCTGAAGGAGAAGGATCTGCAGAAGGGGCTCTTCCTCAGGTTCCTTTGGGAGAACAAGCTGCAGGACTGGACCTACAACAAGGTTCAGGCCTTGGTGGACAGGTTCAAGTACGCTGGGTCCATGTCAGACCTCCTTCCTGGGCTCAGCCTGTCATTGTCAAGATCCTGTAATTGTGGACATCTGTAGTCAAATTCAAAACTTCCTGGCTATCCAGGAGCAATGTTGGTTAAGTGTGACGTTACCTGGTTATAACCTGATGTAATTTGTCATTATTCAATAATAATGGTGGGTAAAATCTCAGTTAATGTAGTCTGTTGGCATCCTGTGATGTTATTGGCATTATTATTTAGTCTGCTTCACACACATCCTGCTGACCTGCAGTTGCATTTCATATTTAAAAAAAAAATTTACAAGAAGTACTTTTATTGCTTTACAGCAAAAATGTACATGAAGTTGAAGAGACACACTTTTGATTCCAACTTCAGTTCTATAAAGTTCTTGCATGTCAGTTCAAACCTGGATGCTGCTGTAGTGATGCATCCATATATCTGCACACGCTGTCCTATGCTCTATACCAGGCAGTTCATGAGCAGCTCACACATCCAGCAGCCTGAGGAGGTTCAAGCCACACTGGAGAGCATGCGGGCAGAGCAGAGGAGTTTTGGCGAGACATGCAGGACAATCCTGCACGGCCTCAGGTACCAGGATGAGTGTTCCCACTGAAAAAGTTGAAGAGCCGCTCACTTGCACAGGAGTGTCATTCAAGCAAATACGTGCAATTTCAGTAAAAAATCGTTATTTGAGGAGTGGCAGGTGGTTTGATGGCCTGCTCAGTCAAAATTTTGATTGTGTCCAACCATTTGTAAGGTGCAGAGATGGTGAGCATGGGGTTGTTCTTCTTCTGACACAGCTGGTGATCTTTACCAGCCAGTTTCAACTTGGCATGGTTGTCACAGCATTCTGTGGCTAGATTTTAGTTCTATAAGGAATTTTTTAAACAGGTTTTGCCAAGAAATGAGGCACCAGATCTTTTGCAGCAAATACCAGAGATGTACAATACTTGTGGGTTGTGTTGCTTTGACTCTACTTTCCATTTAGTCCCATGTAAGTACAGTATTTCCCAGGGTATCCAGGTGGGTTCGCACTTTTAACTGGTACTCTAAGAGGAATGTCATTTCTTCAGGGCTGGGCAGTTTTTAGTTCGTCAGTATCTCCTTTCTAGAAAGGTAATGACCTGAAAGACACCCCAAAGCTGTGCAATGACAATTGCTGCAAAGAAGGAAAGCGAATGACAACTCAAACTAATTACTGAGACAAAAAATATTGTTATAAATGTAATTATTAAAAAAATTGTTTCCAGCCTATGACCTAAAACTTTTGAGTGGTACTGTATGTAACGTTTTCAATTTTTTTAATGTTTAGTGTTTTTACTGCTGTATACAAAAGAAACAGACTAGCTGGCTTGTGGTTTTTGGAAAATATATCGGAGTTTATTTCTCTGTAGTTCCTCCGTACCCCCAGAGTGCTCAAAAACAGTTATTACCCAGTGGTATTCTTCCCTGTCGTCTGCCAATGAACAGATTGGTGAGTTTGACACTGACTATTATGACTATCCTTTGTATAAAGTCTAGATTTTAACGGATATGTAATGCATTCAACTATATGGCTTATTAGACCTTTACTGCACTGGATATATATATATATATATATATATATATATATTTATATATATATATATATATATTTTTTTTTTTTTTGCTGCATTTACTTGTATATTCTGGAATTCAGTTAGCATGCAGGTTAAATGATAAAATATATGAAGAAATTTAATATATTGGCATATTTTTTTTCCAGAACTACAAATTTTCTGTAACTGACAAAAATCCCAGAGTTTTTATTCTCTTGTGGCAATTGCTGCTTTTATAGTTTCACTTCTTATTTTGACAACATGGAGTAGCAGTCCTCATGGATGTCCTTTTACTGAACTCCTGGTACTTCACAGTTGATCAGTTACTGCTGTTTTGACATATATAAGAGGGCAAAGGTTTTCAGACATGTCATCTTTCAGAAAACCCAGCCAAAATGAACTAAGGCTTTTGGACACCAGTCCACCATCCAGTTTTGCTGACATTACAGTATTTGTTCTTGACCTCTAGAATTCATTTACAGTGTAATACTAAACAGTTATGCTATTATCATAAAGTTTACCAAGAACACATTACCGACTGAATTACTGGAGCAATACTGTCCCAGTTTTAATCAGTCCGTATTGCTCCAGCAGTAATGAAGGTCAGACTACAGAGTAAAAATTGTCTAGAAAAGAGACGAAATACAGAAGAATAATGAAATGTATGAAATTTACCTATGGAGGAACAAGGGAGCTCCTCTGAAATGATCTGAGAAATGAAAAAAGTATCAGCCTTGACATGGAATGCTCAGAGCCCCAAACTAACAGTGTAGTGAAGATCAAGCAGACATGGAACGGATACACCAGAAGATCTGTATAACCGACATACCAACATTCAAGATATGTTTAACACTCCTTTTGAAAAAGATCCCTTGATAATGGAGAACGAGAGCACTGAAGTCATCGCCGAAAAAAAAAAAGCAGTACTTACCAATTTACGCCAACAAATCTGGAAAGTAATATGGTGTTCAACAGAGTGGGAAAGAACAGCTGACATTCCACTATCAAGGAAAGGAGACACAAATACACAAGAACTCCCACAAATACTCTAGTTTCACACAGTAGCACGGTGAAGCTCAAGATCATTCGACACAGCCTGCAGCCAAACATGGAACGAGACTTGATGGCGTACAAGAGAAATACAAAGGGACTGGGAATGACTTGTGACAGTCAGCAATATGTTGTACTGTAGATTAGGAAAAAGGCAGAGAAAACCAACAGGAGATCTACATGTGTGACTATTATCGACAGCAGAGCCTTTGTACTAGTAGGAAGTCTTAGTGTTGGCTGCAAAGACATGCGTCCGTTGTTCACTACAACTTGAAAAACACCAATGGAAGATCTGGAAAAGATCCTCATGGGCTGAAGTTTCCACAAGAAGGAAAATTAGAATTGTTTCTTTTTTGAAACACCATGGATGTGAAATCTAGAGACTGAAAAATATAGACAGAAAATGCATGGAGTGGAAGACTTTTAAGGATAGCGCACATGACCTGGAAAAAACTGATGGATCTTGAAGCAAATCAGACACATCAAACAGACTCAGGTTATCATATTTTGGACACGTTAGAAGACTGGATTCTCTCAAAAAAATTGGAAATCTTGATAGAAAAGAAGGCTGACTAGCATCCAAATGGAAAGAGTCAGTCAGTAAAAATGGTCACATCCTTTTCAAGCCACAGGTGGATGATGGAACAATTTTTGTGGTCTCTAATGGTCAGCATTAAGTAAACAAAATATCGATTCGAAAACAACATTGCTCCTGCAATGGAGAGTAGACCTGTGTAATCACCACTTTAATAATATTTCTGCAAAACGAATGATTAGAAAATAAACATTGTCACATTTGCTCTGATTGCACTTTTGGAAGAATGGCTCCGGGACTGTTGCCCAGCAATAGTGAATAATAATTCTTATGATGCTGTTGACATTGTAATTATACCATATTTTCTGAAATAATCTAAATTAAAATTTAACACATTTTTGTTTTTACCAAAAATCTTGTAAATATTTTACTCCATAAATCTAAACGTGTTCATTGTATTTTCAGGGAAACTTCACCTTGATTCATTGGCTAAACTACACTCATGCTATGAGAGAATTTGGGCGGATTGCTTGGCTGAGGTCAAGAGATTCAAGGTACACTTTTAGTCATGTGCAAATTGTTTTAACTAATGTTTCGCCAAGCTGGAAAGCAAAACGGAATCCCGGGAAATGCTATCTTAGTGACATGGTTTATATGAACAGCTGAGAAAAAGTGAATCTTTGGGCATTACCTGGATTTCTGAGTGAACGGTTCCTAAAACGTGATCAAATGTTCATCTAAGTTAGAATGAAAAACTCGCACTTTAAATTGCCAAGTCTATTGAACAAATGATTTAAACAAGGTTATTGATGGAAAAAGTATATGAAGCTCACTGCTAATGATATCTTGAAAAAAGGGTTAATATGAGTCTGGAGACCACTGCATACAACACCAAAACCTCATCCCAGCTTTGAAGCGTGGTGGAAGGAGAGTCATGATGTGGGACTAATTTGCTACATCAACACCTAGACAACTTGCAGTGCTTAGGAGACCAATGAATTCCAAATTGTATCAGTAAATTATACCGCAGAACGTTCATCTACCTGTCTGTGAACAAACTACAGCTCAAAAAAGGATCACGCAACATGACTAATGCAATGCACAAATCAAGATCAGAGTAGGTCAAATTTCAAATTTCGGGCACTCAATGAGATGGCTTTGTCTAAACAGGAAGAAGTTATTTCATTCAGTGTTTGCCCAGACCGGATCCAGGGCATTATTGATAAAGAGTTCATGCCACTGATTGGTCAGCGTCAGAATCAATCAGAAGAGAAGCTCAAGGCGATGAACGTAAGATTTCAATAATGACATTGCAGGTCTGTGGAAACTTGGTCTCTGAGTCTCCATCAGCTGTGAAAATTGAACATTGCTTTCTGTGCTCAGGACCATTTTGAACGCTGGGCCAAGAGGGCGGCTGTGGTCAGTAAAGTGCTGTTTAAGATCTCCAAAGAAGCTGCATGTATGTGGGAGGCCCACAGCGCAAATCTGCAGAAGAGGGAGGAGCAATTACTGCTCCAGCTCAGCAAAATAGATGAAGACCACCAGCGTAAGATCAAGGTGGGCCATGTCTTTTGCCACAACCCTCAGGACATCAGGACAATAGCTTCTGAACCACATGTCTAGTCACAGGCACCAACGGTAGCACCATATGTGCCCAATGCAAAGTTTAACCTAGGCCATGAAGATTCCTGTAATCTTTGTTCCACTCAAACTTCTGTCTTACCACGTTTTCGGTGGACATCCATCTCACTTAAAAGCAACACTCATGATACTGCATTTGCTAAATTTAGATGGACTTGGCAGTTAACATACTGTAGTTTCATACTCCAGAGATTTTTTTATTCTGCAACCACATGCAACCTTTTACTTTTTTATTTCAATGATGTCTCTGGACCACCGTGACCCTGTCCTTGACAAGTTTTTGTTGATAATGGACAGATGGGTACTTAACATGAAATTTTGTTGAGGACTTTTTAAATGGAATTTTGCTCTGCTCCTTGAACGTTGAAAGCACTTTGAGGACTGTTGGTTTGGAGATAAGAAAGAGCAATATTTAAATGATAACGTTTGTACACTGCAACTTGCCTTCAGAAGAAAGAGGCCACCCTGGATAAGCTGGTGGAAAAGATGAGGCAAGAAAGCTCTGAGAAAACCTTGGATGTCCTGATGAGGAACACACTTTACCCCTTGACAGAGATGAAACTAGGGTATCCATAATTTTTCCATTTCCCCTTTACTAGCCATTATGAGTAGTATTCTTGGTATCCAGTTGAAATGTCACATGCATTGTGCTTTGTCTGTAGGTACATCAGCTTCTTTCATCAGAAGGAGAAGATGGTGAAGCGTTACCCTGGTCTTGTCCTGGAGGAGCTAAACGCCTACAGCATGGCCGTTAGTCGATTCTTTGGTGTCAAAGAGATATTTAAATTGGTACAAATCCTACTTCCTTTCAACAGCAGTCCATCACATGTTTAAAGGTTTCAGAACCTTTAAATCAGAATTTGTTCAACATATTCATTTGTGTTAATTAACCGAACTGTTCATTCTCTTCTTCAGGATACTAAGGAGCTCCTCAAGGGTTTTCCACTGATGAGCACTGGTGAGTATACACACCATCATCCGGCTGAGACGAACACAGCCTACCGATTTTGGTCCATCATGAAGGAATCCTTGTGTTACCTTCTTGAGGATTTGTTTCAGAGGCATATGCCATCTTTACACTGATTGTAGATGCTGAAAAGCCTGGTGGGAGAACTCCAGTGGTCGGGCAAAGGGATGCTGACAGCCAACTGTTAGAGGTACACTCAGTGCAAGCAGCTCATTGCATTTGAGGTCAACTGGTAAATAATTCTTAATCCTAAAGGTTCTTGCACAATTTAGGATGCAAGGGATACCTTCACAACCTCCCAGGGAAATGCATACCACCTGACAAGCCGTGGGCCGCAGTGGCCAGAAGAGGAACATGAGGTTTCTTCTCCCGAGATGGAGTTAGTGGCATATTCCAGCAGTTTGCTAGACGAGCTGCATAAAGAGTAAGATTTCTGATACCGAAAGGAAAGTGTTGAGTCATGTTCCCTGTCCAACAGATGCCGTTCTACTTTATAATCTTGATGGCAGTTAAGAAATGTATCAAATTTTAAGAGCATCTGCCAACCAATGAATACTAAAACTGAAAGTGTATTGGCAAAGATCACAGTACCATTTTGTATGGTTATTCTGTTCAATATTTTATACTGTAGGTTACGTCTTGCTTTCTTCAACCACCTTGAAGGATGGTTCCATACAGCACTAACCAAAGCGCTCAACACTGTTGAGACCCAGAATGAAGAACTGAAAGCTGAGCTCAACCAGCGTCTCACCCTCCGCAAGTTGCGTGCCAAGAGTGTAAAGAATGATGTGCACAATGTCCGCGTTGGTGAGTTCCTGGGAAATCAGTGTCTTCAGACCCAATGTTGTTTCTCAAAATATGGGTCAGTGTAAGTGTCTCCATGATCCCCCCCCCCACCCCCACCCTCACAGCCGAGTTAGCACAACACCACGCTGACATAAAGCAGCACTGTGACAGCGTCCTCCTGGATCTGGACCAGACCGTGACCCACCTGGAGAACTTGAAAGCTGAACAGAGCAATCGAGCGGCAGACTTCCAGGCTGAGGTCCACAGGATGGAAAGTGGCTTCTTCTCTGCCACTAGCTCTAAAATGTGAGGAATCTTTGGCAAAACACACTGAAGAATCTACTGAGTATCACTTAAGGCTTTTTATGGACCGTTCTACCTTGTTTTACTGTGTTTCCTCACCTCCCACGCTCAGCCTGGATGATCTGGTTGGTGGTCTACACTCACGGCTGGATGAGCAGCAGACCCTCATCAAGACATCACATAGGCAGTTCCGAGAAGATATGCAGTCAAAATTGGACAGCCTGAGGGAGGCGAATGATGACTTCAGTAAATCTTTCAAGTAAAGTCCAGCTTTTAAATGACTCGTTGTGGCCAAAGACTGTCGGTCCTTATTAAAAATGACCTTTACATCCCTGACTGCATTTAGTGATCTCCCGCTTTCTTGTTTCTTCAGGTTGTTTTCTGAAGGGGGGAACTTTGCACCCGAGGAGGTTGAGACATATCAGAAATGCCTGGATGAGGTGGCAAAGCAAATTGACTGTACAGAGGAGAAACTTGCATCGGAACTGGAGAAGAGTGAGAACAAGCGTCTGGAAACGGTACAGAAGGACAATGATCTAATGATGATTAAAGAATTTGGACAACTAATTGGTTGCCTGTTCAGATGTTGGACTGGGGAATTATATTGACTGTTTTTGTGGCCTCAGGGCCTTTACTTTGTCTGAATGTCTACGGGTGAAGCTATGAACAAATAAAACATGAAACTGTCAGTGCGTGATGAAAAAACGATAGAAATCTCTGAAAAATGCGGCGTGATGAAATGACTTTTACACTTTGGAAAATTGCTTCATTTTAAAAAATTTGCTAAATATTTTTCTCTGTTTCTGCGTCTTCAGGCGAAAAATTTTGTTCAGAAATTTGAAAACAAACACCAATTTTTGGTGCAAGGTCTGAAATTACTTGAAAGCTTAAAGAGAGTACCTCCCAAAACACAAATCCAGATTAAGACTGAGGTATGACGAAGTATCATCTCCCATGAGACATGCGGAAGCTTTTTTTTTTCTTCCTGCCCTCGAAATGTTTGTCATTTGCTTTACATACGCTGATGTTTCTTTTTCTGCAGGAAGGAATGAGTTCCATGCAGAGCAAAAAACTCGATAACATGCTGAACGAGTTGCAGAGGATAATAGATGCATACGCTGCACCCATTCTTGACGAGGGGGTATCACTACTTTGAAATGAGCACTGTGGTAACACTGATGTGTACAAGCGCTTATGTTTGCTTGATGCACTTTGCTCAGTGTTGGGTTTTGCTTGGCTCTGCAGGCTATGAAACCAGAGGACATTATTTCCTTTGTGTCTTCGGTCACTGAAGAACTGAAAAAGAGGGGCCACTATCTGGACTGGCCGCCGGTGAGTCCAACAGTGGAGATTTGTTATGGCAGCGTGGCTCTGTTGTCCTGCACCTTCTCCTACCTGGAGACATCGCACCTCCATGTGTCTCACGTGCAGGATCCTCCCCAGAAGCCATCTACTAAGACCACATCCTTCCTGACCCGCAGGCTGGTCCACCAGAGCAGGGTGCTACAGGGGGGAAAAGTGCTGGATATGATCCAAGGACTCTTGAGGTAAACAGTGGCTTGAAAACACACAAGGATGGGGTGGCCATCACCTGTTATTCCAAAGAAGGTCCAAAGCCGCTGCTCGTCGATCACAGCTTTCAGGCAAAGGTCACCTTCCAGCTGTCGGGCGCTGTTGGTTTTGGATGATGTAACTAAACAACTGAAAGCACAGTTTCTCTTGTTGCTGTGTACCACCTAGAATGAGCAAGGAGAACATGAACAAGGACAACGTGACTCAGGATGGCATGAGCAAGGACACCGTGATCATGGACGGCATGACTAAGGACAACGTGAGCAAGGATGGCGTGGGGCAGGAGGGCACAAGTAAGGACAGTGTGATCAAAGACGGCATAAGCAAAGACAGCATGAGTCAGGATGGCACGAGTAAGGACATCGTGAGTCAGGAGACACGCGCAGAGCCAGCAGACAGAGGCTCGACTGCAGGGACAGGTGAGCTTACCCACAGCTTGGGTCTGACCTGCTTCCCAGATTCCTGGTCTCACACAGTGGCTCAGCTGCGACGGATCCGATACTGGTCTGAGTTTCATCCAAAGTTCAATGTGACGGATTTCAATGAATATGAATAACATGGATCTGATGTTCGGTTGATCAGCATGGAGGTGTTTTTGATGCCAACATTTCATTACCAGTTGAGGTAATATCACTGGCTTGTATAAATTGCTTCTGTATCGTAAACACTATGAAGCGACCCCAACTGATCAGTTCACGATTGACCTTGATCCTTGATGACCTGTTTGTCATTCCGTTTGCGTTGAACCCCTGCTTCAGCTACGGCTGCACCGTACGAGCTTCTTGGCTGTCAACAGCTCACAGACAGTGTCCAAAAATACATTCCAGTAGAGTTTTGCCAGAGAACCAGGTTTCAGAAACTCTTGTGTTTTTGGAATGGATCAGAACCTCCACACTTGTCTCTGTTGAAGGTGTGCCAAGTATCAGTTATTGTTGTGGTTCTCAAGACGCTGTTTTATCTCCACCTCCCACTCAGCAGGGGTCCACTTGTCCGTGATGATATCAGCCAGTCAGCAAGAAGGGGTCCAGAGCAACTCCAAACTGTCAGCATCTGAGTCCACCAGAAAGACATGGGAAGACACCACTGACTCCGAGAGGTCAAAGGCATCTCCTGTAAAAGGCTGTCTGAGCTGAATGCTCGTTCATTTTTCATTTAGACTCCAGTGATATAAAGATCTGCTTCTTATAGTGACCGTAGACCTTTGGCAAGACTAGACAATATCTGATATCGAATCATCTGTCTTAGTAATCGTGAAAAGTCTCAGTCACGTGACGAAGCATGCCCTCTGCTTAGTTAGTAGATCAGTTTTCCGTTTTCATAACGTTGACAGTGACGCGTTTTTGTTGGCATCTCTTACGCTGTAGAGTGAAGACGTTCCCCAGACCCACTCAGTTAAGCAGGACATTTCTGGATTTTGGATCCAAACCTGGCGATGAGGACATGTGAGCTGGATCTTAGTAGCACTTTCATCCCTTTTTTACGGTGTTATGGGAATTTGTGAATCATTTATCGGTTTCTTTTAGCACCACATTTAAAGGCTCGATGGCAAGAATTTTCCGGAAGGCAAATGATCTTAAGCTCCAGCTAACCAAGGTACACGTATAGTCGGTTACATGAGGCTGTGATGTCATACTTAGCGATGTGTTTTTTCTACATCTGAACTTTTTACATCACTTACCCAGGTCTGACACCTCAGACTGTTTTAGACCCACTGCTTGTGCACTGTATCCTTTTCTTGACACCCTCAACAGGAGTTCAACAGGAAGATGTGCCAGATCCCTCAACAACAAATCCTGCAGGACCGATTTGAGACGTATGTGGAGAAAGCGAATCAGAGCCTGCAGGTCTACTACAGCCAAGTGCTAGAGTACTGTTGCGAGTCTCAGCAAGGTGGGTCCAGTGTCTGAGGCAGAAAACCTCCAGCGGAATAGTTCCAGAATGAAGCCCCTGGAGATGTTCTGCTGTATAAAAATGGGATGAAGTATTGACTCAGCACAGATGGTTCAGCGCCTACTTGACTCGGTGCTGTACTGTGAGTGATGGAGGCATCTTCCCTTCGGCAGAGTTCTGGAAACAGCTGCAAAGCTTTGAGGAGCGCTTGGCTCAGCTAGCAGAGCTTCTCGTCTCCCACCTGGGGAGGGAGCACTTGAGGGTCCTGGCCACAGAATCTGGCCGTCTCAGAGACCAGCTGCGGCTTGCGCTGCAGAACAGCAAGGACAGCAAGGTTGAACCCTTACCTGTCTGCACAGAACAGCCAATGACAGTTTCACCCTTTCTATCTTTGACATGAACTCCAATTGCACACTTTACATATTGACGCAACTACGTTGTCTTAGCTGTGGTTAAGGCACTTGCATACAGCACAGAAGCTCCTCTGGGATTCAGAATCTGCTACTACTGGTGATGTTCTTGACTCAGTACGTAATATGGAAGGTTCCTTGAGGTTTGCCTTTCGTTTACCGGCAGGACGAGCACAGCCGACAGCTGCGGATGTGGTTGGGTTATCTCGACTACGAGAGAGAGCTGGAGAAGCTGAACGCTGCCGAAGAAGAGCGGCAGCAGGAGCTAACCAGCACCATCGACAGTTTTGAGCTGGAAATGCAGGTTTGCCAGCTTGAGCTGCATGTTTCCTGCATCATCGCGGTCGTGGGCTTGACGAAACCCCAAATGCATCGACTCCTTAGTTTACGAACTCAGTTGGCATCGTAAATGTGTTTCTAATTCATTAACGTACTCCAAAGTTGCTTGTACCACTAAGTCACAATCAATAAACCCTTAACACAACTGAGGTACAATGATTTATTCACAGGATAGGTTGGCTGGGTTAAAATGGGTAAAACACAGTGAATATCAGCTGTAGCTACAGTATAATACACTGTAAAAATCTTTAAAATGTAAAATGTTTTTAAGTTTGTACTCCCGTTAGTATTGAAGCTATTTTGAAATGACTAAAAATAAATATGCCGTCTTTCCAAACTTCTGTTCAGTGTCAGTGACATCCCATAAATATGAGCAAGGCGATCCCACATTTCTAGCCTATTTCGGCGCTCTTTACTTCCATCTATCGGCTCACTGGGTAAACGCAGGTTACCTCCAATCTGCTGCAAACCGCAATTTTAGAAAATGGTTAAAGTGAAAAATATGCAATTACGCATTAAGTTAATAAACTGGAAAATGTTGACCGAATCAGTGCAGACATTTGAGCCCAGGACGTTTCTGTAGCCCTTCTAGGTATCAGACTGCTGTGACTGTGATTATTATGGAGCCTTCTGTGTCTTTCTGAATGTATGGATCTCTCTGCTTCCAGGCATCTATGAAGCAACACGGGGATGAGTTTGTGACAGAGCTCGGCTCGCTGACCCAGAACTTGCTCTGGCAATTTGATGGTCTGCTGACAGCTAATGAATTCCACGGCAGACGTATGCCACTCTTTGCTCATTCCGTTGCCCGTCAAATGCGAGATGATTCGGAGCCATAGAGAAAACCATACCGGCCATTGCCTTCGCTAATATACACAGTAATTATTATTTTTCTGCTTCAGAGCCCGTGGAGACGGTCACTACCTTGATACGGCGCAAACAAGCCGAAGGTCTGGATGGGAACTTGCACATAGGCAGAAGGTAGAGTTGTGATGCTGCTCTGACTGTAATTAAGAACTGCAGGTAACTCAAAGGATGGTACAAAGAGCCAGCAGGCCAATGTACTGCACTTAAGAAGGGGGTTGGGGGGGGGACTTACTGAAAAACACAGTGACTGTGATTTTGCCAGCTTATATTTGAAACCAGCCATCGCGTACAGGTGCATTACACACATTGCGAGGGTATCTAAAGTAAAGAATACATCTAGAAATTCACTGCACAGTATGTTCTTTCATTACAGTACCAGTTCCATGCTCCACATATTTGTGAGTCCTGGTTATGGCAGGGTGCAAAGCAAGCTAACTATGTAAAACCTACTTCTTTTATCAGAACCTGGCCTGGGCTTCGCTACCTGGAACCCGAGGGCCATATGATTCCAATCCTTCAACCCCACAAAAGCACTGCCTCCATCACAGCTGTGAAGACCACACTGGGTCACTGCAGGGCTATGGAGGCCCGGGATGCTGCGTACCAGGTGATGCGATAGTTAGTAGTGCAATGGTTAGGAAGCGAACAGGTGGTAGTGCTCAGCTCAGATGTGTCCCTTATTCTTGCTTAACTGCTACCATAAACATAACAGTATTTGATATGCAAAAAACTTGTAGCACTTATTACATTAGAGCAACAGTAATTTTCCAGTTTACTTTTACCTGCATTGTCTTCACTGGTTTATTTTCTAAAATTTTTGTCTGTAGCAGAGCAAACACAACCCGTGTTTACCCTCCAAGCCAATAGATGGCAGTAAAGAGCAGCCAAACCAAAGCACCATCAATCAGGCAGTTCATTGAATGTTTTCTTGCTGGTGATCAATAAGATGAAGAATGTTACTCGTGTTTATGGAATGAATCGGTCAACAATCGGAGCCAAATAATAGTTTTTGTTTCCAGTCATTCTACTCATTCCTTCCTTCCTTACTGATCACTGCTTGTCATAATGCAGGGTTGTGGTGGTCTGGAGCCCATTCCAGACAGGGTGACAGTTGCAGGGAATGATATTCTGTATTCTTAAACTGCAAATGCAATGCATTTCCTTTGTGTATTTGTGTCTACTAAGCAACAATATAATTTTATAACATTATTTCAGTTTGATGAGAGATAGGTCTACCTTTCATTTATGTTAATGTCTGGGGAAAAAAATGACAAACGTAAAAAAGAAAGCTGAACAATGACATAATATTCTGTTAAAGCCATTGTAGCTAATCAGAACTGCATTAATATTTAGTTATACGAAATTCTGTTGTTTTTTGGTGGGTACAGCTGTACCAGCGGCGGTACCACGAGGAGCTGGTGGAGATCCAGGAGGAGATCCGGACGCAGAGGAAACAGTCCCAGCACTGGGAGCAGTACTGGCGGGACTCGCTGCGGACTGCCAAACTCCTCCACACTGGAGAAGCGTAGGACGCGTTTCTCTCCTCATAGCCAGCAGATGTGATTTTCAGGGAGGCGACCCTGCAAACTAAAAGTTCCCCGTTTGAACTCCCGCCCCGCTGTAGTACCCTTGATCATGCAACATATCCTGAATCGATGCAGTAAGAATATATTGACGAATAAACGGATAACTCATCGTCAAGTTGATTAACACTGCAAGTTTCCTTGGACAAATTTGCATAAAATAAGGCTAATAATAAAGATATACTGCCACATTTAGAAGGGCTGCATCGTGTCTTTTGACAGAGTGCACACCAAAGCATAGATGCAGCTTGCGACCACTGAGCAATTCAGACAGGTTTACATAGCTCAACGAGGTGTACTGGTGTAGTAATATGAAACCCTTTCCAGGCCGAAGTATTTCGGCACACGGACTTCCCTCGAATAAAATACACTTAATGGATGGAAGGACACTGTTCTTTTACTGCTGTAATTTTTTTTTTTTAAGTGCTAATACTGTAAATTGCTTATGATTTGTAACCCATGCAATGGCTGGTTAATTACAAAGGACTTTGAGAAGCTCTATAAACTCTACTTAACAAGGCTGTTATGATTTACATAATCACTCACAACCCTATAACCCCTCTGCTGAGCTGTTTGTACATCAAATCACAGAAAGCCACTAGTAATGATATTGCCTTTTGAGACCATTCCATGCATTTTTAATTACCTTAAGCTTTCAACTGATAGCTCAAAGGGTTTCATCTGCCTTTTCAACTGGTTGTAGCACTTTATAACTCTTCCCCCTGCCCCTCTTTTGGGCTCATTTATTTTGAAAGATACTGGTTTTACAGTATGATAAAAGTCACTAAATTTGTGACAATACATTAGCCAGTGTACTTAAGTCCACAAACAAAATGGAAATCAAAGTCCTGACAGAGCAGTAACTTAAAAATACTACAGGCATTTAAAACTCTTTATTTGTGTTGCACATTCAAACCAATCTTACAACAGATTTTTTTTTTTTTTTAATTTCTTATAGTTTTATCAGTAATATGTTACAAGAGATCAACAACAAAGAAATCGTTGCAGAATATATACGGAAATGGATTTCTTGGGGGTGACGGAAAAATGCCTGAAGCGGTCCTAAATACGTTATCCATAATCCAATAAATACCCATTTACAGATGCTGTAATTCTGCAAAATTACGGTAAAAAGTGACACTGAACGACCACAAAATAAATGGTTTATATTCAGAAGCCTGTCAGCAAAGTGTTCAAGTATTATGAAAGTATATACATTGCTTTTGGTGAAATTCTTTATGGAAGAGTATGTGGATGCACATTGTATACATTCATTTACACACAGCCGCAGGAAGGCTCAGGCTAACGGGGCGGGGAGCACAAAGCTGGCGCCTCCTACTGGCGCCCGGGCCAACGAGATGAAGAGCAGCAGCTTCTCCAAGTGGATTTGTCCCGCTGTCGCCGCCCTCGCTCAACTGCACGCAAACCTCCCTGTGCAAAACGGTGTCTGCCCACCCACCAGTTTGGCTTCTGTCCACCTGCGACACTTGTATCCAGGTTCGCCTCGCTGCGTCAGCGTGCCGCCCTCATGTGAAGACACACTAACGTTACCCCAGGTACAAGTTTGGCTCACAGTAAAAACCACTCATTTTTATGTTATCCACTCATACAGAAACTGCACAAAAACACCCATCTGAGGTTGGCTACTTCAACTCAGCGTGGGCAGAAATAAAAACTAAAATAACACACGTAAGTACAAACACACTATCAACCTAACTTCTTAAACTGTGTAGAAATTTAATGACTTTCAAAAGGTGCCTTTTTTTTAAGTTTCTTTTTTTCTTATAGCTTATACACATCTGTCCAGGTACATACAAAACACATCAATGCAAACCATAACTTACAGGTCAATCATCATCCAGCCAAAACACAAGTAAAACACACCCCGAGAAAACAAGTGAAAGAAAAGGAAATGTGTAGAATGAGTATACGGGAAAAAATGAAAATGGCACATAGAACATGCCCACATCTCAGCATACCTGTGTCTTCGATCCATCCACATACAGTACATTATAGGTTCGTTAGTCCGTTCACCAGCAGCCGTGCAGCATCTGAAACGAAGCACGCACGCTGCCACCCAGCATCCCTGGTGGCTCGGGCAGTCCCAGAGCCCCGCTGTCCTGTGGGCGCAGTCCAGGCGACGCCGCGGTCAGGGGCACAGGAGCAAGACCCGCTCATTTCTACATAGTGTTCAAGTGGAAGGAGAGCTCACATAGTCAGGGAGGGTGGGAAAGGGCAGTGGAAGGATATGGGCCATTCCAGCAGACGACGGTGGAGTTGAGCCTCCGTAGACACTTCCTGAGTTAGCGGAGCCAACGCCATTCCTTGCCCACACAGCCACAACACCCCCGCAGCCTCCACCTTTCAGTACAACCTCCCATCTGCAGTGCTCGCAGCTCCCTCCTTCATATCGAGCAAAGGCAGCATCTCTGGACAGCTTGAGAATCTCATAAGTTAAACAATAACAACAATGGAATTATATATTTCAGATGATTGTAGGCTGCATAGGATTGTCCTCAGGCCGCTTCCTTGCGTCCCTTGGCTCCAGGTGGGTGTGGACAGAGCAAATATCAGTTTGGGTCATCACCCTGACCTGACCCTTTCTACTTCCAACCCGCTCCTCCTAATTTTCCCATTCTGAAGTAAATGCCTTTCACTCAGCTAATTAAAAGATACATAAAAACCGAAATGCAGGAAAGTAAAATTTGATGTTTCCGCAAGTTCAAAAAGGATTAAAGTGCTCCTCCGTTCCAATGTCCCGCATCTGGAGTAAGGAAAACAAAGAAAAAAAAAATAAAGGCCTCTTTCGTTCTGTTTGCAGCTTTGACGTCACGAGATGGAAATTCCACACCTCGGCCATCTGCTACATTCAGGCCACTTACTGCAAAAATCGTGATCGTCGCTAATGAGCTGAAAGGTGTCGTAACGTCCCTTGTTGTCATGGCGGCCAAAGACGGCCTGTTGTAACGGGACGAGAGCGTGCGGAGAAGAGCTCATTGGATGCGTGCAAATCTTCTCACGTTCGCGTGTTCCGATTGGCTGTTTTCCGTGCAGGTGAAAGGGGGAGCAGATGGAGAATTTCCGAACGAGTTGCCGAACCCTCTCGCTGCTGCGTCCTCGGCGAGACCATGAACTGCCGTGACCGGCTGAGTGCAAAGAAACGAAGTGAAGACGACGCATGGAGAAACGCACATTGTCGTGTGGTGCTCTCAGCCAAGACGCTGAAACAATACTTTGGTCTACAAACACGATTCTTTGACTCCACCCCTTCTTAACCCCGCCTCCCAGATGGTCTGTATTCAACACTATTGGCTCTTCGAAACCTTGATGCCAGTGTCACTGTAGACGTTCTCCGTGATCTAGTGCGAGAGCTAGTCCTGGTCACCTTCTCAGTCTGAAGAAGCACATCTCGACTTCAGTCAGATTAAAGAAAAGGGTACAAAAATAAATAGAAAAAAGCAAAATGTATCCTGGGAACACCAGGGGACCCACTATAGCCCAGCAAGGACAGTTTCCACTCTAAAATGGGGCCAGTTCCATGTCAACGAGTCACACTGACCTTCCATCAACCCCCTTGTGATACGCAGGTCCCTTCTAGTCTCCAAGATGGCTCCACACAAACCGATTTGGGTTTTCCCTCTTGGAGCACCGGCTGTTTGGTTTTCCACTCACGACAAACCAGTTCCCATCGGCGGGGGACACAGTTACACCGCCCTGTGTCCCTGAAAGCTTGGTCCAAACCCGTGTCAGGACAGGAAAGCTCTTCGGAGGGGCGGAGTCATTTGAGCCACAGCAGTGGGGTAAAGGGGTAGAGACACTCAAAAGAAGCTGGGGTTACATGAGTGTTACGGGGCAGGGCTGGGGGACGGGCAGCAGTAGGACTGGGCTGCAGCGGTGGTCCTCGCTCCTCACGCGCACAGCCCCGACTTCAGGGCTGAGAGCCGCCGCTCAATACACAGTTTACCTGCAGAGACACGAGAGGAGCCGTGTGACCGGGGACACGCGCTAGCACACGGGACAAACGAGTCCCAGCGGTCGTTTGGCCCTCATTTCAGAACATTGAGCAAAAGAGCCCCACAAGTTCACAAAACACAAGTTCCAAGAGGTCAGTAAGACAATAATTGCCCCTTGTCATGGTCTGACGTGTCCATCATAACCCATATCAACTCCTGAATGGACATTGAGACGCCCCTGTTGACACTGAGCTATAAACTAATTTAACGCAACTGTATCTACTTATGTTCAGCCTTCACTTCTATGCCCATATTACACGACCAAAAAGGGGTGTAATGATTGGAACCAGCACATTTGGACTTGAAGGGCCTGGGTTCGAATCTCATTTCTTGCTCTAGCATCCTTGATGAATTTAGCTACTAACCCTGAACTGCTCAGTAAACATTACCCAGCTCTGTAACTGGGTAAATAAATGCTCCTACACAGCTCTCCCACTAATCAAACTGCACAAATTGTGATACAGTAGCCTTCCACTTTTGATACTGCTTTCTATATTTTGAAGCTGTTCTTGTCAAATGTGTCCCCAAGAAGACCTCACTCACACTTGCTGAGGTTATGGATGTCATCCTGGTCGGCCACCATGTGGGACAATCCCTCCATCAACAGCAAGGCCTTATGGTAGCGCTGGACAGAAGACGCCCCATGGTGGAACATTTCATCCAGAGCTGCAGACTGCACCTGGGTAGAGAGAGGTGTTCTGATAAGCATGGCTCCACCCAAAAACAGAACGCTGATCAAGTTATACAGTAGTTCCTAAACTGCTGAGAAAAGGATCACACTTTTACTCATAGATGTCAAGATTTAGTCAGAAACCTTCACCATCTGCAGCAAAGACACAAAACTGTAGTTATATGAATTTGGCATGGCTCCCAACCTGTGTTCCCCAGGGCTCAGTACTTGGGCCGTTACTCTTTTACATTTGTTCATTTAGCAGATGCTTTTCTCTAAAGCGATGTACATCTCAGAGAAAATACAATTTGTACATTACATTAGTAGAAAGAGACATAGTTGAAGATACGTGATTCTTAAGTAAACCTAGTTTGTTACTTTCCACTTTATGCACCGATGTTCATCGCTCGAGTAGGTGCATAAAACGCAGGACAGATGAATCCTGGTCATGTTCCTACAATTTTTTAAGGTACACAAACATTTACGTACAATACAGGAGTAGCGGCTGTGTAAAGGCTTATCTGGGGATGATCATGAAGTTACGGTGCATGAACATTTACACCATAGATGAGCTGGAGAAATCTCGGGCGAAATGAGTCCAGAAAAGGTGAGTTTTCAGACCCTTCTTGAACGCAGACAGAGATTCAGCAGTTCTGAGTGAGAGGGGAAGGTCGTTCCACCACAACGGAGCCAGAACCGAGAACCACCGTGCTTTACTTTTCGTGCGCGGGACCACCAAGCAAGCAGAAGTAGATGAGCGAAGGGGTCTGGTTGGGGTGTAGCGGTTGATCAAGTCCTGTAAATAGCTGGGAGCAGTTCTATGGATGCTTTTGTAGACAATAACCAGGGTCTTAAACTTTTCCATCTAGGTCTCTTCCCTCAGCTCTGACATCACCTCTCATGACTTGTATCGCTGCTATATTGATGACACCCAGACCTTGCGCCTGCTGCAGTGCAGCTTGTCTCTCCAATATCTCTGCCTGAATAACCAACCAATTTATAGCTCAGCTTTTGTAGTACTGCAATCCTCCATCTCCCAGCAGGTCCATCCAGCTGTCAGGAGCTCTATCAGCTTGGACAATTTGCTCATCCAGTTCAATCATCGCTCAAGAGTCTGCGAGTAACAATCTACTTAAATCTCTGCTTTTCCCAGCACCTTGAAGCCACAACCCAATCTAAAGTAATCCTACAGGGACTGTTTTTCAACCTACAGCAGGATAAGAACTAAAGAACCTGAGTGCCCCACTGCAGGAGGAACTCAAATAACTCATTCACAGCAACTGCCCAGCTTACAATCACAACTGACACCGCAAGTCTGTTCGTAATTTCTCCTGTTTTATAACTCTTTCACCACCAAGGCACCATCAATAGGTTTAATATCACATATCCCTCAATTTATTTATGGCTTAGGTTTGGTAAAAATCTAGATATAGCTATAATAAATTAGAAAAAAGACTTAAGTCTTTCACTTTAACATTCTATTAATTTTGAGCTGTATTAAAATAACTAAAAATAAACATACAATGTCTACCAAAAATTTATTTTCCGTATTCCTGTTGTGCATTCCTATTTAATATGCAATATCTTCCACAAATTCCTACTCCTAGTAGCTAAACCATGTTACTGATCACCACAGACACACACACACAATGTCTGCAACCGCTTGTCCCGAGCAGGGTCGCGGTGAACCGGAGCCTAACCCAGCAACACAGGGTGCAAGGCCGGAGGGGGAGGGGACACACCCAGGATTGGATGCCAGTCCGTCACAAGGCACCTCAAGCGGGACTCGAACCCCAGACCCACCAGAGAACAGGACCTGGTCAAACCCACTGTGCCCCCCCTTATTGACCACCAGCACTCAGGAACTGAGTCTCACACCTTTGCCTGTTCAGGTGCTCTTTACTGCCACCTACCTGTTGAACGTATAAAGACGGGTCGCATTTGCTCCACTACAAATTAAAAACTGATCTTTGACCATGATGTGTTATTATTGGATTGTAACATGACAGCTTAACTGACTCCCTGAAAAAAATCCAACTTCGACTTTTTATTACGTCTTTATTAGTCAGTCATCATTTCAACAGACCATCTGCCACACCTTTGCTCGGAGGTGCAACGGTACGTACCATCTGCACGGTGTGGCTGTAGATGAGCTTCTCAGCCGTGATGCTGTTTATGCGGTCCATGAGGCGCTGTTTGTGCACGAAGAAGCGCTGCAGACGCACACTGAGGCCACGGCAGAACGACACGCTGGATTTGTACAGCTCGTTCAGCTTTTTCACCACTGACACACAGAGGGAGAGAGAGGCGTCAGCGTGGAACACCTGTCCCCAGGAGATGCTGGATGTGTTCACATAAAACAGTCCTTTGGTCAGTCGATGCTGGCGTGCCCCGCTTTTCTTTTTTTTATTATTATTATTTATTTATTTTTTCTGCACCTCTAGAACTATAAGCACATACTTGAACAAAGGAAAGCACAACTCGTACCCTGACCATCACCACGAATGGTATTTTTACACACACACACACACACACACACACACACACACACACACACACACTTCTCGTATGCAGCCCAACAGCTGAACCTATGTAAAGAAGCAAAGGAAGGAAATGTTCATTTTCCAAGAGCTAAGCACGGGGATCAGTTGAAATTTACCACATTTGCTCGATTCCAAGACAAATTTTTTCCAACTTTTAACAGAGTGAAAATCGGGATGTGTCTCACAATTGATGGCGTCTCACAACTGCTGATGTCATGGTGTGTTTCACTCTGTGTATCGTTTCAGTTATGTCCACTGCTAGTACCGCACTTGTTCAATTTAACCCGTTTGGCACCGAAGGACAGAAAACAAACCAATAAATCAATATAACGTGTCAGTTATATTGAAAATTTAAATACCAATTTAATAGTTCTCTTAATGCGTTTCCTGTGATGTTTGTATTTTCCCTTTTTTGCAAATGTTGGAATGCTTTCACTTTTCCACTATTTTCATTTATTACTGTGTTGTACTATTCATCATATCCCTTGTATTATTTTCCTTTACTAATTACTGTCAACTGCATGCTGCAGAGAGTTCCGGAACACAGACCAGGGACAAAGGCCTCGACTAGCTTTTGTTGCAAGAACATACTGCTAAGTACATTTTAGGGTGTATTAAATGTCAGTTAAAAAAAATAATAAAACCATATAATAAAAAAAGTACAAATAAGTCCCGTAAATAAATCTGTAATAAAACAAACAGTAATAAAATTAATTTTAAGCTTTAATGCATCTTGTTATTATAATGCCAATCTTAAGCGTACAAAGAAGTCACACCAACTGGGCAAGGAACAAACAGGTTCGTGTTACCCCACACAGACACACACAACTTGTTTCAGGTGTTTCATTAACACTATGTATATGATTTTTTTGGATGGAAAAAATGCCTCTTATGGGCTAAACGGGAAATTGACAAACTTTGTTTCCCCAAAACTATGAGCTGGTAATTCTAATACTTACCTAATTTGTTATATTTCACATAACAAATGAACAAACCGAACAGCAACGGTGTGTGTGCGCGTGCTGACCTTGCTTGACGGTGGAGGATGGGAACAGTTTTCCCTGCCTGATGGCATCCATGGCGTTCTGGAGCGCCGATGACAGCAGCTCCGCCATCTTCATGTAGAGAACGAGCTGCTCTGCGTAGCTGGAACACACACACACACACACACACACACACACACACACACACACAGACGTGTCTTCAACATTAAACACCACCACTGCAATTGCATTTAAATGTGTATTGACTGACTGTGGTATGGTTTGGTCCATGCGTCCGCACACATGCACCCACACACACACACACACACACACTTTCAGTCACTGCAGAGACATTTAAACCACCTCTCAAAGCTCAAGGTTACAGGTTCGGATCCCTGCCCTCCCTACGTACCTCCACTCGCGGCTCAGCTGGCTGATCTGGTCGGCCACGAGGCTCTGCTGGGGCTGCAGGAAGGAGGTGTCGGGGGCGGTGGCGGCGTCTGGGGTCACGCTCACCTCCAGGCCGCTACCCTTGGCACCGGCCATCTCCATGACACAGAGGACGAAGGCCAGTGTGAAGCGCAGGCTGTGCAGGGTCTCTGTGTGCTCCTGCTGCATGGGGGAGACAGTGACCGGGACACCTCACTTTGGGATATAAGAGCATCGCTTATTACTATCATTATTATTGCTATTATTAGTATTGTAAAATTAATTTTCAGTACACATTTCCTTTTCAAATGGATGTGCACAGCCTGGACTCAAAAAAAAAAAAAAAAAAAAAAGAAAAAAATTTTAAACACCAAGTGGCATAGCAGGTAGCGCCAGTGGCTTGCAGCATGTGGGCTGTGCAGCTGGACGTGGTTTCAATCCCCACTCGGCTAACACTAATTCACCTTTGATGAAGTGTCAGATAAACAGATAATTATTGTTCACAGCTTTGGACTAAAGCATCTGCTACATGAATAAATGTAATAAATGTTAGTTTATCCATCCATCCAATTTCAATAACCGCTAGGCCTCAGCAGGGTCAGTGATCCGGAGCCTATCCTGGAAACTTTGGGCGTAAGGCTGAGGGAGGTACACCCTGGATGGTACGCCAGTCCATCAAATATAAAAATTTAAATTTGCATGTAAATAAAGTGAGACCTGGATCCGTTTGCTGCCAGTATGCAGTCCCTCCGAAAGGTATAACAGCAAGCGCCTCCTGGCTCCGCTTTCCACTCCACTCCCGCTCAACTCACCTCCATCAGTGTCTCCTCCGGCAGCTCCGGGGCCTCGAAGGTTACGGCGCCCTCCAGGTTGGCTGTCACTGCGTCGGTGAAGCCGAATCGGGGGCTGGGGGGGCCCTCGCAGCCATCCATGTAGACACCTGCCAGGGTCTGACGGCCAGAGAAGGATCCGGCAGAGCTGATAGAGCTGGAGGAACCCACTGCGGGGAGCGGGACCACACAGGCAGGTTAAATGTGATCATTAACACCATTAGTGCGCCGAGGAGCCGACGCCCCCTTACCTGAGAACATCCTGGTGCGCTGGGTCTGCGGCGGGGTGCACCCGCTGGGTGGAGATCCCACTGTGAAGACCACCGGTGCGGGACTTCCTGAGCCAGCAGCCAAAGCACCACTAAGGGGAGCTGTGGAGAGAGACATCCCTAATGAGAGGACAGGGCTTCTCCAGCCTTCTGCCCTGCCCCTCCCACCAGGGGACTATGGGGACTGGGGTGGGCCAAAGAAATGTTATACTCACATTTAGTCATTCATTAATTTTTCTGATACTTTTCTCCAGTTACTTAGAGTGTTAAGCTACTTACACTGATTTACCCATTTATTATTTTTGCTGCACCAGTTCAGCCTAAGTACCAGAACAAAGCACACTGCAGCAGGAAGTGGAATTCAAACCAATGACCTCTTGAGTCCAAAAGCAATAGCTCTAAGCACTATGCAAACTGCATTAAAGCTTTTCAAGAAAATTTAGAAAAAAAAAACAAGCTTCTAACCCATCATGTCCCAGCTGACCCGCCCAGCCTGCCCTTCACTCATTTGCGCCGCCCCTTTCACCGAGCCCCGACTCCTTCTCCCACCCTTTCCATTGCCGTACCAGCTGTGTCCATGAGCTTGTCTCCCGTCAAGTTCTCGTTGCTCCCTCCATCCAGCAGCTGCGTGCCAAAGGCGGCTTTCAGCAGGATGTCCGAGAGTCGCCCGGCGCTCAGGGACCTGCGGGGCCGAGAACGTTAACCACTCCATTGGGTTAAGAAAACTGCCAGCACAGCAGTATTAGGCTCCACCCCCCACTAAAAGCCTCTGAAAGTCATCCGAAAATAGCATGTCAGTTAGGACCCATGGCCAAGTAGTGTTCTCAATGAATTTGCACCCCTTACCTGCCGAATGCGCCCTGACTACCCTCTGCCCCGCAGGCCGCAGCACCTGGACCCAGATCCTTCAGGTCCGGGACGGTCCGGTTACGGGTTGGTGTGAGGACCAGGCACTGCTGGGTCAGCAAGGTGACCAGGTTCTGAGAACTGGGGGGCTTAGGGAACTCAAAGGGAGGCATGGTCTGCAACAGTAGGACACCATCCAATTAGTGCAAACTACAGACTCATTTGCATATATTTGTCCCACCCAGGAAGTCCACAGGTAATGAGGTGACAGACCCGAAGTGAAGCCCTCCGACTGCTCAACTTTATGAAAGATGAACCAAAATCAGTGCGGGCTAATTTAATTATTTTAGTCATTTTTATCATATAATTAATTCATCGGGTTTATTTTCTAAGCACGCGCTTTAGAGAGGCCCACATGGGTCTTGAACGGGATACAATTGTTAATACATATTTAACACTGTCCTGTAACACTGTCTTAGTTTAAAAACAGAACTGGGTTCACACTTTATGTTCATAACTCCATAATAAGTTCTAAATCACAACTATAAAAGGTTAACACTCATGTTCCTTCATTTATTTATTGGTTAAGTTCTGTAAAAATGTCATATACAGCTGTAATAAATAAAAAAATAAGCAGTGAATCCATCACGAGTTACACTACACTTTCTTACATTTACATTTATTTAGCTGACACTTAAAACTGTTTTTAGAGCTGGTTAACTTTAAGAATTAAACAACTGAAAATAAACACGTCATCTCCACAAACTCTTGCTGATGACTGACTCATCCCATAAAGAGGTACAAGGAGCAAGTAGCTGTAGACACTGTGCAATGAGCTGAATTAAGGAGGTCCTTCACTCCTGCTCTGTCTGGTTGCTCTTTACTGCCATCTATCAGCTGGACACATAATTACAGGTCATGTTCTGTCCACAACAGCCAAAAATTTGAGTGAAAAAAATAAGGGAGTAAGAAAGAGAAATACACCAGAAAATTTAACTGCGAAAACCCCGAACGTCTAGCAAATCAAAGAGCAACCAGAGAGTACCGATAATGACCTGCCAGAACACAACAGGCCTGAGATTCGACTCACCTTGGTTGGGGAGCCCAAAATTGTGGGCAGGGGGCTGCGCTGAATAAGCTCGCTCAGTTTTGGAGAGGAGTACTGCGCCTGGCCACAGCACCGCTGTACCAGTGGGTCCGAATTTTGCTTGCGAATCTTCTGCCGGCAGCCGTGGGTGGCCTCGAGCAGGCAGGGGGCGCTGTGGAGCCGGGAGCCGAGCCCCTGCTGCGACGGGTAGAGCTCCTGGCCGGGCAGAGCTGTCGGAGAAAAAGAGGAATTGGCGGGTTGGTCTGAGAAGCAACATGTTGGACCGGGAGGAAATGTAAAGCGTAGCGTGGCACCGTAACCCTGCCCCCCCCCACCCCCACTCACCAGTGCCCTGCATGGGCCGCCCCAGGTCCACCCCTATGTGACACAGCTGCCCTGGCATCTCCGGGATGGTGCCCACTGGAAGACATTGTGAGCAGGGCTATATCTCCATGTTACCACCAGTTGCACAGTGAAGGTAATTTTTACTGATGTATCAATTATCTGACACAGTTACTCAAAATTTCCAACAACTGTTATTAATTATAAACACTAATAAAACACATGTGAAAACCCAAAATTTAGAGGAGCAGATGTGTGAATAAAACAGGTCCATGCGGAGGCAGCTACCTTGAAGGGACGGCTGGTAGGGTCTGGACCCGCCCAGGGACAGGCGTCGAGCGCCCGCCACGGGTCCCGGGTCTCCCGGGAAAGGGGGTGAGGTTCCGGTCCTCCCGAAGGCCAGGGAGCCGCTGCAGCACCGGCGGTGGGTGAGGGACGCAGCCCTGGAGACGGAAACGCAAGGAGTGTGAGCGAAGGGAGAAGATGAGAGGCACGGAAGGACGCGGAGGACGGAGGTGCTGGACACACGGTTAAAGGTCAAAGAGCTGTCCACTGACCGGGGTGAGCCGTGTGCGCCGGGCTCCAGAAGGTTCTGCTCCATGCGATGGTAGTTGTGCACCTGCGTGGGCACAGGGACGGGCACCGACTGGTCGTAGCTGCTGGGGAACTCTGCCAGCCGACTCCTGGGACGCGGCGGAGGGCAGGCGAACGGGGTCGACGACATGAGCAGGTAAGGGAAAGAAAGAATATGAGAGCAGTCAGATCTCAAAATACTCAAAAACTTTCACTTCAACTTTTTGAAAAACACAGTAAATACAGTAATATATTTACTGTACCTGACTTGAGCTATGTACACCGATTTACCCATTTACACAGCACTGTAATCACGCTGGGTAAGAACCTTGATCATGGGTACAACATCAGGAAGTGGGATTTGAACCCAGGTTTTTGAATTGCAAGATGGCAGCACTAACCACCATGCCACCTACTGTTCGGTTTGCATATTAAATCGCTTATTTAGGATTATTTACTCCATTTATATGTGCGGGGAGTAATTCTATGATATCAGTTAAAGGGAAAATACTGTCTGTGGAAGTTACCAAGGTGCATAAAGAGGTAAATTAATGTATTGTCGAGTGCAAACCTCACATTGTAATTCACCTTGGAGAAAAGTTTCAGACACATTAATAAATAATTTATACTATTATCCTTATTACTAGCATAAAATTGTAGAAAAAAAAAATACATTTTTGGAGGGAGTGTGGGGAAGTGTCCCCTGGACAACATGCAGCAGCAGTGCTGACCTCATGCTACCCCAGCACCCCTCTGTACACCAGGGATGCAACCGGAGGCTTTTCCGCCCTCGAACCCAAGACAAGACAGCTACTTTTCAATGTGAGCAGTTTGACGTGGTTCATAATTCTTACCAGAACCCATAAAATAAACTGAAGCAGCAGAAAAGGCATGAAACACATGACTCAATTTGCGTCCATTTCTGTTCATACGTGTTAACCGTGTTCCCAACGTTCAGTTCCTTCTATTAAAAAAATAAGGTCTAAGTTCCATGAATGAGACCCAGACGCTTCAGCGAACAGTGACAGTTCAAACAGTACTGGGGTTCAAGAGCCATTCTTCCCATGACCAGCGACAGAGGTGGTGCTATAGTTGCCATAGGACTGGGCATCCCAGAGGGCTCATTGTCCCGAACCTCAGGCCAAAAACAGACCCTGCGGTGCTTAGGCTCTCACCCTGGGGGGCCTGGAGAGCTGCTGAAGGAGGGCGAGGGGGATGACCCCTTGGCGAGTGTCACTGGTGCACCAGCAGAGATCAGCAATGAGCTCCTGTTCACACGGGGGGGAACACAACAGGGGTCAGAGGTCAGTCTCTGTGGACAGGAGCCCAGCTAAAAGCTCTTTAAACTCAGTGCAGAGAGAGTCCACTGTGAGCACCCCCTGGTGCCCCACAGGCCTTATGTCTGATGAAAATCATTAAAACGGACCTTCTGCCCCAGGGACACTTCCCCCCAGTCCCCCCCCCCATACTCACCCGCTGTACATCAGGCTGTCTTGTATGGCTTTCCCTGCCGGGCCATCGCTAGTGACCTCACCTGGAAACAAGCGGGAGGTACACGAGGTAAACAAAACTAAAAGTTATCATTATTTTTGGCAGATGAGACAGGAGTAATATTTGATGAACAATTTTCTGGCGGGTAAATGATGCACCCATTCAGGTGACAGGTGTCTGTGACAATGTGGCGAGTGAATGGAGTCGCTGACCGATTTCTCATTGCGTCACAGGGTCTGCTGGTTAAGTCACCGTCTCGCTGCTCCGCTAGCATGTTGATGAAGGGAGGGGCTTATTGTGCAGCTGTGATGGGGGAGGGACCTATTGGGCACATATCTATGACCAATCCAACAGGTGGATGTGAAAGGGAAGCTTAATGGGCAGCTGTTTTTCATTGGCCAATCCATCCTTTGAATGGAGAGGGTTGGGGTTTATTGGACAGCTGCATCTCACTGGTCAGTGCAGAATGTGAATAGAAAGGGGTGTGGCTTACTGGGCAGCTGGGCGGGAACCATCACAAAGTCGTCAATGTCGCAGGAGGAGTTTTTGCTGCTGCTGTTGCCTTCAGAGTCCTTCAACAGGAAGCCAGGTGCATCCTGGGTAGGGGAGGCGAGTGTCTTGTGCCGGAGCTGCTGCATCTCAGCCACGGACTGCTGTAGGACAAGGTGGGGCGAGAGAGCACTCTTAGGGCCTTCGTCGCTTCTCAGCAACATCCTGCCCCACTGGTGTGGTGGCCGCTACTCATCCGCACGCGAACAGGTTTGGAGCTCGGGCAGCAGTGGGCAGAGCCTCGCCACTTGGGCTCACATGCTGGGATTGCACTTTCGGTCCAAATGAGGAGTCGGAACCCAGACAAAAGCCAACAACTTGACCGACTTCTGTGCACAGCGACCTGCTGGTCTAAATTTAACCTGAGTTAATGAACCTCGACTGAACTTAAGCTTGAATCAATCAGTTTCAATGAAGATAAATTGAGGGTCAGTTCAGCACAGAATATAATTTCTGTAACTCAGCTTTCATTAATATTTGTTCATATATCTCATGCTTTTCTCCAAAGTTAGTTACAGTGTTAATCTACCTACAAAAATTTAACCATTTATACAGCTGGGTAATTTTACACCAGCTGAAGGTAAGTACCTTGCTCAAGGCTACTGCAGCAGTAGGTGAGATTCGAACCAGTGACCATCAGATCTATAGGCAGCAGCTCTAACCACTCTGCTGCTAACTGCCCATAATACTCATAATGTACTTCCTAATGGTGAAAAGTAAATGTGTTCATCTCTTCCTGCTCAGGGAATTAAATAGGTGATTTAAACAGAAAATGTCATATCAGCATTACTGCGGTAGATTGAAAACCATTTAATGAAACCAAAGATTAGAGGTTTTAAAGTGGTATTTTACCATGTTTACAGGTACAACAATGGCAGAAATTCTCAGTGCAAACGGTTGAGTGTGACAATAAATCAGTGAAGGCGACTGGATTGTGGCGAGACCAGCGGGCGAATCATCTTACCGGAGGGGAGGCCAAGTGAGAGGTGGAGGAGCTGCTGCAGGAGCTGGCCGATGCAGAGCTGGGGTACGAGGGCATTGGCATGGGGACAGCTGTCAAAGGAGCGCGAGCAAACACACACACACACACACACACACACACACACACACACACACACACAGAGTCTTATTATCATTCATTATTAATAAAAGTTATGCTTTTCTGTGACACGATGTGAAGCTACTTACCCTGATTTAGCCACGAATACAGTACTGTCATTTTTACCATGGTCAGCACATGTCTCAGTGGTTGCAGCTGCCACCCTTAGACTGGGTTTAAATCCCACCTCCCACTGTTATACCATTGATCAGGGTCCTTGCTTTGAACTGACATGAGTGGCTGAACACTCAGTCGCTTTTAAGAAAAGCATCAGACAAATTAACAAGCCAATGGTATTACAGCGGGACGGGGATTCGAACCCGGGACCCTTTGGTGCAACCTGCTGCCCATACTGATATGGTAAAAGGGCTGCACTCATCTCCAGTGTATTTGCAGGTCTCGTGTGCTAAAACTATTGTTTGCATTTATAGAAAGTATGAGGAGTTCTGAGGGATGGGAGCACTGCTGCGTGTCGGGTTCGAAAGACTCTTTACTCACACTTCTTCATGGATGAACCGGCCTCCAGGAAGGGATGCCTGAAGAACTCCTCTGCAAAGAAAGCCGGGGGAAATGCATGTGTGAACAGACCCGCCCTGTGCTCCAGCATCACTCTCGCCGTCATTGTTCTAAAGCAGGACACAAGGCAGAGAGGAGCCCCCACCCAACAGCGGGAGTCCCCACCCTCCAGCGAAATGGGGTCCCTCACCGAAGTCCATGCGGTCCTTGTGGTTGCGCTGCAGCAGGCCCTGGAGCAGGTGTCTGAGAGGGGCAGACGTCTCCCGGGGGATGCTAGGAAACACAAGAGATTCACTGAGCAAGGAAGGGCTCAGCTGGGAGCAAGAAGAAGGTCACCTTTCGGAGGAGTGCCTCGTTTCAAAAATCCAAATATTCAAGAGGAGGCGACGCAAAAACGTCAAAAATTTTGATTGTGCCTTATTTGAGTCCTGACTGCCCGGTATTTGCGTCACTCAAACATATAAGAGATACAATTTACTATAGTTGTGCTGTCAAACATGGTACTTGTGGATTAGAGTAGATGTAGAAAGAGCACCGATTTCCAGCTTGAGGTCAAAAGTGTGTTAAACAGTCAGTCAGTCAGTCAGTCACTTAACAGGAACTGCATCACAACTGCCTGCGTTCGTGTGCGCGCATTCATCACCAGGTTACTGTGACGCTATTACCACGAGCTGTGAGACATGCCGAACACGTAGCGTCTGTGCAGATTGACACTAGCACAAAGCAAGCGGAGTGTTGCCACCTGCAGAAACACACACACACGTTGCACCCCTGCAGCAGTGTAATGTCGCCTGCAGGACCTGAAACATTTCCGCTATGAGTCCTCGAGCCCCGGAATGGTTCTCAAACACTCGATACCCACACGGTTCCCACTGCAATCATTTTTTGGCCTGGGACCGAAACGAATGACACTCCATGGCTGCCGAGTGTGGTAATCGCTGGAAGACGTTCGGTGTGTCTCACACACGCACACACACACAATGACAGGGAGAGACGCAAAGGACACGCTAGAGGAGTGGCAGCATGGGCCAGCAGGGGGGTGCAGTGGTCAAAGCTGCTACGTTGCTCTTGAAGGGCCCAGGTTTGAATCCCACTTTCTGCTGCAAAAATTACTCTACTGTAGATAGGGACACCCGGTAGCGTAGCGGTTAGAGCTACTGCCTTTGGACCCAAAGGTTACAGGTTCGATTCCCACTTCTGGCTGTAGTACCCTTGAGCAAGGTACTTACCCTAAATTCCTTCAGTAAAATTACCCAGCTGTATAAAGGGGTAAATGATTGTAAGCAGGTAATATCTGTGACCTTAACATTGTAAGTTGCTTTGGAGAAAAGTTTCAGCTAAATGAATAAATGTTAAAATGCAAATAGCTTAGTTTACAAACCTGATGTTGTGAGCTGCTTTGGAAAGAAGTGCCAGAAAAATGACTCATTAAAGATAATTGTTGATTTTTCTTAATTGTTTGTTATTTTACAATTATTATTATTTGTAATAGTAGCAGCACTTACTTGGGACTGAGGTTCTTGTTCTTCTCATAGAAGAGCCGGAGGTCCTGAGGGCTGCTGGCCTACAGGGGAGACACACAGACAGGACTGCAGCATAAAACAGGGGGTGCTCTCTCTCTCTCTCTCACACACACACACACACACACACACACACACACACACACACAACACACACCTGAAGAGGAGTTGAACCTGTGGCGACTGGGGTGACCATACTAGCACTGTTGCTCTCCAACACTGAGAAGGGATTACAGGGCATTAAGGGAATTTATTCCGTGATTACCACAGTGAACGATGCTCTAAAAGAGTAAGAACGCAAATTTAAAAAAAAAAAAAGGGTCCCAAATTCACAGAGCAGCACAAAGTGCGACTGTCAGGCAGAGCTTGGCTCACCGTCACAGCCTTTGAACTGCGTGTGTGTGCGCATGCGGTGTCATGCATGTCAACTAACAGAGTGGGGCGAGGCTCTTGCCAGAGGGGCTTTCTTTACCACGAGGGTCCCGAGAGAGAACACGGCAAAAGCGCCAGGTAAGGTGAGCGCTGACACCAATCCCGGCATGCACCACACAGCAGTACAGACAGCGGCTCCTCAATTTATGGGAACAGGTGGGACTAGAAGTCTGTTCGTATGTCACTGTGTTCATAACCCCACCGTCACTTCCCCCCCACCATTAAGTCACAACAGACGAAAGTTTTAATAATTCCGACGGCTCCGTTTAGCTGGTTACTTTTTACAAAGATCGAGGACAACAATAATAAATTGAAAATATGCTGTCGGCCATAGTAATTTCTTTGTTAAAGTTCAATCTAAATTAAAATTAAAACTACTTGTGGGACAGATGGATAGATGGACAATGACCATACTGTACCACACCTCACCACATACAAAGGGTTAAGGTGATGGAAGCATCAGGCTAATTATGCATAAATAATTCCTCCACGGGGGATGCGGTGGCGCAGTGGGTTGGACCGCAGTCCTGCTCTTTGGTGGGTCTGGGGTTCGAGTCCCGCTTGGGGTGCCTTGCGACGGACTGGCGTCCCATCCTGGGTGTATCCCCTTCCCCCTCCGGCCTTACGCCCTGTGTTGCCGGGTAGGCTCCGGTTTCCCGTGACCCCGTGAGGGACAAGCGGTTCTGAAAATGTGTGTGTGTGTGTAATTCCTCCACAGGCAGGAGTCTGAGGGCTGAACATTTGAACCTAAATGCCAAACATCCCAGAAGTCCCTCCGACATGGGGAGCGGGTGCAAGGCCTCCACTTGGGAGATGGGGCTCTTACCTGGAAAGGGGCTTTGCCCATCAGACACTGGTACACGATGGTTCCTATGCTCCACAGGTCAGCTTTAGCATCGTAGTTCTGGGACATGATCACCTCGGGGGCCTTGGGGGGGTGCGGCACAAAGCACACAGTATAATTACTTGGCACTGCTGGTCATGCAACAGACCAATTCCAAACATATCATACGTGTTCATCTTGTTCTACAGAAATAAAATGTTTCACTCGAAACATTTTTTGGTTGCATGATTGGAAACCACATTTTTACATATGTGTGTATACACATACACACACATATATACAGTATAAAAAATAAAGGACGATAAGCGAAAGATGAGACCCACCATGTACATAGGAGAGCCGCAGAGTGTCGCCGCCATCATGTTGTTCTGAAGGTAGCGTGCAAAGCCAAAGTCCGCTGTGGACGACGACACGGTGGGTCACAGTGCGGAAATGAACCTCAAAACGACTCAGCAGAGAGCGGCCGCATGGGGGCGCTACCAAGTCCTCTGTGGAGTGGTGCACGGCTCAACCGTAGGGGTGCCACGGTCATTCAATTAACAGGCTGTGAGAACCAAGAGCCTACTGTGCGCTACTGTGCTGCAACCAACCGGGCCGCAGACAGCTGAGGAAAAGCCCACCCACTCAAGTAAAAGGGCCTCACCGCAGGTATGGCACACCCCAAATATACCCCGCCCACCCCAAGAAAAGACCATTCTCATCCTCGAGAAGACCCGCCCCCACAGACACAGCCTGCCCAACACAGAAAGGAGCCAATTGTAGGACTGGACCCACCCAGCATAAGAGAACCCAAGAAAAGACACGCCCATCCTAGGAAAGCCCCCCCCCAGGAAAGCACCACCCCCACTAGGAAAGGCCCACTTTGAGGACACCAGCCATCACAGAACTTGAACAAATCTCTGAGTAAAAGTATCATCCACTTCTCTCAAACCCAGGAACTTCAGGTTTTAATCCTTTTAGGGAGTGCAAATACCACATTCTTACCGTGTTCAAAGTCCGCAGGAAACAACATGGAGAACGGATGGCTCTCAATGGAGCAGGGGGTATTTTGGGAGATTTCACAGTAAATGAAGCACAGTTGACGTTTCCCATTTTTCCTGCATCCCAGAGGGGGAGCGCTCACCGATCTTGATGCGGGTGTTGTTGGGGTTGGACTTGCGGCCCCCCGAGTAGGACAGCAGTATGTTCTGGGGCTTCAGATCCCGGTGGATGATGCCCTTGGCCTGCAGGACCCTCATGGCACCTGCAATCTGCTGCAGGAAGAGCCGTATGGTGTCCTCGCTCAGGGTGCCCTTGGCTGTTGGGGGGAATGAGGGTTGGACAGGCAGGAGATCACACAGCTTTCCACCAAACCCTCTCTTAAGATCTTGACTCAAAGGATCTCTCCCGCCTTCCTTCTGCTTCCTGTATCAAGGTCAACACTCTGGTTACTGCCTACAAGATGGTTAAAGGACCTGACCAGTCCCTACTAGTAGCCCAACCGGAGCGCTGTGCTCCTTACCTCTGGACACCTGGTGGTCCCACTCACAAGGGGCCCTAAATCAAGAGCATGCAGGTTCTTGGTTTTATCCTCCATGTGACAGCATAAACTCTCTTCATCCCTCAGAGCTCCTGAGTTCCTCCCACATTCACTAAGGGTCTCGAACCCATCTCTTTGAGAGCCACTTCTCTCCTGATCTCCTGATAGCTCCATCAATGAGTCCAACACCATCTCCTATATTTATCTACGTATTTGCTGTTCGAATGTCACTTCCATAGGAGCTACCGGAGGGATGTGAACCAGCAACGTGGTGGTGTCACACACACAAACTGTGTCCATAATCCTGGGTCTGTCTCTAAAGCTCTTCTGTCTGCTGTTGATACACTTTTGTTTACTATGAATTGTACATCACTTTTGAGAAAAGTGTCTGATAAAGAATAAATTTAAATAGATGGAGACAGAGAGAGAGAGAGAGACAAGAGGGCGAGAGAAAGGAGGGAGGGGGTGTGGCTAATTTTTCAGCCCTTTCTTACTGCTCAACATCATTATCATGGTTATAATCTATTTGCCTTGCCTCGCGGTTGGTGAAAGGTTCGCTTTGGCAACATAAACACATTACAGTGGCGTCATTAAAGAAACAGGAGCTCGGGGGGTGGGAAGGAGGAGGAGGACGACGACAAACAAGGACATGAGACAGCCGTAGTTTAAAGTTGACTCTGAACTGGTGAACGTGGTGCTGATGGGTTGGGAAAATACACCCTTCCGGGACCAAACTTCCTCTTTCTGTCCTGCCCGTCTTTTGTAACCCCGGCTTATCTCCACGGAAACGGCTGCTCTTATCAAAACAATCGTTTTTGTTTCCTTAACTGTTCAAAACGCAGCGCCTAGAGATGCCCAGACTTCAAACTATTGCAGTTTCCTCCTAGACATTAACAGAAAAGTTGTGTGTGGGGAAAAGGTTGCAGGTTCGCAACCCAGAGTGGATGAATGTAGGGACTCCAGCACATGGGTCAAAGGTCATTTATGTAAGCCGATGACCCTGACGCTTCCAGAAGTTTCAGCACATGGCATAAGGCTCCCCCTGCTTACGTGTGTTTGTTTATTTATTACCGTGACACTTGATCTCTCCAAAGTTGCATAACCGTGTTTTACATATTAACCGCTGAGACGCACTGGGTTCAACTCCTGAAGCATTCCAGGACGCGTCAGCCAGCAGTTCAACAGCAGCATCCCACGCAGGCAGGATTCGACACGCAGCAGAACCACCTAAAAGAACATCCCCACCCCCATCCCCACGGTGCCGCGTGGCACAGCGCCGCGCCAGTGAGGCGTAACTGCTGGACCAGCGCACTGATGCCATCACGCTTTAAATAGACCGGCTGAGTCAAGGGAGGTGAAGCGGGTCAGGGTTGGGGGGGGGGGCTCTCTTTCCACCGACAGCCCCCTCCGCCGCACCACACCCCAACATATGTGGTCATGGAGTTTCTGCTGCCACTTACATAATAGCTCCAGACAGGATGTTGTCATTATCTTTCCATTTCAATGTCCAACACTTACAGCACCTGATGAGTTCCAACACCCAGCAGGAGTGCTGAGCTTCTTTACCTCTGGCTTTGCAAGGGGTTCAAAATCCAAAGTCTGACAGTTCTCCATTTTTAGCTCCCTCTGCCCCTTAGAGCTGCTGAATCCCTCCCAGCATACAAAATGGGTCTCAGCAAAACCTCTTTCAGATCCACTTCTCTCCTGACACTTTCATAAATGACCTCTTCACCACCCGCTACTGTTCACCTACCTATTCTCCTACTTTTAGGTCACTTATCGTATACCAGGAGTGGCAGCAATACGTGCACCGTGACAACAGTGGTGTTGAACAAATAAGCTGTGCTTTTATGACTTTAAATATTTAAGTGCTCTATCCATTGATGATGTAATTTGCTTACGTCACTTTGGAGAAGTCTGCCAGATGCACAAATCAGTATCTTTCAATCATCATCATCATAGCCATTATTTACCTAAAGCTGACACTTTTCAAGTGAATTACAATAATATACAGCAGGGTAATTTGTATCATATCACCTTAGGCCAAGTACTCTCATCAGGGGCACCACAGCTGGATGTGGGATTTGAACCTACGACCTTCCAACCCAAAGGCGCTGGCTCCGCACAAACAGTATCTGCTGTTACATTCACGCAGAGCTAGAACACACGACGCAGCAGAACTGACTGCACACGGAACACCAGATGGCGAGCAACACCTTGGCACCAGTTGCCCTTCGCCATGGATCACTTTGGAAAACGGGCACCGAACTGCTGGGGGTCTTCAGCACACGGAGGAGCACACTTACAGTGGAGATAGTCGGCCAGGTCTCCGCCATTGCAGTACTGGGGAGAGAGAAGGGGGAGACAGGTAATGTCACCTTCACACTGCAAACACCACCGGTGTGTGTCAAACAGACAGCTCTGCTATACTGGTCTCTCTCACACACACACACACACACACACACACACACACACACACACACACACACACACACACACAGAGTTTCCCAGCCCATTCCCCCATAACAGTGACATGCTGTAACACAGCTTTGGACTACTGGAACAAACAGCTTCCTTTACCACGGTCCTCACACCCCATGTGATCGTGTTTGAGCTACAAAATTAGGAATGTGTAACTGTTGTGCATGCAGCCCATAACTCATATGCACAAAGTTCACAGGAATGAATGGGGGAGCAGTGACATGAAACACACACACACGATGGTCACGCGGGTCCCGCAGACACCGGATGAGCCCACAGAACCCCCCGTGAAGACACAGCATCGATAATATTAATACTGCAGCTACTAAAACCATCGCATCATCAGCTCGACTGGGCTTTCTGTGCAACCCGGAAAGAGTGGGACTCTCACCTCCATGACCAGGTACACACAGCTCGCCATCTCCTAGAAACACAAGAGAGAGAATGTGGTAAACAGCAGTAAACGTAGTACTCAGCTGGGACCTGGCATCAGTTTGAGACGCCGCATTTTGTTGGAGGAGCAACACAGACTGAAGACCAGGAGAAAACAGAGAGAACAGCTCCAGATCTGCCACAAGTCCCCTCTCGGCGGAGAGAACAAACAGGTAGCTAAAGAGTAAATCAGAGTGAAAACTGGGCGTTACAACCTGGAAAGTCAACAACGAAAAACAACCTTAAAATAAGAGGGAAAATGATGTTATCACCCCATGTGATATTTTGATCATTGTTAAAGAAAGACCATTTTGGGAGTGAGAGTGCAAATCTCATCCAGGTACAAGTGTCATCATCAGAACTATGGTAAAAGTGCCACAAGGGGGAAGAAAAAAAAAAAAAAAAAAAAAAAAAAAGGTTTAGGCCCATCTTAAAATTTCTTTTCTGCCCACTTACATCCAACCCAAACACTCGTCTATAAATCAAGGTTATGGCTCATATTTCTTTCATTTGCACAATTTTTCTTTAAAATAAAATTTAAAAAAAATCATTTTGTAACCGGTTGATGCTGCCGTCAGGATCAACAGAAGAGCGTGTCCACTTGGAAGGTCCTGTGGTCACCTAGCAACAGGCATATCTCTTACATAACGGCCAGCGGGCTGTGCCTGCCAGGCCGCCCCAGGCCAGTCGTGTTGCTGACCAGGCATCGTTGTCTTCATCTTCAGCTGGTCATTCGAACAATTTGTCGTCCAGTTCACAGCCACGCAAAGGGGGGGGGGGGGTCAAACCCAAGTCCTTTGAAGTGGGAGGCTTTACACACCATGCCACCTGCTGGCCCTGTTCGCCATGTCGATGTTACAGCCTGGAAACATCTGCATTCCACACACACACACACACACACACACACACACACACACACAAAGACGGAGGATTACAAAGAGCCAAGTGACTCTCTCACTCTGCACATCAACCTCCCTTTCGGCCCAAAAACAACGCTGTGAGCGTTGAGGCCTGTCACTTGTCACTCGTCCAAACCGGGGAGCAGCGTGTGGCAGAAACGCCCGAGAGGAGAAGAGCAAAACCGCAAGAGCCGAGGTCACCCACTTCCCACGCGAATCAACGAGTTCCATCTCTGTCGCTCAGTCAAACATGAACAACAAGAAAAGTTCACCGCCAACCCTAGAGCTCAGGAATTCAACTAGAAGAGGAGGAGAGGGAAGTGGTAAACGTCCCACGAACAACATCCGTCCGTGCCCGTCACGTGTGTTTGGTTTATTTAAGTGGTTTTACTGTGGGACACCGTTTAATTACACTTAAGCTCAGGTTGGAGCCACAAAGTGCCTCCAGTTCCCTCTAATCCGAGGAGGAGGAGCCGAGTGCCAAGTGCTCTTGGGGCCGAGGCCCCAGGCGGGCAGAACCACCGCACAAGGTGCTAAATACCCCTGACACATGAGATTTTCCAAAAATAACTTCCCCAAAAACAGCTGGAGGCACAGTGATGCTCTGATGAACCCACGGTGTTCCAAAAGCTGTACTCGTAACATGGAAAGCCAGAGCGCAACAAGCGTTCGAGTCACAAACATCTCCCAGAATATTTTCCTATTTTAGGAGGGCTTTTCTTCACTCATCTGTTTGCCGAACTTTCTGATCTTACAGAGCAAAAGCAACCTGTGTTCCTGCATCTTGCCGTTAAAGAGCAGCCAAACTGAACAAGAGCTCCGACCTGCTTTAGTTCAACTCACTTCCACTGCGTTCACAGCTCGTGTTCCTGAGTGCCGTGACCAATAGCAAGATGACGAACGCTGCACATGTGTATTGGATCAATTGGTCGACAATCTACATTGAAAAGTAATTTTTGGAGTTTTTTCCCCCCAATCAATTTTAATGTAGTTACATTAGTTAATAAAATGTTAAAAAGCCAAAGTAATTTTTTATATTATAGTTACATCAAAAGTTTTTACAGAATCTTACCTGTATGAAACCTTTGATTGTGTAAATAAAGAGCTGAAAGTGGCCAGAAACTGACAAACACAGCACGTCTATGGGACTCTAAATTTTAATGATGTTTGAATTTTTTTTTAGAAAATTAATTTAATAACTCTTACAGACTTATCTCAATAATCCCTACTTGCTTTTTGAGGTTTTTACAGAGCCTATAACAAGTGCAAAAATTACAGGACGTCTCCATTACTAAGCCGACTGCAGATTGGTGGTAAAAGTGACTGAGTTATGAACAGCGTTACGAACAGACTTCTGAACCCAGCTGCGTAAATTGAGGAGCCGGTGAATGTGATTAGCAAAGAGTGTTCTGTGAATTATAAAACAGACCACTTAAACTGGGCCCCATTACTGTGGACACCTTCTCCGCACACACACCTGTACACCTGTCTGCAGGTGAAAGGAGCTGCAGACACGGCCCAGCAGTCACCTGTGCCACATGTCCCATCTAGACGTCCTGTTCCCAATTGCTGGGTCCGCCACATGGAACCCTATTCCCATAACCCCTCTCGCAGTCTTTTGTCCTCAACCTCAATAGGTTACCATAGCAGCCTGACTGGTCACCACGGCACCCTTACCTTGCCAGGTCAAAAAAAAAAAAGACGGGTCACTGCTGCATAAACAGTTTTTAAAAATGGAAAAAAAAAAAAAAGGGGCAAGTGATGTGGCGCAACACGTGTCTCATCTCGGGCTCCGTGGACATGACAAAGCAGTCTTATTTAGCGCGAGCCGGCTGCTCAAATGCGGACTGAGTCCAAGCTGGCAGTAACTACTGCACACGGCAAACATGGCGAGTGACTGCGTTCCTGCCAAATCACACATACCAGACAGACGGGTACACGCATCTCCCCTGGGTGCCCCGCGTGCCGCTCGGACAAGCCGGGCTGACACTTTTCTCCCATCCTGCCAGGGAAAACAGAGTCTGCTCTGATGGGTCAGGCGCTCAAGCAACTTCCTCCACATGGACCAGAGTCTCCAAACACGAGCAGGACACATCACTCTCACCTTCTCCGTAAACCAGTTTGCCTACAAGTGAGCAACACATGCATTCAGGGAGCCGAGATCTCAGCTAGGATTTCCCACACCACCAACGTTGCATTTATTCATCTAGCAGACGCGTTTCTCCAGAGGAGGGATTTGGCTGCAGACTCATAGGCGACTCCTGAGTACAGTCAATACTTTGAAACCCCACGGGGCGCTGACCACGTGTGACTTTGAAAAGGCCAACTGCAACACTCTGCAAGGTTTATTGATCGGACACCTTTCCCAAAGGCTCTCGCAACAAAAGGCTTAGTACACTAAGCTACAGCACTGTCTGAAAATATTTGCATTCCGTCGCAGTCACTGCAGCTAAAAGTGGCACAACTACGACAGCATAAGGGGGTTTGCGATTTACGACAAAGTTGCCGGAACAGCAGCCCCTTGTGCAAGTCGAGGACCACCTGTACTACCGAAACCAACAAATAAGACGAACAAATTTCACGTCAGAAAGTTGCCAAAAATAAGATGATACTTTTTCACAGCAACGATGTATCCATTTATACAGCATACCGGTGTAGCAGCAGTCTACAGACTGGACACTGGCCACCCTACTAGTACTGAAGGCCAATGAGCAAATGACAGCTTTATAGAATTGCTGCAGGAGTAGTGAGACACTAATTCAAGACGGATTAATGAAGTACAGCTCATCAGCACAAATCTGAACAAATGAGGCGGGGGGTGTCAGGGTCCAGACATGTGATTCACTGGCCATATCACTCATGTGATGTTTAAAAAAAAATCATTGACATAGCAGTAATCTTTTTATGTGTAAACAAATGTTTTATTATAACAAATTTGGAACAAACTTACTGTAACAATTACGGTTCACGATGGGTGGAGGAGGATAAGAAAAGAATACGACGATGCTGGATTTCAAGAAAATTGTTTTTATGTATTGAGAGTTGTATGCTTCACTCAATTTTTTCAACAAACGGATTTTTTTTTTTTTACCAATTTGGAGTTAATTTAACTGAACAAGAACTCATTTTTGTAATTCTGAAAAATACACTAAAAAAATAATAATAATGTAACAACCCTGCACTGAGCAGATAAGTTGAAAGACACATGGAAGCCGATACATTTGAATCTGACTTCAAAGAAATCATGTTTACTTTTGAGTATTTGAGAAAACTTCTACTGTACATATGTAACTGCAAACGATCAGGCCACTGGAGGAGCTGACAAATATCGAGGTGCTGATTAAGTGTTTTAAAGGTACGTGACAATTATTCTTCGCAGTTGCACTTTCTGCCACTGCTTTCCAAGAAATGTTGATTCAATAATATAACGACAGCGAACTACAAACAGCGAGTTTTTATGGGTACTGTAGTACGACGTTTAAAACTTATCCTATACTTCCACCAAAAGAGGACTACAACTCCCAGAAAGCGCCACGGTAAACTCCCTTCCCAGCGTCATTCGTTGGAGCGAATCAGATCGCACGCACATGGCATGTCAACAGGGAGACACGTGATCAGAGAGAGCAAACAAAACAGAGCAACTGGGCCAAAGAGCTGGTGACCCGGTTTCTACAAGGAAAACAAAATATACATAATTGAGCTTTAATAAACGTACCTGGAAGTCGAGCAACCCAACGATGTTTTCATGTTTCAGCTCCTTAAGGTGAAATACAGGACAGTGTCAAAGTGAGCCGTGTTCCAAGTAACCAGATAGAAACAGTGACGATGATTATAAAATTATTCTCTTCGAGTGATAAAATAAAAACGCTCAACGTCACACCTTCAGGATCTTGATCTCCTTGCCCAGCAGCGTCTGGGACTTGGCCAAGTTCTTCTTGTTGATGCATTTCACGGCCACTTCCCAGTCGTGTTTCTGGTGGAACAAACAAGGTGCTTATGTTTCTCAAGATAACGAGGTACCGATAATAGTTGCACAATTCCATGTCCTCTCTGCAATAATACCTGCCCCCTCACCCCTTCCCCCACCCGACAGCAGTGACACAAAGAGAATGCCACCATCATGGACCAGTAGCGCAACGCAGCATTACTGCACCTGCCCCGGTCCAGGCGACACCCCCCCCCCGCGGCAGAATCTCCGCCAAGATGTTAAATAACAGGGCCCTTAGCTGGTCTTGTCCCTCTTGTTAATTCCTGTGTTTTGTCGCTTTCTCAGTTTCTGCTCAGCAGCACTTCGACCGCAGGCCCCTCCACAACGTTAAGGTGGACCGCCCGTCCCTGCTCGGCTGCGCGCTGCCCGGCGGTGCAGACGCGACACGAAGCGACACGAAGCGACGCACGTATGCATGGCCTATGCTATGGCACCCTCGACTCGAGCCCCGGGCTCTCCTACCCACCTTCCCCACACCTCACCTCTCTGTGTCTCCCCTTGAAGACCACCGCGAAGGCGCCGTGCCCGATCAGGTCCTTCCGGCTGAACTCGAACTTGCCCACGGTCTCCATGGCCGCGGGACTCCCGGGAGCGAGGAGGAGTCACGGACGGCGGAGTCAGGACGCGGCTCCCCCGGCGCGCGTCCCCGCGGCGCTGCGCTCGCGCCCGTCACTCAGCGGGCGGCACGTCGAGAGGGGCCCCGCGCCCGCGCGTCCCACGGGCTGCCTGTCGCTGCAGACACCGCCGGCGCTGCTCATGTTAGCCCGGGGGGGGGGGGAGTGGGGGCAGCAGAGGCTCCCGCTGTCAGTCCCGTCGCTCCAACATGGCCTCACAAGGAGCCCCGACGAGGCATGGCGAGAGCAACAAAGAAAGATAAAAAGCAAAAGTGGGGGGGAAAAGACGAGCGCGGATTCGGAGGAGGAGGAGGACGACCTTAAGAGGCGCGAGATGATCCGTCCTGTTTCTGTTTGTACACACAGGCACTGACTGAGGCAAAAGGTCCAAAGGAAGACTGGTCCCGGCCGGGGTCTCCACTCCCTATCACACTAAAACATGACTTAAAAGATCTGAGATGAGGCGCGGCTATACTCCGTTCCACAGGGCGATTTCTGCGTTTATTCGCCCTCAAAGTGAGCTCGATATCCGCCGACTCTTTCAAACCGTCCGACTTCGCAGACGAGGACTCGGCTGAAGTAGATGCGCCTAAACAAAAGAGCCCCCGGCTGCGGAGCGGACTGCGCATGCGCGCCGGAGCCAGGTCGTGACAGCGGGGTTGCGTGTAAAATACGGAGATGGAATTTTATTAATATTAATCACTTAGATCATCTTCTTCGTCGTCGTCGCCGTCATCTCTGGGTCCTCAACCTATGCGCACAGACTGCCTCGGAGGTCCGCTCGTATCTCGATTTGTTCGTATCTCTAAAGTCACTATTACCACTAAGTAAGAATCATGCAGAATAAGTATAAATACTCTGTTCTGTACTGTACTGTACTGTACCCCCTTCTTCCATCAATGATCAGGAGTCTCTTATGACCAACCAGTTGCCGGTGGTCTGCTGTGTTTTGAGATGCAAGTGGTGTCCGCAGGGTACAGGGTCACAGAGCAACACTTTACTTATTTCTTCTTCTTTACTTTTTAATTCAGTTCAAACTACAATAATAAAAAAAGAACTCAGTGACATATCTCCAAGTACATAATAAATACCATTCACTACCTCCCGTTAATGCTTCTGCCGACTGAAATGTCCAGTGTTCATCATCATGTTTGGAAACTTTCACGTTTCTTTCATTTATTATTTTCATAATCAGTTAAAGCTGAACAAGACAGATGTGCTCAATTTATTTATGGTTGGGTTTCCGTTTCGGTAAAATTCTTGAATATAATCGTAGTAATAAGCATTGTTACACTCACTGTCCTTTGTTTACTGAGCACGTTGTGACACAAAGAGTGTGTTTCACTGATGCATGGATGAGTGACCCTGTGTAAGTAGTGTATCTAGCAGTGTAAGTTACCCTGGTGAATAAGGTGTGTGCGCTGATAACACTACATGGAGCTCACTGGACGTCACTTTGGAGAGACATGTCTGCCAAATAAACATCAAGCTGTTTTTGGGCGATTTGATGCTTCTTTCACTTTCTTTTTCTGTTCAGCTTCCCGCTGCAGTCGTTCTGCTCGCAATTTCTCTGCCCAACTACTTGTTCAGGCCATGGTGACGTCCCCTCTGGTTACTGCAACTCTTTCCTGTGTGGCCTTCCTGCTACTGCCATCAAACCGCTACAGCTTCTACAGAATGCTGCTGCTGCACGAGTTGTGTTTGACTTGCCGAAGCGTTCCCACGTATCTCTTCTTCTCATTTCTCTGCACTGGCTTCCTATAGCTGCCTGAATCAAATTCAAAACCCTGGTTACTGTGTACAAATGCATCAATAAAACTGCTCCCAGCTATTTACAGGACTTGATCAACCGCTACACCCCAACCAGACCCCTTCGCTCGTCTACTTCTGCTTGCTTGGTGGTCCCGCGCACGAAAAGTAAAGCACGGTGGTTCTCGGTTCTGGCTCCGTTGTGGTGGAACGACCTTCCCCTCTCACTCAGAACTGCTGAATCTCTGTCTGCGTTCAAGAAGGGTCTGAAAACTCACCTTTTCTGGACTCATTTCGCCCGAGATTTCTCCAGCTCATCTATGGTGTAAATGTTCATGCACCGTAACTTCATGATCATCCCCAGATAAGCCTTTACACAGCCGCTACTCCTGTATTGTACGTAAATGTTTGTGTACCTTAAAAAATTGTAGGAACATGACCAGGATTCATCTGTCCTGCGTTTTATGCACCTACTCGAGCGATGAACATCGGTGCATAAAGTGGAAAGTAACAAACTAGGTTTACTTAAGAATCACATGTCCGCAGCCATGTCTCTTTCTTCTAATGTAATGTACAAATTGTATTTTCTCTGAGATGTACGTCACTTTGGAGAAAAGCATCTGCTGAAAAAGTAAATGTAAGTGTAAATGTTCTCTCTGAGCACAATTTACTGCGGTATTGCAGCTGCACCCTGAAACACAGGTTGCTTTCGCTCCTCTACACAGACACCTTTTTTTCTTTACAGAGCAGACCGTTTTACTGGGGTAACCTGTGGTAATTGCACAAGGGGACTTTTTGCCTTATATATAACAATCCCCATAAGTCCCCTCAGACAGCAGGCGTCGGCTAAATAAGAAATAGTGGTAACTTTGGCAGGAGTGGGATTTGAACCAACATCTTTCCTCCAAAGAAGGCCCTAGCTTCAACCTCCATATCACCTGCCGTCCCAGGAAATTGGGTCATAAATAATAGACAACTGCTCAATAATTAAGGAAGCTCTAATCTCACTGTATAAATAGGACTGGCTGGAAGACCACATTTAAAATGTTGAAAATGCCACCTTTATTGACAGGGGAGATATGTTAATATAATTTATTGTAATTAGTGACAAGGTAAGCTTATCTCAGACCAATCTGAAACAAACACAGAGCGCAGTTTGATATGCAGGAGCAGATGGATCGGAAATTTAAATGCATTATTGAGGTTATTTCTTTAATATGTGACAACTAATTGTTCGCCTTCTTTATCAGTTTAATCTTTTTTTAATGCTTTCAGAAATGAGTTCAACCAACTCTTCATGTGCCATCAAGTCGGTCTGTGATAAAGGGGGGGCTCATCACAGGTAAGGGTATGGGATAATATGCAGGAGCAGATGGATAGGAAATATAAATGCATTATTGATATAATATTGATATATTATTTTATACACCCCAACCAGACCACTTCGCTCCTCTTCTTCTGCCCGCTTGATGGTCTCACGTACGACACGTAAAGCATGGAGGTTCTCAGTTCTGGCTCTATTGTGATGGAACGACCTCCCCCTGTCACTCAGAACTGCTGAATCTCTGTCCACATTTAAAAAGGGTCTGAAAACTCACCTCTTCCAGACTGAGTTCTCTCATCATCTCTTAAGTTCATCTAAGGCGTAAATGTTCATGCACCATAACTTTAAGATGATGCCCGATAAACCTTTACGCGGCTACTCCTGTAATGCAATGTAAATGTTTATATGTATTGGGGGGTGCGGTGGCGCAGTGGGTTGGACCACAGTCCTGCTCTCCGGTGGGTCTGGGGTTCGGGTCCCACTCGGCGTGCCTTGCGACGGACTGGCGTCCCGTCCTGGGTGTGTCCCCTCCCCCTCCGGCCTTGCGCCCTGTGTTGCCGGGTTAGGCTCCGGTTCCCCGTGACCCTGTATAGGATGAGCGGTTCTGAAAATGTGTGTGTGTGTGTGTTTATATGTATCTAAAAAAAAATTACTATGAAGGTGATGAGGAATCATCGATATTTGGTGAAAGTTTTATGCAGCTACTCGTGTGATGAACGTTGGTTCATATAATGGAAAGAAACCAACTCTACTTAAGAATCATGTGTCTGCATCTAAGTGTCTCTTTATTCTAATGTAATGAACACATTGTATTTTCTATGAGATGTTCGTTGTTTTTGGGAAAAGTGTCTGCTGAATGAATACATGTACATGTACATCAATGTAGTGAGCTGCTGCTTTTAGACCGAAAGGTTCCAGGTTCAAATCCCACTCCTAGCTGTAGCACTCTTGAGCTCACTTACCCTATACTTTGCTCTATAAATGGGTAAATAGTTGCAGGTAGCTTAACCTTGTAAGCTGATTTCAAGAAACAACAGCTGAATGAATAAATAAATATGCCTGAAACATGCAGTACGGTATGGTACAGTACTATAGTGGATCGAGTATGGCTTTCCAAACAGGTGAATGATGTCAGTTTTGCTCAGCTGTAACTGCACAAGGACACAAACAGGTTTTATGCAAATGTGCACAGGTGCCTGCCGCAGACAGCTCCACCTGTCCCTCATTTACCTGTGGTGCGGAGAACCGTTACCGAACTGGCGCAGAGATGGTCAACAGGGTCATGTGACTGCGAACGATGCTGCGTGTGGCAGCAATGACCGAGACACAACACAGGTACCGTATTTGTGTTTCCCCTCCTTGGTTGGGGTGGCAGCCGAAAGTACCGTTAACTCATTGCTCACTAGCACGCATACGGTTCGTACGGGAACTCATTTGAATACATTTGCATATTGCGTGTTTTACCACGAAGGGGGTTCTGATGGACACCTGAGAAAGACGCGATGATGATGGTTCCTACAGCTTGTTGTTACATTATTAAGTCTTTTATGCTATTTATCCTGCGTACTTGAGTTTCTGGGAGGGACTTTAGCTGAAAATGGCAAAAAGGACCAACATCGGTCTGCAAATGATTCTTTCGATGGAGAGTGAGAGCGCTGTGATTGTTTGTGATGTTGTTGTGATGGAAATGACGACTGTTTCTCTCCTTTAGTGTTTCCCCTTTAATTCTTGTTTTGGATTTAATACGCAGAAAAGGGCCTCTTATCTCGCACCGAAGGCCGAAGGACCTTGCAGGTATCACCGTTCCCTCCGTGGCTGCAGAGGAATGAGGACTTTCGGGAAGGACAGGAACGGGGAGAGAAATGAGATGGAAAACAAGTTCAGCAGGAAAAACGGAATGGATGCCGACGCTTGGATTAATGCGTGCAACAATTTAGCTGCATTATAAATACACACACACACACACACACATTTTCAGAACCGCTTGTCCCTTACGGGGTCACGGGGAACTGGAGCCTACCCGGCAACACAGGGCGTAAGGCCAGAGGGGGAAAGGGACACACCCAGGATTGGACGCCAGTCCATCACAAGGCACCCCAAGCGGGACTCGAACCCCAGACCCACCGGAGAGTAGGACTGCAGTCCAACCCACTGCGCCACCGCACCCCCCACATCATAAATAATTCAGTTGAATAATAACATTATGGTGTTATTGAAATACAAATGCAGTCAGTTTCAGATGGACCCAGTGCATTTGGCTCAGGTTTGTATTTTATATTTATTTCCTGCCCCCTAATAATAACTTTGGTGTTGGGGCGTTACACCATCGGAAGTGGCGGGAAGAGAGCCGACACACGTGCCCCTGTGGGTGACCGAGCCACTACTAGACTGCGCTTGGAAATATTGTAAATCTGGGCTAAATTAAAGCAGTTAGTGTTTTTTTTTAATGAAGGAAGTTGTGATGGGGATTGGCTGTGGCGATAAAGGAATCAAAAGAATTACAAAGACAAAGAAGGGAATTTAAGCTTCCGCTAAATGGAAAACTGCTTAACGATACAGTTAATGGCAGTACGACTGCGCACACCAGTAAAAAGTACCACAGTATATATGTACGTAGCAGCTGTGATAATGCCCAGTAGGTGGCGTGGTGGTTGGAGCCATCGCCTTTGAAACAGAAATGTTTTGGCTTTCAATCAGTGGTACCCTTGATCAAGGCTCTCACCCTGAAAGCTGCAGTAAAAATTTCCCTACTGTACAAATGGGTAAATCGGTGTAAGTAGCTTAGTGTTCAAACCTCACAATGTCGGTCGCCTTGGTGAAAACGACCAGATGAATGAGTAAATGCAACATCTTGAATTGGAAAGACACGCCAGTGAACTGGGAAATGGTGGGGGGGGAGGTGTCCCATCAGCACCGAGGTCCTCTTGGACACGGCCAGTCGGTGTTGCGGGGGTTAACGTACAATACAATGTACAGGTGCACGGTCTCGCACCAAAGCTCATTTTTTTCTTAAACTGCTCCGTGAAACATTTTAAAGCGGAAGGTGGAGACGTGAGCGGCGATCATTTCCATGGCGATATAAACCTTTGTGACCAAAACTGGTCATCTGATGCAGCAAGTCTCCCTGGATTCCACTGACCATAAACAGGAGCTAATAAAAGCCATCGAGGGAAACATATTATGAGCCACTTCACAGGTCCCGCGCCGAGGGCTCAAACACAACCAGTGCGTCAGAATCCAAAGCGTGGTAAAAATCACAGTAACGAAACATGCAAAAACATCCATGAGCATTTGATGCTTCATCGTTAAGATCTGGCAACCTGAGGACGGAACATCGACATTTTCCTTTACAGTCATATGTGTTCGGGGGGATTATTATAATTAACACTTATTCTTATGAGGAGTTCCCTGAAGGTGATTTACAGTGTTACGCTTGTTTGTGAGGCCACGTATGATTTTTCACTCCTTGTATTCACTCTTACTGTGTTAATTCCAGGGCAGCTGGTAATGTAGTGGTTAAAGCTGCTGCCTTTGCGCCCAAAGGTCACAGGTTTGATCTCCACTTCCAGCTGTAGTACCCTTGAGCAAGGTACTTACCCTGAATTGCTGCAGTAAAAATCATCCAGCTGTAGAAATGAGTAAACAACTATAGGTAGAGTCCTGTAATTTGCTTTGGAGAAAAGTGTCAGATAAATGAAGAGATGTAAAGTAATACACACACACACTTTCAGAACCGCTCATCCCACATGGGGTCGCAGGGAACCGGAGCCTACCCGGCAACGCAGGGCGCAAGGCCGGAGGGGGAGGGGACACACCCAGGACGGGACGCCAGTCCGTCGCAGGGCACCCCAAGCGGGACTCGAACCCCAGACCCACCGGAGAGCAGGACTGTGGTCTAACCCACTGCGCCACCGCACCCCCTTAAAGTAATATAATAATAAATGTAAATGTAGCTCAGGGTCAGTATCTTAGTCGTAGAGTGGGAGCAGGGACTTGATCCCGGGTCGTTGAGCTGGAAGGCAACGGATCTAACCACTACGCCCCCTACTGCTCTGTGCGAGTGGACTGGTGCTCTCTTTATATCCTAAGATAACAGCGCCGAAGAAACAAACTTTAAAGCTCAGCGTGGAGTCTGCTGACTTTCTTTGGCCTCCGTCAGCACCGATTTCACTCGAACCCCAGGATCATCCTGCCGCTTGTGGGCTTTGATCGATCTCCTCGGACGGCGGGTTCTTGGGCACCTCTACAGCATCTTCTCCTCGACACCACGCATTGTACTTTTATGGCAATTTTGTCATGCACGCAAGTGCTCTGCTGCAGCCCTCCTTGAAATAAACAGAGTTTGAAGATCTGAGCGGGTGCCGTGAAGCAAACCGCTAGCTGGTGTCACACGGGGTTGGGAGCGGAGACCTGCGCTCAGAGCAAATGGCTTAATCCCATCAAAGCTTCCCGCTCGTCTCTTCCACTCTCGCCGAGGTGTAAAGTACCTGTGAGGCCTGCTACCAAACGTCACTAGGCATTCCTGAAGCCATTCGTCTGCAGAACTTCTGGAAGTAGAAGAACTCGATTTTATCATGTTGCTTTCGCAGACTTTTTTAAGCATCTGATCCCACTTGTGGTTTTATAGGGCTGTTTTTTATTCACTGCAACTACTGTTGCTGTGCCATTCAAGATGTCTAGAGGGCAGGTGGACAGAGACACCAGGTGTGTCTTTCTCAACAGGCATGTCTCTACGGGGGGGCGAATCGAACCACACTGTCATCTACTGGTGCAAACAGGCAGATGGCTAAAACAATAGACATCAGACCAGCTCATGGCCTCAACCAGTTGGTGTGGGACCCCCTTCCGCAGTGTGCTCTCCACAGGACACCCAAGACCTATGAGATTCAAGTAGTCTTTGTAGCACCAGTAGTGTCCGTACTTGAAGAAGTCGGTCCGAGGTAGGAAGTCCCACCAAACCACATGGATCTCGCCTATCTATGGAAACACCAGGTGCCACTTTCTCATCAGGTATTTTTCTAGATGCTGGTGCTGACCCCAGTAGCATCTCAACAAGTAACTGAGCAGACAATGAATGGTCTTATCTGACATGGGCCAGCAGGTGGCGTGGCGGTTAGAGCGGCTGCCACACAAGAGAAGATGCAGGAATATGGATGAACTTCACTCCCTTCCCTCCCCTCCCTTTCCCTCCCCTCAGCTTCCAGGCTTTTTACCACATTCACTCCTCCAGCTCTTGTGTGTGACTCCATGGAAACCGTGACACTGATTTCTGTCCAAACGTTTCAGATTAAATGCTGGGAAGTGTTTTTCTCTTTGGATGTTTTACTCCCCTTGTTCAACGGCTGTGACTGACTTGTTAACAGTAAAAAGTGGGGCAATTATGCAAATTCCACCGCGGATACAAGTAAGTCCTTGTTTCACATGTAATTAACAACGGTCTCTGAAAAGGCGTGTGCGGCGATCTGTCACGCTTCATCCGTCTCGCCTGCAAATCGTCCGTGAAGAAGCTGACGGGCGAAACGGCAGCTCCCTGCAGGAGGACGGAGGATCCCGGCTCACCTGCTGCAGGTCCCAAATCGGCGGGCGCTTAACCGGTTTAAACTGGTTTCGAAGAGGACATCGAGGGGAGCTGGAAAACTGAATCTTGGCCCACTGAGGACCATGCAGAGGCCACTGTTAACATAAGTTTGTCCCAAGACAATGCACTGGAATGTTTAACATATCAAGTTTTACCATGGTAATACAGGGGGCAGCACGTGGTCAATCAATCGATCAATGGTACCTATTGCACAATGATACAGCGTACAGCAGTTGTTGCTGGCAATGAAGTGTCTTTTTCCACAAACTCATGGGGGGGAACAACGTGCATCAAGATTTACATTTATGTTAGTACTGCCACCTTGTACCTGGAGGGCATGGGTCTGAATCCCAACTCCATCTGTAGCTCCCTTGATCAAGGTACTTACCTTGAACTGATGCAATAAAAATTACTCTGCTGTATAAACGGGCGAATCTGTGTAAGTAGTTAGTACAGCACCCTGTACCATGGTAACACCAAGCTGCCCCAGGAGCTGGTTCAGACGAGTCCTGTTTACCAGCACTTGCTCGCCGCATTGGTATTTTCCACATTTGTGTCATATTTCAAATATAGACCCATCCCATCACTGAAATCTTATTTTAAAAGCAATATTAGTGATATTAGTCACTGAAATTATAACTTCTATATCTTACCTCATGGACAGTCGTTCCATTTCAGAGTTAGCTCAGTAGGGTCAATTTTATGGTAATTCTTTCAGATTCTTTTGCAGTTTTTTTACATAATGGTTTTGAGTTGAAGGCATTTTATGTTGCATTGAAGTGTTATATTTTATGCTTGTACCATTTTAATGGAATCTTCAGATGGTGTGTACAACCATAAATTGAAGGCTCTCATCTCAATGTTGATTTTACACTGAAGGTTTCAACACGGATTGCTTTGCTTTACATTGTACTCTACGTGTACTTCAGTCGTTTCTCTTTGCTAACAAATAAAAGGGAAAAAACACCTGTTATATTAAATGAAATTTACTTTGACACTGATCTGCAAAGTAATTTATTAAGGATTATTATGTTTTTTGCTCAAGCACTGCACTTGGATTACAGATAAAGGTGGAGAAACTCATTTGCCCTGAAGTGCTACATATAGTCTTGAAGGGTTAGGGGGAAGTAATACAATTAGGCTTACGCTTAGTCTTAGGCTTAGGGTTGGGGTTAGGACTTGGGCTAGGGTTAGCGTTAGGGTTAAGGTTAGGGCTAGGGTCAGGGTTAGGGTTAGCGTTAGGGTTAGGGTTAGGAACAGGATTAGGGTTAGATACATTCTACAGACGTGAACTTTCAAGGTGATGTGTTGTGGACTCTGGCAGGGCAGAATGTTTGAGTGACCTTTCATTAAAGTCCACATGTGAGAAAAGTTTCATCCTGATCAAATTTGTCTAAGACAGAGTAGCAGGTATCTTTTCTCATCAAGACAAGATTTCTTCAAGACAGGTACTCTGGACCTCAGTGTCACGGTCCGATACAGACTGTGCAAGTTGACCTCAGTGTTCCCAAAAGACACATCACATCGTTTGTGTTAAGACACTTGGCAGTGTAAACCACATTTATTAAGTACACAGGTGTGAAACCGAATTTCCCGTTGAACCATAGTTTTGGGACAGTGGTGTCAATCAAGAGCGATTTTCTGTCTGAGATTCCTGCAGATTTAAAACACTGCCTTTGTGTCGCTCAGCTGGAGTCTTGTTCTATAACACACTTTACCGTCACTACCAGTACAGTCCATGTGTCGGCAGAGCCTGATGGGAAAAATGTGAAACTACCGGTGATTTAGAAAACTCTCACATTTCTCTCAACCTGTTTTTTCCAGAAAAAAACATCACATTCCTCTGTCTCACGGCTTTTTCTCAACAGCAGCTAATTCTATGTTTAAGGTCGGCGTTGCAGTAATGCGGTGTTTTAAACTAATTACCGTATGTCATCATGTACTTTCTTGTGTTGACTCGCCAAGCTAAAACTTGCGCATTTTGGTTGCCATGGTGATGTATTGAGACTTTAGCAGAAAAGCCCTTGACACATGGCTGTGGTGTGGGGAGATGTTGAGGATGGCAGTGCGGCTGTACGCTGTGTGTGATGTGATGTCATTGGATCATCAAGTCAATGATGATCAGTGCAAGTTCAAGTTTCAGCTGATGGGTCAACCCTTACCGATTGGGCGTCTCAGTCCGGAATGAGCGACCTTTAATTATCGAATAAACGCGAAAAACACACCAGCAGACTTCCTCCATGCAAGGCTACATTGTTTTTTTCTGGAATCTGACCCTGGGCATGCTGAGGTGTGTGAAGTGTGATGCCAACCACTCAGATCCTTTGGAGACTGACAGCGAGACACCGATGTGAAAGTGGGTAGAGGTCTCTTTGGCCCTTTGTAAACTTCGCCGCTTGTCCGTCCCAGATACGTTGTCCACTTTATTCCGAGTCTGCCTGTACAGAAATAATGAGAAGTCTGGACATATCAGTGGTGTTTCCTGAGTCCTTATTCCCCAATAAATGCCACATCTCACCGAACAGAGCTCTCGCTTCTAAATCATGGTGATTCACCAGAGGGGGGACAATCTGCAGTTCAGTTTGTGTCAGGAATGGAAATGTCAAAGTGGAAAGTGAAACCCAGAGCTCAGGGCTGCAAGAAGGCCAATTGGCTCAACTCGTCCACTCAGGTAACTGCACTCTGTTTGATTTAGGAGTTCATTTCCTTGCCCTGAAACGTCTAGTGAGATCTTCAAAGGGGGTCTAACTGCTCCAAGATGACATCACTTGAACACCAATCACCGATTCACATGCAAAAGAGGATTTTGACATTCTGTGGCTCACGTCTGGTGTGGGCAGGGCCAAGTACCACGATGGTAGGAGTCCTCATTCTCGAGACCCTATCCATTCAGGTTACTGCCTCCCTGAGGGCCTGGGTTTCCAGTGTAGAGGCCCAGTTGGATTCCTTTATCTTCAGTGAAGATTCTGTCTTGGCAGAAGCTAATGGTACCAGGACCCATGAGGTCTGGGTGGGGAAGGAGACCATTTTTTAATGAGCAACAAAATCAGAAGACACTGGAATGTCGCTGGTTTTTTTGACCGACTGAAGGTTGCACTCATGAATTAATAACTGCAACAAGAATAAATGTCAAATATTCAAAGTGAGACATCATGTGAATAATCTGATTGGTTTTTCACCTTCTCAACATTGCTACAAGATACATTGAAATAGGGCAGTAGGTTAGGGGTTAAACCAGTAGGTTAGGGGTTACCTATGACAATAAGCTTGAACTTGAACTTGAACTTAAAACTGTGTTAAACCCTAAAGTGGGTGGCACAGTGGCACAGTGGCACAGCAAGTAGTGCTGCTGGCTCCCAGCACCTTGGAGACGTTAGAAGACATGGGTTTGATCCCTGCTCAGTCTGTGTGTAGTTTATGGGTTTCCTCTAGGTGCTCTGGTTTCCTCCCACAGTCCAAAGACATGCTGCTCAGGTTCCCCCATAGTGTGTAAGTGGCAGAGAGAGAGAGAGAGAGAGAGAGAGTGTGTGTGTTCCACTGATGTATGGCTGAGTGACCCATTGTAAGTAATATATCTAACAGTGTAAGTCACCATGGTGAATAAGGTGTGTGGGCTGGTAACACTACATAGTATCCATTGTAAGTTGCTTTAGAGAAAAGTGTCTGCTAAATAAATAAATGTACCCTTAATCAAGGCACCTACCTTGAACTGATACAGTAAAAATCACAGTGTGGTATAAGTGGGTAGATCAGTGTAGCTCAGAGTATGAACTTCACATTGCAAGTCTCTTTGGTGCCAGATAAATGATAGTAAATGATGCTCATTTATAGTCCTTACAAAGGTCTTTATCCTCCTTAGATGTTTGTCTTCTCATCTCCTGCTTCCTGCTGCAGCATTTAGCTTCTACTCATCTATTGCCTTCTGACTTCTCCAGCTCTTGTGTTTGTGTGTGTGTGTGTGTGTGTGTGCGTGTTGGGTTGTCTGACATTAAGTGCTACGGGTCGATTCAGTTGAATCGAGTGTTTATCCCAGCAGTTCTGCGTCTGCAGACGTTACGTAAAAAGAGCTGAAAAAATATGTTCTCATCAGCGCATCCAATCCGGGACATGGAGCGAAATCGAGTGTTTTGCCTGAACAAACCTGTTTCACTCAAAACAGTTTGATGTGATTCGTGTTTTGGAAACACACAGGTGGCAGGTGCAACCCCCCCCCCGTCAGATGAGCGCATTAAGAGCACTGAGGCCGTGCGGCCCTGAAGAGGGAAGGAGTGTGTGGTTGCCTTGAGTTAACTGGCTTCTCTGATGGGCTCCAGCCTTTCATCACAACCACAAGGGAATCATGACTGTTTTCTTGTTCTACGCTTATTTGGTTTGGCTGATGCTTTTTTCCAAAGCGATTTACATTGTTCTATCCATTTACAAAACAGGGTGAATTTTACCATATCATTTCAAGATAAACACCTTGATTCAGGGTTCTACAGCAGGAGGTGAGACTCAAATGTAGGTCCTCGGGGTTCAAAGGGAGCGACTCTAACCACTACGCCACCTGCTGGCCTACATGCAGTATAGCGAGTTCTTAAGGAATAAATGACCAAAAAAGTCCATCCTGCTTCACGTCGTGGTTTCTGGCAGTGCGGCTCCTGCAGTAGTTTCCGATGTATTGCCTTTGATCAAGGTTCTCATCCTGAACCGATACAGTAAAAATTACCCTGCTGCTTGAACGGGTGACTCATTGTGAAGTTGATTAACCAAAGTTGTAAATCACCCTTGAAAGAAGAAGTCTGACAAACCAAGGTGATGACAACCTGAGCTGAGTCTCCAAGCACAGCAAGGTGATAGATTGTGACAGAGTGTTAATTGTCATGTATGAGTGAATGTGGTAAAGGCGCGGTACGGAAGCAGGCGGTGAAGTATCCCGTAGAGCAGCTCTTCGAGCGGAATGCTTTTATACTCGGCAACTGGTCTGAATCTATGTTGTGTAAAAATCTGATAAATAAACAGATCTGCCTTTACTGCGAAGAGCGTGAACCCTTGACTATACCATCGTCAAAGCCCTGACAGCAGTGGAGAAATGCTGTCAGTGTGGTAAACCCGGTAAAACAAGATGAACCAGAATAAGGAAGAACTTTAACTCCTCGTCTGGCCTCAGTTCTGGTGGTTTGCTTTGTTTTATATATATATATACACACACACACACACACACACACACACACACATATATATGTACATAGAACAGATAAGATGGGACATCGTAGTTGGGTTAAAAAAAATGACGTTTTTTCTTGTTTTTTTGTTTTAAAAACAAAATAAATTATGAATTAACTATGTTTCAAAACCATTTTTTTGCTCAAAATGTGAAATATTTAAAATATGCCTCATTCACAGTTTCTTGCTGTCTTATTTTTTGACTTTGAGTTATTTTGTTTTGTGGTATCTTGAAGAACCCGCATGTGAACTAACTGAAACGGCACATAATCCATCAGCGGCTTCATCGAACATGCTGCCTTCGCGCCGAGTTATTGATCAGAAGTTCATATCGATCACTAGGTGCTTTTCGAAAGCAGCGAGTGTCGTTTTCTTACAATGTTGGGCCGCGCACAAAATGTTGGGACGCTCATTGTAGAAGAACCCCGCACAGCACCGTGTTTTACTACATTGTCTGCGATCTCTGAATATGTTGCTGTAGTTTCTATCATTTTATTTATCATTTGTGCAAATGGCTCCAGAGGGGACATTTTTTTCAAAGAAAAGACCACCAATGAAGCTCACTTTTACATCCAGGTTACGCTACTTGTTAGACATTTACATTTATTTATCTATCAGACACTTTTGTCTAGAGCGACTTCCAATGAACTCTATGTAGTGTTATCAGCCCACGCACCTTATTCACCGCGGTGACTTACACAGCTAGATACACTACTTACACTGGGTCACTCATCCATACATCAGTGGAACACACACACACTATGGGTGAACCTGAACAGCATGTCTTTGGAGTGTGGGAGGAAACCAGAGCACCCAGACCCAGACAGACACAGGGAGAACATGCAGACTCCACACAGACTGAGTGGAGATGGAACCCACATCCTCTCCCTCCACTCAGGTGTTGTGAGACAGCAGCGCTACTCGCTGTGCCACCATGCCATTACATTGGAAACATTGCACACTTATGGAAATTCATCATATTTGGTCTTGTGAGATTTTGATTTCCACACTTTGTACTGTGTGTGCTCAGAAACAACGAAAAGCCATTTTTGTCGTTTTTCTGCTAGTTAATTCGTAATTTTGTTTTCCATTTTTAGAACCAAAAACGAACGAAGGCACCCGACACGGACCAATTTGGGTCGTTCCTCTGTTAGCCGATCCCTTTTCGGTTGAGTGCGCGTCGCACTCGTGCTTCTGTTGTAATTCAGGATGGACTTGCATATTTTGCAAGCGACAGTAGCACAGGCTTCATCTTCAGTGCGGTATTTCCACACGCGGCCGGTTTGTTGCAATGACCCACAAGGCTCCTCACGTGTTCTCTTCTCTTCTTGGAGGTGTCCGTGTTCTTAGTGTCATAATCGCATGATCTGCAACTAGTCAATGGCAAGCTTATAGCGTCATCGCAGAGCAGTAAAGTCGAGAAATCCACTAGTCGACTAGTCTGTGCGACCCCTAACCCCTAACCCTAATAAGGTGTGTTACCAAATAAGGTCTGATAACACCACATAGTATCCACTGGAAGCCGCTCTGGAGAAAAGCATCTGCTAAATAAATAAACGTAATTATAATATGCCAAGGGGGTGCAGTGGCGCGGTGGGTTGGACCGCAGTCCTACTCTTCGGTGGGTCTGGGGTTCAAGTCCCGCTTGGGGTGCCTTGCGGCGGACTGGCGTCCCGTCCTGGGTGTGTCCCCTTCCCCCTCCGGCCTTACGCCCTGTGTTGCCGGGTTGGCTCCGGTTCCCCGTGACCCCGTCAGGGACGAGCGGTTCTGAAAATGTGTGTGTGTGTGTGTGTGTGTGTGTGTGTGTGTATAATATGCCAGTCTAACATGAACCTGAAGGCAGCAGCCACCCCCCGCTGGAATGTCCCTCTAGCTCGTGCGATGCTCTGTTTGTACCGATCACCTCTTTTATTTGGCAGCGTAACAGCGACTCTCAGACACGAGTGCTGGGATGCGACATTGCATGAAGCACAAGCCAGAGAAACGGCAGTTAAGCGCACACGTGCGCGGGGCTGCGAGACACGGAGCGGGCCGAGACGCAGCGGGGGGGCGTCCGAGAGACGGGGCCGCGAGGACTGTGAAATGGCACGAGTCGACAACCGCGACAACCGCGGCAACCGGCGGATCCGAACGGCTCAGGAGGCCGAGCGTGTGCCGGTGCGATAGCGGCGTGTGCGAACGCAGCACGGTACCCCTTTCCGGCGGCAGAGGGAGACAGACGAGGCGGCTGGGAACCGGAGCACGAGCTGGAGGGAAAGAGGCACGCGGGGAACATGGTTTCCGCATCTTCGTAACTTAAGGTGTCTGTAACGTGTGACTCGTGGGAAGCTCGTGACCGAATCGGGTAGCCGCGTGGCAAATGAAATGGCGAAAACAGCATTGTCTCCCGATGAACGCGTTTCTCCATATAATATATAACATCTGTTCATCCGACATGTTTCCGCGAAGCGACTTACAGCGCTGAGTTATTTACACCGATTTACCCATTCATGCTGGGTAATTTTTACCGTGTCAAGTCGGAATCAGCACCTCGATCAAGGGCACAGTACTACAGCAGGAGGTAAAATTCAAACCTCGGTCATTCGAGCGGAAGCCGGCATCGCTAAGCACTGCGCCACCTGCTGCCCCCGACTATAAACATTACTTACCTTTATTCAGCTGACACCTTTTCCCAAGGTGATGCGCAGGGACAGGTAAAGCACTTCACACCGATAAACCCATTTGGGTGGCAGGGTAATTTTTACACCATCGGTTCAGGGTAGGATAGGACACGGTAATACTTCATTGATCCCTGCAGGGGGGTGCGGTGGCGCAGTGGGTTGGACCACGGTCCTGCTGTCCGGCGGGTCTGGGGTTCGAGTCCCGCTTGGGGTGCCTTGCGACGGACTGGCGTCCCGTCCTGGGTGTGTCCCCTCCCCCTCCGGCCTTACGCCCTGTGTTGCGGGTAGGCTCTGGTTCCCCGCGACCCTGTATGGGACAAGCGGTTCTGAAAGTGTGTGTGTGTGTGTGTGTGTGAGATCCCTGCATGGAAATTTACTGCTACCAGAGCAAGAAGTGGGACTTGACCCAGTGACCTGCAGACTGCAAGATGATGGCCCAAACCATTATGCCCCCTGCTGGCCTGCAAAAATGCTGCTGCCACTACATCGAGCTCCCTGACGGCCTGAGGATGACGCTGTGCGGTGCTGGAAGAGAAGGTACCGTGAGACTGTTTTTGGTTTTAATACCTCGGAGGCGGAAACTCTGAGCACGTTCCCTACGAGCTCCAACAGTCACCCATCCCTCAGCGATTTCCAAATTGTTTGTCTTACGCCACCAAGTATGTAAGAGCCCTAATTAGCTGACAGGCAGTGAGATGCGTTAAACGCAGACAGGTATTACCGCGGTTGCGGTAATGATGATTGGAAAATGTACCCCAAAGCAGGTAATAGGAGGAAACCAGCGGCGTGGAAAACAAGACAAATAAAACCTCATTTTCTACTGGGAGTCAAGCCTCCGCACTCGTGCATCTCCGCTCCTGCCTTTATCGTTATTAAACTTCAAAGATTACATTTGTAATAATTTTAATCTCTTACCTTATTTAATCTCTATGGTAAAAAAACATAAATTAATAGTTTGAAATTAATAACCTTTCTAAACAAAATGTTTCGATTTTTTTTTCAACTGAAGATCTGTTGTAAATTGTGAAACGTGTTTGATTAATTATGAATGGTTACCGAAGCAGTGCTGCCAGAGAAGCCTTTCGAGAAAGAGCACATAAGGATACATTAAAAAAGGAAAAACAAAATATTATATGAGGAATATAAAATGGGACAATATAAGTGTGACTTTCATCTCTTAAGGCATTTCAGTGTGAACCTCTTTTTTCTTGGCCAGAATCACGAACTCAACTGATAGGTGCCATGGTGCTTATGACCAGAAAAGTAATTTGAGGTGACTACCAACACTGATTTGAACTAGTATTAAATATGTTTTAAATTCTATGAAATTACACTGTTAAGGGCAGATGTGTTTCAATCACAGAAGTATTCCTGAGCCGTTAACACCGATTCGTCTTCCCTCTTTCTGCTGAAATTTTTGTCCGTAGTAGAGGGAACAGCGGCTGCATTTGCCCACCCAGCCAGTAGATGGCAGTAAAGAGCCCCCGAGGAGAAGAGCAGTGTGGGGCCGCCTTTATTCACCTCACTTCCACTGCGTTCGCAGTTTGCGTCGAGGTTTTCCCGAGTGCCGGTGGTTAAAAATAGGATGAGTGATGCCGCACCTGAATGACGATTCAGTCAACAGTCGGCTTTGAATACGAGTTTACGGATAGATTGTATTTTTTTCGTTGTCCTTTTAAATAGTTCATTTTGACACAGCTCAAAGTTGATAAAAATATTAAAGTAAAAAGTCTTGCACAGTATTTTGCATTTGTTAGTTAAGAAGCCGCCGTGCTTAATTTACAGCCCCCCCCCCAGTATCTTGCCTACGAGACTGAACTTAGAGCATCGGGATCCAGAGCCAAAACTTGGTGAGAGTCGCCCAACTCTGCTTTTGAGTTCACCGGCAGCGGCCGTGACGGAATCGCTTCTCTTCGCGGAATTCGGAATCGGTCCGAAGAACGTCTTGAATTTAAATGACCCCACATCGTCACGCCCTCCACCTCAGCCCAGTGACGGACACCTGCAGCTAACCGGGGACGAGTGTATAAAAGGAAAGCGCGGAACGCACACAAATGCGGAACCTTCTTCAGCCTCGTTACTCACTTGTGCTGCTTGTGTTAGCTCTCCTGACCTCCCTGATTCCTAGTACCTGCTCCTCGCCTACAACTGCCTGGATTACCATGATGCCTGTGTTGCCCGTGTTCTGGATTACGATTCTCGGATTCTCCCTTCGGATTTCGTTCGCACGTCGGTGACCGTTTGCCTCTTCGCTCGACATGTCTTCCGGATTGCCCTTCGTGAAACCTTCCTTCGCTCCGCACTTGGGTCCGACGCCCCCGCTCCCGGAGGATGCCGTGACACACATATTGTCCCGAAAGGGTGAACTGTGTTTTTTTTTTTTTTTTTTTTTTTGGACCATTGTGTTCCCTATAGGAGCGCAGTGGCGCAGTGGGTTGGACCGGGTCCTGCTCTTCAGTGGGTCTGGGGTTCGAGTCCCGCTTGGGGTGCCTTGCGACGGACTGGCGTCCCGTCCTTGGTGTGTCCCCTCCCCCTCCGGCCCCATGCCCTGTGTTGCCGGGTAGGCTCCGGTTCCCTGTATGGGACAAAGCGGTTCAGAAAATGTGTGTGTGTGTGTGTGTGTGTGTGTGTTCCCTATACTGGACGTAACTCTTGAAATATTTCCGAGAAAGTTGGGAAAAAAAACCAGTTCTACAAAATATAGTTAAAAGCTGTCATTGCGGTTCTGAATGTGGGGAACGTCGTCCTCGAACCGGACCCCCCGGGCCGTAGAGACGAGCTGTTGAATTGAGCTGAAGGCCCAAAATGCCACCCAAGAAGTGAACCGTTCGGTCGCCGCCTTTTTTTTTTTTTTTTTTACTATTGAGTTTCTCTCGACTTTGTGAGTTTTGCTGCATTTCAGATCCATTGTGGGAGACCTCATCGCTTCTTAGGCGCCTCTTTCATCACGGGAAAGAAGAAAGGAGTTTAGCGCCTGAGCCGTCAGCCGGATGCGAGGCTATAAAAATAAATGGATGGATGGGCGAAGGAAATAAAGAAAGGGAAGATAAGCGTGGCTCTTTGGGACTCGTCGGGGTGCCTTGGCTTCTGCTCCATCTTAATGGGTTTCGAGGCTTTTTGTTGGTTTTTTGTTTTTAAACACACTTCAGTATTAAATTATTAAATATGTCCCCAGTCACTGGAAGAAAAAAACAAAAAAAAAAACATCGTTTTGTTCTCAGATGTCACTGGCATATTCCAATTAATAAAAATACACTTTTTCACCTTTCGTTTCAAAGAATGTTATTCGTGTTTTGTTTGGGAAACCAAGAAATGTATCCATGGGTCTCAAATACAGTCTGGAGTGATTTCTCTGATGACAGCCATGTAAAATCACAGAGACCGAGTGCTCAGAAAGCGCCGTTCATATCGCATTATACAATATGAGCACTTTCATGTCACTTTCAGATCTCCACATTATTTTACACAATATGAAATCATTTCCTTGGCACTCGCTTTCAAATAAACTTTTCATTGTTTTATTCTATTCTTAATCAACCGGGCATTTTATTGATGAAATGTAATATATTTTTAAAGGGTACAACAGGGACCTGCACATTTTATTGCCTTTAGATCCTGCTCTCCTTGTTACTCTGGAAAAGTTTCCACTAATTAAAACCACAGGGCAGAATACTAATGACAGTAAATAACGGAATCAATTAAACTAATTACTTTTTCATTTAAAAGTTTATTTACTTGTTTCAAGATATTGTAGTTTAGCTGTGACACACACACACGCGCGCACACACACACACACACACACACACACACAAAGTCTTATTGTTTCCTTCCACAACAACTGCACTGTGAATTTTGAAGTTAAATGATAAAGTACAGTTTTTAATTTATATACAATGAGTGTTTAAATGTCTTCTAGTTCTCTTCATGGATTTAACAAAGTGCTCTAAAAACAATATTGCACAATCCAGATATGACTCTATAGTGGAATATGTAAATGTGAAATAATTTTAAGGACATGGATCTGATGTGTGTGAGTGTGTGTGTGTGCCGCCCCCCCCTCCATTTCTGAGCTCAATGAACTGCCTTCCCTCCCCAAGGGAATCCCAGTGGAATATATATGCATATACATCAGATTCCCGGCCCACCTGTGCCCCATTAGCCACCCAGGAGAACCTTGCAAAACCTCATTAGTGACGGTTGTTCCACAGGCATCTTAAATATCACACCAGACCCACGTCTTTGTCCTTGTCCTTGTCCATCCCCAAGTCCAAATCCAAGTCTTCATTCGCACCATGTCCCATCTTCAGTGCCTTTGTCTTAATGCTGTGTCCAGCCACCCTGATGTCACTGTGTCAGTCCACTGTTTCGCTCACTACGCTGATGCGCTGTCAGTAAACTCTTCGCCCGAGTCTATCGCCGCTCCACGTCTCCGTGCGTTTAGTACCGAGTATCAATCAGCTCACACCCACGAATTGACAAACCGAAGAAAATACCGTGCTGCCGTAGCTGCGTAACACACCTTGACGAGGTCACCGTACTGGTTACGGCAACTGTTTGTGCCCAAAGGACCCAGGTTTGAATCCCATTTCCTTCTGTAATTCCTTTGGCGAAGGTGCTTACCTGGAACTGATACGGTACATATTACAAAGCCGTCTAAACAGGTACACGCGCACGCTGAAACCGATGGTCCCAAGCGGGGTCGTGGAGAACCGGATCCTAACCCAGCAACAAAGAGCACAGGGCCGGAGGGGGAGGGGACACACCCGGGATGGGACGCCAGTCCATCGCGAGGTACCCCGAGCGGGACTCGAACCCCACACTCGCCAGAGAGCGGGCCCCGGCCAAACCCGCCACGCCGCGCGCCCCCTATAATTCGGTAAAGCGGTGTAAATAATACCATAAGTTACTTTGGAGAAGAGTCCGGTAAATATGTTCATGCACACGTGGTGGCCTTGGTCTTAGTGTTTAACCCCAGGGCACGTCACTGCACCCGTCAATAAATCTGCGCTCCTGCCCACGTGCCGACTTTTACGCATTCGATCATTATCGATTTCGTGTCAGCGGGGAGGCCTTCTGGCATCTCTCAGCACAACAGCGTCTCACAGAAACCATAAAAATGAGCTCTGCTAATGAAGAGAAATAGAATGAAATACAGCTTCATGTTGCAGTGGCTCAGATAGACCTGTAATTATAAAGTTACAAGTGTAGGTTCGTAATGAAAGTGTGTTGCGCTGCTCTGGTTTGTGGGAAACAGCAACTGACTTTACGTGTCCACGGTGAGTGTGTGAGGGATTAAAAAGACATGAAAAGACAAAAGCTTTCAGTTTTCCAGCGCACTGTGCTCACGTTTCCTGTCCACAGTACAACCGAGCGGTAAACCTCAGCAGGATGGCGCAAGTACCGCGGTACAGCAACAGTCGCCTTTCCGACCCGTGTTGATGACATTTGCTGAACGTGAGTCAGTTCGGCATTTCTCTCACAGTATTTTTCTTTACATTTACATTTGCAGTCATTCGTTTAGCAGACGCTCTTCTCCAAAGCGACGTACATCTCATAGAAATTAAAAATTATGGAAATTTTTATTCATTCTTCCAAAGCAAATTCTGGCATGTGATCAGATTTAGAAATATTTACTCGTATAAACAGCGAGGCAATTTGTACTGTATCAGTTCACGCGAAGCGTGTGGACCGAAGGTACTGCAGCAGGAGGTGGGCTTCGAACCCAAGTCCTTAGATTGAGACCATATGAATTCCACTGAGTTGTGCCTGACTTGGAAACACGCTATCGACACCAAAATGTGGCCATTGAAGTGAACTCAGATGCGGACAGAACAATCCAAGAGCTCGGAGTTCAGGGAACACGGACCCAGAGAGTATCGAGTGGGAGTCGCAATATCCCGGACACAAGGAATCCGTAGAGCGAGTTCAAGGCGCTCGTTAGAGGAGCGCATGGAAAAAGGGGCTAAAGACAACTTCTCTCGTACGTGAGAATGGTTCTTCATTTTGCGACACGCTCGGACGCGACTGATCAGGAGCGAGGCGGCAAAGGATGGGTTTCAATTCGTGTTTATTTGTGCTTTTATTTGTTCTATTGCGGCCAGTGACTCAGCAAAGAAACACAAGCATGAGACGCAGACGCAGAAGGAAGAACCTATATTCCCGAAAACATAATGAAAATGAAAATGGAATGATAATAAAGAAAACAAGCTTCCGGCTGTCAGATGACCAAAGGCACACTGAAAAAATCAAAACCAAGTCGGAGAATTTGGGGAGCTGACCCCAAAAGCAGAACAAAATCGACATTTCAGCCGTTTACGCAGGAAACTCTCGCTGGAAACACACGACGAGATGGAAGTTTTCGTGCTTTGGACACGTCATGAGGAGGGTGGAATCCCTCAGAAAGACTGCGACGGTTGGAGAAGTTGTAGGAGAAGGAGGAAGAGGATGAGCAGGAACCAGATGGATGGACTCAAGAACAGAGAGTGGACACAACCCTTTAAGGACAGAATTTTCCAGAAGAACTCCATATATGTGGTCAACAAGAACCGACGTCGACGCCATCATTTGTAAAACTATTTGTGACGTTGAGAATGCCGGACAAATTCTGCTTTCGCTCCTTGTTCGGAGAGCCTTTGTGGGGGCGTCGCCGGGCGCACCTTGTGAATGTTTTCTCAGAACGAGTTTCTTCCAGGTGTGTCCGTCGGTCCTGGGGGTGGGGGTGGGGGTGGGGGTGCCGCCAAGGCCCCTGCACGTCACGCGTTTAAATGCGCTGCAGTGCAACGCACCTCTCAAGCCAGTACCCGGCCGAGGTAGCTGCTCTTAAGGCCGACAGACCCCACGCCGGGGCTGTTAAGGTGCCATCCAGGCATCGCGCTCCGCCTCTAAATGGGGCAAAAACAAACATCCTCATCAACATCCAGCTCTGTGGGGACACAGATACTGATGCAATCTGTGGTAAGTGCAGGAAAGGACGCACTAACGTGCATTTAAATTCTGTAAAAAGAGTGAAATAAAACTGCATCTTGAGAAATATGTCAAAAAAGAAGTTTCCCGAGTCCAGATATCCGTGGTTTGTACGGGAAGTGCTCCTCTAATTGAATGTTGCCTGCCACATTATAAGGAAATATCCTTTATACAAAGAAGCATCTGCTTTTTGCTTTGCAATATTGCAAAATGATCTTTCATCACAACTTTTTTTTTTTTTTTTTTCCACAGAGGACGCTGTTTATAAACGTTGTCTTTAATTCGCGGAACCGAACGGGATTTTGTTTATGCGCGGTGTTGGGACGCGTCACTCTGAAACTGTACTGCCAGCTCCCCTTAATGAGCATTCCCTCAAGACGGCAGAGTGTGACTTTTCAAACGGAGAGACAAGACAATCGCAGCGGCGTTCAGATCGTCTGCTGTTTTATTAATCTCTTTGGCTGTGTACTCAGGCCCTTCGCTCTTTATCTGGGAAAACAAAAATAAACCCAAAATGACTAGCGTAAAGTCTGGTTAAAAAAAAAAAAAAAAAATCATCCCCTAGAAGATGTTGCAAAAAACTGAATTGTCTTCAAGGTCGACCAGAACTGCGTTTTGGAAATCTCACATGTTCTGAAACCTGTATCTGTCCCAGCGTTCAGAGGAACGGGAAGCTCTTCCGGCGTCCGGCAGCGATCTCAGAAAGCCCAACGATCCCCGCGATGAAACGGCTGAGACCAGAACCCGTCCCGCCCGGCGGCGATGACCTGCCCGCAGCCCCTGTGCTCGTACGCTGTAAGCTGCCGAACCAACCCCCCCAACACCCCGAGGGCAACACTGCTCCCAAAATTCGGAAAACCACAAAGGAGGACGCTGATGCACCTTTAAAACACATTTACACACATTCCACGTCAAAAGGTCAATCCCACGTGGCATTTACTGCGTTCCATAGTTGAGATGCGCTAGATAATAACATTCGTTGATATCCAGATAATTATTTAACTTACATCTCTTATTTTCTATATTTGTCTGTTATTAGAAAAATACGACGTGATCGTACCCGAGAAATATTTTAACGTTTGGACCTTCTGACCTTGCGCTGTGTATGTGGACATCTTTCCAATTTCTCATCGTGCTCTTCCTGCCTCTGTGCTGCTGTGACCCGGTGCTCCTCACGAAACTAATAAAATACACACCTTTACTCGTTTAATTGACGCTCCTCTCTATAGCCACTTTGAATGTTTAGCTACTTATAGGTATTTTCTCATTTACACAGCTGGGCAATATATGCTGTAGTAATTTAGGGGAAGTATAAGAGCAGAAGGGGGTGCGGTGGCGCAGTGGGTTGGACCGCAGTCCTGCTGTCCGGTGGGTCTGGGGTTCAAGTCCCGCTTGGGGTGCCTTGCGACGGACTGGCGTCCCGTCCTGGGTGTGTTCCCTCCCCCTCTGGCCTTACGCCCCTGTGTTCCCGGGTAGGCTCCGGTTCCCCGTGACCCCGTATGGGACAAGCGGTTCTGAAAATGTGTGTGTGTGTGTGTGTGTGTGTATAAGAGCAGAAGATGGGATTTGACCCTACAACCTCTGAGCCAGTTGCAACCCACTCCACTGCGCTACTCATTTAAACCTGAACACGAACTACGATGGATGTGGGAGATGCTCACAGAAGAGTTCGCTTTTCAGAGTACGGAGTGAATAAAATGAGGTTTTGAGAGGCGATTGTTGTAAAGGTGCTGTTTTGTCTTCCCGTTGCCATGGTTACCGGTAATCAATGGTCTGCCTGGACTGACATGTTCAGTAGGTGTTTTTATTCAGAGCAGCTTATGTAGCTTACTGTTTCATGCTTTAACCCCCCCCGGTATTGATGGGGTGGGGGGTTAAGTACCTTTGTGAATGGTTCAAATCCACTTCCTGTCTAGAGGTAGAACCCACGTGGTTAACTGTGACATCCGCCGAGTTGCTATGTTACGCCGCGTCATGTTGAGAAACATGTTTCGGAGGCTGAGCAGAGGATCCTCTGCGGAATACAGAGACTGGACGAACACCGGGGACCCCGACTGCCCAACGAAGGCTTGAGAGTGAACTCGGGTGCACACTTTTTAATACAGTGAATGTGGTGTGATCGTCCAAAACTGACCTTCAGACAAAAGACACAGAAAAGACGGGGCTACTGGACAAAGATAAGACAGCGAGGACAGTTTGTCCGCTTACAGCTGTCAGGCAGGGCGGGGACCTGTCTTCGTTATCCCGACACGTGGGACATGGAGTGCTTTGCGGCTCTCCACTCCTTATTCACCTGTCCACTCCTCGCTCACCTGTCCACTCCTCACTCTCCTGTCCGCTCCTCGCTCTCCTGTCCGCTCCTCGCTCACCTGTCCGCTCCTCGCTCTCCTGTCCGCTCCTCGCTCACCTGTTCACTCCTCACTCTCCTGTCCACTCCTCACTCTCCTGTCCGCTCCTCGCTCACCTGTTCACTCCTCACTCTCCTGTCCGCTCCTCGCTCACCTGTTCACTCCTCACTCTCCTGTCCACTCCTCACTCTCCTGTCTGCTCCTCACTCACCTGTCCACTCCTCGCTCACCTGTCCACTCCTTACTCTCCTGTCCGCTTCTCGCTCACCTGTCCACTCCTCACTCACCTGCCCACTTTTCCAGGCTGCAATTCCTCATGCGCTGTCGTCAACACCGGTGAGTGTCAGTCAAAACTGATCCAGTTCTCACAATTTGTTCAGCACAAGAAAAGGTTCGCAGGTAAGCAGTGCGCAGTCCAGCTCTGCTATAGATGAGACTGTTATCTTCATTATTACAGTGTCATGCACAGGATACCCTGCTGCTTCGCTCTCCTTTCAGAATCACACACAGACCTTATGAAAGCAGTTCCATAATTCCTTGACGCTTATAAGTGTTATTATCATAATTATTCCGCCTTTTAAACGTGCGGTGCGATTCTAGAGTTAACGGCTCGATTTTTACAGTATTAATATAACTTATTTGCCTAACAATACACTTTTATGACTCATGTTAAATGGATGGGATCATTTTACCCATTTGAACTTCCGGATGCTTTTTGAAACAATTTGAACTATGAGCGTCAGTCGAGGGTACGAGAGCAGTGCCTTTCTGGGTACTTTAAAAATAAAACATGCGGTACAACAGAAGCACCTCCATCGGAACCGCAATAGCCGTCCGCTCATTCAGAAATAGGTCCAAGTGGGTGATGATAATTCATATACTCATAGCTTTTCCGAGGTCACTTGAGTGATGTCGAGCACAGTGTCGAAAAAGACCCAAATAAGCACTTTGTTTCCCGAATTTTTTTGTTTGTTCGTTTGCTTGTTTTTTCCCCCGTAGGTCTTGTCTTGACATTCAATATTTATGCAGCAGTGTGGCCCAAGAGCAATCTAAAAACTCATTATTTGCTTACGACGGATAATATCAGCTTCTTGTCCTCTGAGCAGAATGCGCACTGCACGTCGACCGCAGGAACGAAAGCAGCGATTTACCGAAAAGCTGTGGCTCACACACCTGTGCTCCTCATGTGCGGAGCAAACAAATGAAAGAAGCATCACGGACTGAATGATCAACATGAAGGTGTGAAATATCTCCTAACTGTTAATTTTGTACTCAAAATGTTCTAAACCAAACAATGTACACTCACCCCTTATGTAACGAGTAAGATACAACGAAACAGCTCTGCAACGTCTTATGAAAATATAAAACTTTCTTCTGCACTGTGGCCTTTTTGCCAGTTTTTTTTTGCAATTATTTTACTTTATTGTGGAGAGCAGCACATGGTGTCTCCAGCTGAAATGGTTTTCTTTCCCTCTGGGGCATCGATCTGGCTATTTTCTCACTGTATGTAGCATATTAACCTCTATGTTACCGTGGAGACAAAGACCGCCCGTGTACGCAAAGCCGTAATCAAATAAACACCAGCCACCCATCAGATGAAGACAACTCAGCGTCCGGCGTCTCTCAGTAACGCTACACAATTTTTGCAGAGTGAAAGACACAGGCAGTGATCTTCTGCATTTTCTGCGAGCCAAACGAAATAAAAAAAGCCCTGTGAAAAGCAGCAGATGCAGCAAAAGAATGAAAAAAAATGCATTAAAAAAACATTTAACAATATATCAAACATAAATTATAGATCATAAACCATTTTCCATCCAGGAACTGATTTTTTTTCCATAAGGGAAAGTAGATATTTGACTGTCCCACAATGGGAATTTGCCGAAAGAAGTGTTTTAATGGAAAAGTGATTCTTCTATGAGAAAGACTGGTGTACATGGCTTAGAGATTCACATTTTGCCATTTTACAAAGAGCAATTTCATCTTTACATTTATTTATTTAGCACACGCTTTCCTCCGAAGTGACTGCCAATGAACTCTGTGTAGTGTTATCAGCCCACACACCTTATTCACTGCAGTGATTTACACTGCTAGATACACTACTTACACTGGGTCACTCATCCATACATCAGTGCAACACACACACACACACACACACACACACACACACTCTCTCTCTGTCACTCACACACTATGGATGAACCTGAACAGCATGTCTTTGGACTGCGGGAGGAAACCAGAGCACCCAGCAAAAACCCATAAACTACACACAGACTGAGCAGGAACCAAACCCACATCCTCTCACACCACCCAGGTGCTGTGAGATAGGAGCGCTACTCCCTGTGCCACCGTGCCAGCCTTACAGGGTAAGTAGATGAACTTGGAAGCACAAGTCGAAAACTTCAGAGTCATTTTAATCCCACAGCCACAATAAATAAAGGGCAAATAATACAGATGTTCACTTTATTCGATACAATATGATTTTATACAAAATGTTTTTCATTGGAACATTTTTAACATTGAGCTAAATTAAGATTAATTTAAAATCACTGTAAATAAAGACATAATCCCTTCTCCAGCTCCTGCTGAATGCTGCACGTTGACCGGTTCATCCGAGAAAAATCCTACCGTCAGGAAGAGCCGACATGAGCTGTAAACACCGAGCAAGTGAGTTGAAGAAAGGCGGTTCCACACTCCTCTTCTGACGGTGCTCTTTACCGCCATTTATTGGCACAAGGGGTAAAAACAGGTCACAGTTACTGTGCAGCCCATAGAAATATTAAAAACTAGAAAGCGGAAGAAAATACACTTTGCTGAGAAAAATAAATGAAATTCTATCTGAAGAACATGATGAGCGATTAGAGTTTGTTCAAGGGACCAAGAGCAGGGAGCATCACGGATTTGAACGCACAACCTTCCGGTCATACGTCTAGTACGCGACACGCTTTTCTGCCTTTGTTAGCAACATAGACGGGAGCTGACGAACAATTAATGTGTTTTTAAGAGACAATTTGGACAGAAAGCGCGGCACGATCCACCGAGCAGACGAGCTGAAAACACACAAGCGAGGCCCACTCACGGCTAAGTACATAATCTTTTGCACTTTTATCTGAAGTCAATAGTGCTTATCCGTGTGTGTTTGTCCCCCCGGAGAGTGTGTTAATTGAAAAGGGTTTCCTGATTGTACTTTTGACGGCGCTTCACAGATCTCTCCGCTGAAGCACATTTTAACAGCCCCGATTCCCCAAAGAACACAAAAGTGTTATTATATAATTATTATATAATCAAAGCCGTTTTCCGTGCCGGAGCCGGACCCCGCGGGCCGACTGGCACCCGCTCGCCCCCGCCGCTCTAAAGGAGGTGCTGTTATGGCCAGTGTGTGTGGAGATGCTCTTTGACTAATGGGGGTCTTGAAAGGTCACCCTTTGTTTCGGCGATGATTTTCCCCTTAATGGCACCGGCGTCTTCCCGCCTTCTTGGAGAGCTATGACGTTCGCTGCATGTAAGGTATCACCCCATTTTTTGGGCTCTAATTGCTGGCGCTGCATTAAGTGTGTAACTGAGAGTCGAGCGGCGTTTTAATCCCTCCGCACAGCGACCCGCTCGTCTCCGGGGTGCATTTTCCGTTTCGGTGACGCCAAAGAGGGTTCGCGTCCCCCCATCCCGATTGGCTGGCGGCATGGTTAATGCCGCATCATCGATTTCCTGCTGTGCGTTATGAAACCCCCCACAAATTGTCCGCAAATGGCTTCTCAACGTTGGGGGGGGGGGGGGGGGGGGGGGGGGCGGCATCTGAATTAACATCACTTTAATTTCCATGATTTCCACTGTATACAGTACTGTTCGAAAGTATGTGAACCCTACAGGGATGATCATTATTCTTGTATAAAATATTAAAATAGATGTATAAAATGAGTAAATTACTATGATTTACACGCCTGATCCCACTCACCTACTTGGTTTAATCAATGACACCTGGGTGTCACTTATCTTTACACCTTTACACTACTTGTGTGTTTCTACTAGACACACGGTTTCCTCTAAAGGGAGCAACATATGGAACTGATCATTACGCACCCGTTATGTCACATGAGAAACACAGATTCTGAATAAATAAGCGTTTCGTGGTAAAAGTAAGGGGCACGAGGGGTTCACACACTTTCCAGTAGCCCTGGATTTGTTTATTTGTCTTCTCGCTCCTTAATTTAATTTCCTGAGACTCCTGTGCCACGGTAAATTATTGGGTGGCGGCAAAAGGAGCCCGGGTTCAAACCGTCCACCTGCGTCCACCACCATCGGTTTCCTCCAGGTGCTGTGGTTCCCCCCAGTCCAAAAACATGTGCTTCAGGCGGCTGAGAGGGTGATTGTCCAGCGATGGACCGGCATCCAGGGTACACACAGTGTCTCACACCCTACACTTCCAGGATAGGCTCTGGTCCACTGGGACCCTGCGCTGGACAAGCCCTTGCTGACAGCGCAGGGATGGACCTGACAGTGTTTAGCAGACAAGGCGTTCAGCGTTTTGGTGATTGCGTTTCCTTTCGTGTTTCGGGGACAAAGAAGAAACACTTCTGCCATGAGGAAGGAGCCTTTCCTCGTCTCTTCCGCGCAAAACGAATCCATTGCAGCTCAAACTAACTTGTGTGTGTAGAGCATCTAAGGCCTCCATCTGCTCTTAATGCACTTTGTTTACTCTGAGCTCTGTGTCTCTTGGAGGAGATTCTGCTAAATTCATAAATGTAAATATGAAGGTGTGAGCTGCAGTCCGATGGTGAATTTGTGCTTTTTCTATTTCTTTGAACGTATTTTAATGGCAAGTGATCAAGTGCTGGGAAACATCCCATCCTGTGGCGCTCCAATTGTCTCTTTTACATCTGAAATTCAAATGTTTTTTTCTGGCAGGTGCAACCTTTCAAATTACTGAACAAAAGAGAAGTTAATTTCCCAGGGAGCTTCGTTACATCTCCGTTACGTGTCGTAATGCAGAAAGTTATGGCAGAATTGGGAGTGATTTTCACTGCATGACTTGACGACACTACACCCAGTGTGCCATGGCAGGGGCGTGACTCAGGGTGCAGAGCGGTTAAGGGCACTGGAGAGCAGCTTGAAGGTTGCTGGTTCAAATCCTAGGAGAGGTGTGTACTCTATTGATATTGTCTGTTGTAATAATACATTTATCACACACTGGGAATACAGTGATTTACCCATTGAGGGTGTGTACCTCTTTCAAGGGTACTACAGTCGGAGGTGGGATTCAAACCCGCAACCTGTGTGTAACCTTAAAAAGAAATCCACTGCTTGGAGGACCTGCATATGATCCTTGATACTTCCTCCGACTAGGACAAAGGCTGTGAAAACTATTGCTATGAACTCAAAATCCATTTAATGTTCAAAAATCGGTGAGGGGGGCGCGGTGGCGCAGTGGGTTGGACCACAGTCCTGCTCTCTGGTGGGTCTGGGGTTCGAGTCCCGCTTGGGTTGCCTTGCGGCGGACTGGCGTCCCGTCCTGGGTGTGTCCCCCTCCCCCTCCGGCCTTACGCCCTGTGTTACCGGGTGGGCTCCGGTTCCCCGTGACCCCGTAAGGGACAAGCGGTTCTGATAATGTGTGTGTGTGTGTGTTCAAAAATCAGAGGTGCTTCAGTTGCCATCATCCTGAGTGCTTATCATATTCCGTGTGTACACCGATCCGCTCATAGCTTCGTCACACAATTAGTGGTGTATTTGGGGGAAGTGTTTGCGCGTCCCGCTGTGCACACGCTCCTCCCCTGTCATTTTTCATCATCTCTAGCCGGTTGTCATAAGTGATGCCTCAGGTCCCATGATGGCTGAAACCCGCAGCTCATCTCTCTCGACGAGAGCGGCTCAGTCTCAGCGTGAATCCCATTTCCTCTGCTTTACACATGATTGTTCGAGCCAAATCCCCTCCTCAAAGAGAGCCTCATCTTAATTGAACTTTTATTAAAGACGGAAATAGAAGTTGCTGATGGCCAGCTGGGGTTGGGGCGGATGGAGTTATGGAAAGAAGAAGGAAAAGTCCAGAGGCATCCATCAGCTTCAGCGCTGACACGCGACTAAAGGAGAGCAAGCAGAGTCAATGAGGTCGAGTCCAAGAGGTGCAGCCGGCAGCTCTTCAAGAGCAGAGGTCATGGATGTGGGACGAATTGGGAATGAATTCGCAGGAATCGGGATATTTAGCACTGAAAAGGGGAAAAAAATATTTAGAGCGGCACAGTGAGGGAGAATAGTTACACTATGTCACCAGAGTGCTCTGATCTTTCCTGCTTAGGTTCCGTAAAAACACTTTGGAAATACTTTTTATTGCAGTATTTTTGCTAATTGCAAATTATATTAAAAGTTAAAAGGATGTAAAGTCCATTGTCTTCGCAAAGTCCCATCCAATCCCAGTTACAGGCTGATTCATCTCATTTGCATCGTCCCTCATCGTTACTGCACTTTGGTGCTCTTTACTGCCATCTACAGGCTGGCAAGAGAAATACAGGTCGCATTTGCCTCCTCAATTTTACAGAAGAGTTCAGTGAAATAAATTTAATAAAAAAAATGAAAATGGATAAACTAGAACATGTTCCAAAGTTCGTAACTCGAAGGTCTGTAACACGAAAAGCCCACGTAGTGGTGAAAAGCAGTCACGTCCATGCTGAAGGACGAATGTGATGTTCATCTTGGAATAAGACTCTCCATCCTGGCTATTTCGCTAGATTTTGTATCTGGGGACCACGATGGGTTTGAGGAAACACTCCAGTTTTCCTGGGCTTTTAATCGGGTGCTGGAGAAACACCAAGAGAAGAAGAAAACGGTGGAGAAGTGATCCCCAGGGGCCAAAGAGAAGCGCGATCTCAGAGTTTTTCTCAGGGTTCTGGAAAAGTTACTAAGTAAGTTTATCAACTTTTTACTGCCGGGGTGACACTGCTAGTCGTACAGCGGTGATAAAGAAAATGTGGCGGGTCCACAAACAGCAGAGCCTCACGGTGGGCTCTAAAAACACGCTTTCATTTGCTGGATCTCGAACCACAGAAAATCACACACTCCTGCAGCTGTATCCCAGCACACGGGCCCAAGGGGCGAGGAAAGAAGGGCGCAAACAGGACTTAAAACCCTCCCCCCCCAACACCCCCTACCAGGAAATGGGCACATTACCCCGGAGAATCACTAATCTACGCTGTAAAGAACCACATCTAATGCGATGCATTTAGCAGCCAGTGCAAAGGAAGGGAAAAGAAATCCTCCAGGAACGACTGAATGTGTTTCATGGTTTGACGGTGTAACGTCGGGTGTGACGCTGAAATTTGTCACTCTTTGACTCTTCTTACAAGTGTACCTTAATATGAGATGAAATTACTTTTAATATTATTGTAGTACCAAAAATAAACGCATAATAATGCATCATCACATCACAGTGAGAGGTAGTAGCAGCTCCATAACACACTTGTGATAAGATGTCAAGCAGAAGCAGGAGAGGAAGTGGGGAGGGAGTGCAGCTGGTAGCGTAGTGTCAAAAACTTAGACTTTTAATTTGAAGGTTGTTGGTTTAAGTCCCACTTTCAATACAACAGAAGTAAAGAAATAAAAATGATTTGGTAAAAATACCTAGTTGTATAAATGAATCAAATTCTGGGGGTTACAAGCCAATCTGGCAGACACCTACTCGGTAATGCTCGTTGAAGCCGCCTGTACTGCACAGCAGCTCCTGGCCAAGGCCATGATGACGCACTGCCGCAACTTCTTCCCATCTGGGTCTTCTGGTGGTCCCACTTGCAACGGGTCCAAAATCAAAGGTCCACAGGTTCTGACTTTTGTCCCCATTGAGTTGGAGCACACTCCCTGTGCCCCTCAGAGCTGCTGAATCCCTCCCCCCACTGAAGAAGGGTCTGAAACCCATCTCTTTGACAGCCAGTTCTCTCCTGAGCTCCTGAGAGATCCATAAATGAGTTCAACATCATCTGGTATGATTATCTGTGTATTTGCTATTTGAATGTCAGCATGGTGGTATCAGACACACAACAATTTAGTATCTATATTTAAACCACTGTATCTGCCGTTGGTGCACATTGTTTACCGTGTGCTGTGCCTCCCGTTGCAGAAAAGCACCTGCTAAATGTAAATAACTCGAATCTGTCCGCCAAGCAGCAAAGAGATCTAATAACATTCTTTGTTCTTTGTTGTTCTGCTCAGGTCCGCTGTCACTGTGCCGTCTTTCACTAACCACTGGAATTATGGCGGCTGTAAACCTCCCACCCGCTTCCTCCGGGTCCCGCTCCTTTCCCACACTGTCCACATCCATTTGGTTAATAACCCAGCTGAGGGTGAACAGACCTGGGGGCGGAGCTGTCCAGTCGTCCACTGCCTGTCACCAACCTGACGCCAAACAGCCCTCAGCAGCTCTCTGCTCTGCAAACTGCTGCTGCAGGAAAGACTGGGGGGAAGATTGATGTCCTCCAGCAGGTCGGTAAAGAGCCCTTTCAAACTCGGCCACTTTATTAGAGGCTGGATGGACAAGAGGATGTTGGATCTGCTTTGTTTCACTCCAGCTCAGTGTGCCTTCATCACACACATGGCCCTCCCTACTCCTCCTCCTTCCTGATCGAATCCATCATATTTCAGTGCTCATCATCTCCTGCCATGCCTTTATTTTACTTGTTTTGCACATACTTCTTCTACATCAGTTACATAACTGAATCTGCAAAGTGCTTCACGAAACGGCTCTGGAGGCTCTTCGCATCGTGACTCCGAGCTCTCAGATTGCGAACCTTGTTCTTCATATTTAGTGGAAGGTTATTTTGGAAAACAGTGATTTGTTCCCAGGAGGCCTTATCCACAGCGGTTGCAGCTCTTTCTGTTGTCAGCTCCTTGTTGTAAATACATGAACATCAAATGATTGTAAAGACCCATTTCAGGGAAATGCAAAGTCCAGTAGAACTGCACAGATTACAGATTGTTCAGTCGGGTAGATGCTCCTCACGAAAGCAAAAGAGAGTGTTTTACACCTAATAAAGCTCTGAAGTGTTTACTGTACCGGTCCGGGATGGGTACCCTACCCAAAGAGGGATTCAAACCTGGGGGCTCTGAGTCCAGAAGCAGCAGCTCCAAGCACAACCCCACCAACGGATTCCACTGATGATTTTAAATATGCATAAGATGAACTTATTTTAAGGGTTTTAATGTCCTGCATTTTATTTTCTGCCAGATTAGAGTGATGAGTTTCACTGTTTTTACTGTATATCCATCACTGTCAAGTGACAGGGTCTTACACGAGTCCACGACTCCTGTCTGTCAATATGAATGAGAGAGAGAGAACGTGCTTCTTGCATTTCAGGATGGACTGAGTTCCGAGTTTTGTTTACTTTGGTTGTCTCTCTTAATTTTTATTTGATATTATAATTAGGAATTATTAGTTTTTTTTTGACTTCGATGATGTGCAAGAGATGTTTGTTCCTCTGGAAGTGCTGGGTGTTTTCGATACTTTATTAGAATTTAATAAAGCTGGAAGAGAATGCACAAACCTTTAGAGATGCTGAGATGAGCATCTTTATTCTGGGAGGCAGGAGCCCTGCAGAGAATTAACCGTTCACCAGCTTCCCGAACCATTCATTAAGCAGAGGGAATTAATGAGAAACGTTATCTGGCACGAGATCCGCTCTCATTGAGCGGCCAGGTCCTTTGAAAGAGCTATGGATCCCAAACCACGGCCCGCCCACCATTTATGGCGTCGCGTCTGCTTTTTTCATCTCGTAATGACGGCGAGGTGCGGTGGGTCTGCGTCGGACCACCGGCCCTCGCTTATTTCCCGTGGGGATACAGATGAAGCTCTATTGATTGCCCTGCAATCCAGCGTGATGAAAAGCACTCTGCCTAATTTAGTGGCGGTGGACAGAGCCGCTAGAGATCTGTCACTGCGCCACATGTTACCCGATCACCATTGGTCCCCTGTTCTCCCGGTGCCTTGACACGGAGGGATGGCGTCGGCCCTCTTAGCATCCCTGAGCTTCCCGGCAAATGCTGCTTTGTGACACAGTCTGAGTCTGAAATAAAAGCACTCCTTGACTGAAACTCCGTCAAGAAGCAATAAAACAAAATTGCTGTTCCCTTTTTATTGCCTTTCTCTATTTAAATGCATATTGTACTACAAGTATTGTTTAAAAGCGCTGAAGTTTGACGAATTCACCCAAAATGTTGTATATATTGAAGAATTTTCATACTTTTCACTTTGCTGTTTGCCGGTTACTCTGTATAAAATATTGCGATACAAAATAGTAATAGGTAGTGAAAGAACACACAATACGCACATTTATATTTTATGCACAAAGCCACTGTATTTCCATTGGTGTTTCTGCAACAGTTCTGAAAAGGGAAGCACTTCACACAGGGATAAGGCTCTTCAGTGGTGCCATTGTGAGCGTTTTCGATTTACTGAACATGGAGGTGAACTGTGATGTATTTTTTCGAGAACTATTTTGATAATTTTGTTTTTGATGCTACGTTGTTATAGTTTCAGTTAAAATGCACTCTTCAGACACATGTCGGGTTTTTCTAGAGACGTTGACTGCATTTTTCATTTATACATTTCAGCATTCACATTTTTCCATAAATTGCCTTTTTCTCATGTTGATACTTGATGTTTATATATACTGTATATCATGAACCAGTTTCCGCGATATATGTTCACACTAACAGCAGAAACAAAAGGGAAAATAGAAATGAATTTTGATGTAAATCTCTCAGTCCAGTAACTTTGCCTCTTCCTCTTGCCAACAGCTGTCTTTTTCTTACAAAAAGACAGACTGTAACCACAATAATGAACAATCTCGGGGAAGCTGTGCTCAAAAAAAAAAAGAAAAAAAAATCACATTACACACTTGACATGTTCTCTTCATTCTTCACTGTTAATACCTCACACAATAGTCAATCACCCTGCGGAAACAGGCTGACGGCTCCTGTGTTTCAACTAACAAATCTGCATTACATTTTTAACAGCACTCAAGACTGCAAAAGCTGGAGAAACAGAGAGTGTGCTGCCAAAACTGCATCCATTTGGCCATTTGATTAAGGGCTACTTGGCGTCGCTTGGAAATCCGAATTTGTCTCTGTTGCTTGTAAAAAACAGAACATTAAAAATAGAGTATTGACCACCCTGCTGATTGAACAACTCCTCCTTATTAAAACCAACAGGAATAAAATGGAAAAAAGATTTGGCTGATTGCCAACTCGTAGCTTAATAGAATGTGGAGCACAATGTCGTTCCTATCAAAGCTAACCCTAACCCTAATCCGTAACCAATAACAATAACCCAAACCCTAACCAATAACCAATAACTCTAACCCAAGCCCAAGCCCAAGCCCAAACCCTAACCCTAATCCATAACCAATAACAATAACCCAAACCCTAACCAATAACCAATAACCCTAACCCAAACCCAAACCCTAACCTGTAACCAACAAGCCTAATCCAAACCCTAACCCTAAGGGAAATCCTCTAGCAAGACCTCCTGCTCCATTTCTCGACTGTGTCATTAACGTGTCCTTCTGCAGGTGACATTTGCACGCATCCAAGACTCCGTCGGTACCGACGGATGGGTTCTGCTCTTACGGAGCTCGAAAGCAGCAGGAAGTAGATATAACAGATGGAGAACAGGCTTCTGCTGACGACAGAACACAGTTTAGACACTTAAACTGCAGGCCAATTCAGCAGAGCAGTAAAGGTTAAATAGCCTCCTCTGGGGTACAGCAGCAGGATCCCAGGAGCCCAGCTGACACATAAAAAGGGAAGTGATCCAGGTAAACTGCACAAACAGCTTTTGCGGGAACATCTCAACTTTTCCCTCACCGCTCAGATGTTTCCCCTCCACGGTCGTTTTGTTTGAAAGATTTACGGCGTGGTTTAATCAAGCTAAAATAGGTCATTCGCACGACTTGAGATAAATGTTGGACGACTTTCGAGAAGCCATAAACAATGATTTCTTTTCTCCAAACCAATAAATAGTTTTTACAGGACGCAATAAAGGGCGGAAAGCCGGAGGGGAAGAAGGTCAAGGAGAGTAAAAAGCGTAATATTTTTAAACGGTTTAATTAACGGTGGGGCAATTTGGTTTTAAGGTGTCGAAACGAAGAATAACGTTTATTATGATCCTCAGGAATGGTGTCTGAGAGTGAATCCCACCGCCTCTCCATCTTCCTCAGCAAGTTCAACATTAAGATGCTGAGCCGTACCGAGTCAAACCGGCCTCGCTAACCGCTTCGCTCCTATTTGTCTTCATCGCGTTCAGGTTCGGCCCCGTCGGCATGGCCGCAAACAAAAGTCCCACTCAGAACTTGATCCTCCTCCAAAGTTCACAGCAATTGCTCACGCAAAGTTCAAACCGCAGAGGGCGTGCTTTAAGGTCGAGGGCGGGGAGGAACGTTTTGTCCGTTTCACAACAACATCTGTTTTCTGGCCCTCGGCTGCGGCTCCGACCCAGACCCTAAGGCTCGAGTACCCGTCTATCCTGCTCTCGCATGCATTAAATAACATAATAAGATTACATAACGTACAAATATATCATATACAATATATTGGCAATGTTGAACTTTTGGGATTTTGCCGGAAAACGTTGTTTTGTTCGCACTGTTGAGCTGCGCCCCACAGTGTATTCCATAAATCCGATAAGAGACATTCTTAACGATTAGTGCATTACAAACCAAATGTTTTATTGATCGTCTTATTGGTTTTACCGATGGGACAGCTGGTAGTGCAGTGGTTAGCCCACCCATAGGTTCGAATCCCACCTCCAGCTGTAGTACCCTTGAACAAGGTACTTGCCCAAAAGTGCTCCGGTAAAGTTAGACAGCTGTATAAACGGGTCAATAACTGTAAGATGATTTCAGAAAAAGCATGAGCTACATAAACAAATGTAAATAACGTAAATGCTGGGCCCAAACAGCTGTTTTAAATTAAAGTGCAGTGTGAACAAACTCCATACTGCAGCTATTTTCTTTATTTTGAATGAAACACTGACTCTCCTTCATTCATAAAGCGCAAGTCTGCTCGGGTGACGGCAGATGTGGAAATTTGTACTTTTTCCCATCGGCAGTGACCTGGCCGGAATGAGCCGGTGTGTAAATGCAGTTTACTCATCAGAACCACGCTGGTTTGCAAATTATTTATCCTGCACCAGAAATCCAACTTAAAATACTTACTCATGAGACACAAATTCATCTAAATGCTTATTTAGCTGAAATTTTTCTCAAAAGTTTACTGTGTTAATCTACTTATACTGATTTACCCACTTAGATAGAAGGGTAATTTTTTTTTACACTGTATTAGCCTGAGGGGGTGGGGTGGCGCAGTGGGTTGGACCGCAGTCCTGCTGTCTGGTGGGTCTGGGGTTCGAGTCCCGCTTGGGGTACCTTGCGACGGACTGGCGTCCCGTCCTGGGTGTGTCCCCTCCCCCTCCGGCCTTACGCCCTGTGTTGCCGGGTAGGCTCCGGTTCCCCGTGACCCCGTATGGGACAAGCGGTTCTGAAAATGTGTGTGTGTGTGTGTGTGTGTGTGTGTGTGTGTGTGTGTGTGTGTGTGTGTGTGTGTGTATTAGCCTAAAGGAAGTACCTCGCTCAAGGCTACCACAGCCAGAGGTAGACTGTTAAGCTGGATCGTTTGAATGCTGTAAAGTAGCTTTAAGCACTACGCCACCTGCTGCTGCCTAATGGGAAGACAGACAACATATATATCTAAATTAACTACCTGCAAAAAATTATCTTTAAAACATTATCATTCACTATTAAGGGTCACAGGTCACCGTACAGCTATCAGCTCTCTCTGGAGATGTGTATGGTCTTCGCTCACTTGGGTGTAGATGGCAAGGTGAAAAATACCGCAAAACATCAAGTCAAAGTGAAGTATTCAGCCCCAGTATGGACACATTTCTTTAAAAAAAGAATTGTTTTCGGCAGATTCCTTCTCAGCGGTAACGTCACACGTTCCCGTGTATCGCTGCTTCTCACTGAAGCCGAACCGCCACCCTGCGTGCGGACGTCTATCGCGCAACACTGTGCGCGTTATGACAGCTGCCAAACTGGCAATCAAATGACGGCAGATAAAGGGCTGTCCCAAAAGGCCGTCGAGATATGGGAGGTTTTTGAGTGTGACGAGATTGAACGAGAATCCGCATCTGAAAAGATGTGAAGACACGTTTCCTTCTAACGGGCGAGAGAGAGAGAGAGAGAGAGAGAGAGAGAGAGAGAGAGAGAGAGAGAGAAATCTTGCTATGAAATAGGACAGGAATCAGGACTCTGACTGAAATGCTTGGGTAAAAAAACATCTCTCGCAGTAACTTCCCCTTGGTCTCCCCTCCAGGTCAGCATGGGCTAGGTCAGTAGGGGGCAGCTGGTAGGGTAGGGGTTACGCCTGCTGCCTTTGGACCCAGACATCAAACATTCAAATCCCACCTCCAGCTGTGGTACTCTTGAGCAAGGTACTAAAAAGCGCCCCGAATTCTCCAGTGGAAATTATCCTGCTATATAAACGGGCGATGACCGTAGGTAGATTAGTGCTGTCAGTTGCTCTGGAGTAAAGTGTCGGCCGACTGAATACATGTGAAACAAGCCTTTTGCGGGTCAAAAGGGTTAAAAAAAGAAGAAGTAATCAAAATAGTTTTGTATTTTATTTTTTTATGTTTTTTAACAGAACCGCTCTGGCCCACAAATCACAAATATGTGCGAGGGGCATTTTTCTTATGAAACTCAGCAATATTCCTGTTCAGATCTTTTGTGCACCAATACCTCCTCATTGTCAACTCATGACTGGCTTAATAAAAGTCTCATTCGGTGTGTTTTCTGACACCACCCTGAGGACAGCTACATTTTTACATTATATCTTATTCATTTATGTGATGCTTTTCTCCAAAGGACTCGCAGTGTTAATCTGGCAACAATTATTTACCAATCTGTACAGCGGAGTGATTTTTACTGGAGCAATTCAGGGTAAGAACCTTGTTCAAGGGCACTAGAGCTGGAGGCGGGAGTAAAACCTGTGACTTTCAGGTCCGAAAACAGCAGCTCAACCACCGTGCCGCCGGCTGCCCCTTCAGTGAAGGGAAACACCTGAAAATATGGGGCGGCTGGTGATGCGGCGTTTAGAGCCGCTGCTCTCGGACCTACAAGTCGGAGGTTTGAACCGAACCTCCCGGAGAAAAGCGTCAGCTACATGAAGAAATGTAAATGAGAAAATGTGAAAGGAGCAGCATCTTCAATGATACACACTTGAAACACTCGAGCTGTGCGCGGTAAAGCGCGAGGCCCTGATTTCGCAGGAGGCTCCGCCGCTTGTGATGAAGCACAAACTGAAGAGCGATTCGTTCCTGTGCTGTTGATGAATTTGTCGAGTTGCTGTAAATCACATCGCCGGTGTAACGCCGGCAGTTTCTTCACGAAGGCGCATCCAACCACCGTGGCTGATACAGAAACAGCTGTGGATTGTAACACAAGTTCAGCTGTGCCTTTAACCACACGTCCTGTTTCATCCAAAGTGATCACATTCGTGCGTGTGAGATTGTCAGACGAATGACACCGGATGCTCCGGGGAAAAAAAATCAGAGTTTGCATGTTTTATCCCTTAAATCTCAACACACACACACACTCGCCAGAAGTCCTGTTACATCCAATTTTACTAAAGGTAGCACATTATTATAATAACAAATAATTCCCACTCATACAGGTCTCTCCCCCACGTCATTTAGTGTCATCTTATATTCAGATAATATTTTTCTTAATGCTGTTGATGCTTCCGAAGATGCAATATTTCACGGACAACACAGGGGTTTCTAAACATGTGTGCAGGACCTGCGGAGGATGCCTGTGCTTTTTTTTTTCTTTCAACCATCCATCCATGGATCATTTATAAAGCCATCCATCAATCCATCCATCAATGGCTATTTTGTAACCTGTAATTCTCAAAACACTGAGGTTTCATTAATTACAATCGATTGTTTTCAGACACTTACCGGCTACAATGCAAATTATAAGGACCCAACAAAGCACCAAAACGCGACAAGAAGAAACAGACCTGTGTTATTTGATATACGCAGGTATCTGAAACAATTAGAACTCATTGTGTTGCGTCTGAAAAAAAAAAGCACAAAAAACAGGAATTTGTAACAGTAAATGATCAAAATACGGTATCTGTATTGAGCGTTTTGAGAATGGAGCAAAGGGCCCATGAGGGGAAAATATACAAACTTAATTTAGAAGGATGAAATTGGAATTATGAACTAGAACTGTCAGTCAGAGCTGACTGATTTCCCCGAACCCCTTTGATTTGGGGAAACGGGCGCAATCTGAAAAACTGCAGGCCACTCAGTGCCGAGGGCCGGCGCCGCTCAGAACATATCCAATTACATGGTAAAATATAATAGCTGTAAGCCAGCGGGAAGGGCTGCTTCCACATCCCTGTGACTGTCAAAGTAGAAATTGATTTTGTCTTAGCAGTGATTACATCTGCACCTTTTTAACATAACATCTCCAGCTAAACGATGACGTTCGCATGATTTATGAACATTGCAGCGCATGTAGACTGGATACGGCACACGGGTGTCGAGTCCCGGAAGGAAGTGTAGCTGGTAAAGTTGATAACATCGTTTTAGGCTAATCCACACGGCGAGGGAACATGATGTAAAACTGCACCCGGTGATGCGGAGACGCGTTCCTGCAGCCTGAGACGTCGCGTCATCGCCGCTTTGCCTGTAGCTGCTGGCCTCCCTTCGTGATAAAGGAGGAAGATTCCTGCTCTGTGCAAATGGTCCACTGACGGGAGGGAACTGGAGCAGAACCAGCTGAACCGGCTTTGGTTCCCAACATCCTTCAGATAGAAGATCTGAGAGGTTCATCCATTGCCTGGTTGGCGGTCCGCTGAGTCAGCGTACAATCTCGTTTGGACGACATCGATCTGCTCTCAGAGCGGAACCAGCTGAGAAGGTCGTGACCCTGCTTTTTGTTTTTTCACGTCTTTGGGTTCTGCTCCTCTTGCTTTGCTCATGTGTTTTCTTCTCTGGTCGTGCGCCAAAGTGAGCGGTGCGGTGCGGTGCACCGCCGTCCTGGTCTCCTTTCTTCTTCTTCGTCTCCTTTCTTCCTTGGGCTGCTTTGCGTCATCTCTTCTATTTTTGGAAGTCTGTTGGGCTCATGAAGGGAGAGGTGGGAAGGAAACACTGATGTCCACAGTGAGGAATCAGACCCAAAGGGGACATGATGATCTCCACCCCACCCCACTCCATACCAGGCCTTCTCGTGATCTTCAGGCAACGCGAGGTGACCACCGCTTGGCAGCTCAGAGGCCAGAAAGTTGATCCCAGAGCAGAAAATGAGCGCCAGAGACGAGAGGATGGAGGGAAGAGGTTGTTCTCGAAGTGCGTCCTCCTAATGAAGCAGAGCAGAGCAGAGCACATCTGGAGTGGGAAAGACCGTCCGCAGGTAAAACTGTCCTACTCACACCTGGAGACACAAGGCAACCATTCAATTATGTGGTGTGTTGCATTCTGGGAAGAGCCAAAAGCTGAAGATTTTTAAAAAAAGAAAATTAAGAAGGTAGCAGGTGGCCTTGTGGGTAGAACTGCCACCTTGAACTCAAACCACGCAGGTTTGCATCCCACCTCCTGCGTGAGTTCTCCTGAGCAAGATACTTAATCCAGAACTGGTAAAATAAAAATGATCTCACTGTATAAATGGGTAAATCAGTGTAAGTCACTTTGGAGAGAAGCGTTAGACAAAAATATTCTTGAGAAAACGATCTTGTTTTTGTCTTTTGTCACATCGTTACCTGACTTGTATATGACATCATAACCTTTTCATGACACACATTACACTCTGATTTATGTCTTAGAAACATAACAACATGTGTCGAATTATCCAGCAGTGTGAACAGGTAAATTGCTGTAAAGTTCAGTACCATATTTAACACCCTGCATCCTGCATGGTCCAAGGTCCTTTAGTCTGCTCTCCCTGCTTGTGGAAATGTACCGCTAACTGAGGTGCTTTGCATTCCAGAACTTTCTACATCATGTAATGGTCAGAACAAGAAAAAAAAAGTACAAAAGATGTAAAAGGGTAGCATTCAAGATACACAGGAAAAGATTTTATACCCTGTGCGTATTTTTCAATGGCTGTACAAGGTTTTTTCAATACAAGAACCCAGTCCAACCACCAACATGAAGCCACAGAGAACAACACCCAGTATAGCCAGCACACATCTCCATGACCTGAGACCAAGAAGCTTTACCAACTTCTCCAACCAACCCACGAAACCAACAAACCAAGTCTAACCCACCAACAAAAAACCAGCCACCAAACCAACCCACTAACAAAAACCAACCATCACACCAAACCCACCAACTCCAAACCAACAAACCAAGTCTAATCCAGCAACAAAAACCAAACCAAGCCTAACCCAACACAAAACCAAACATCAAACCAACCCCACCAACAAAAACCAGACAAAGTCTCTAACCATCCAACAAAAGGCCAGCCATCAAACTAACCCACTAACAAACACCATCAAACCAAACCCACTTAAGCCAAACCAACAGATGAAGTGTAAACCACCAACAAAAACCAAGCAAGCCTAACCCACCAACACAGAAACCATCAAACCAACCTCATCAACAAAACCAAGTCTAACAAAAACCAACCATCAAACCAAACCCACCAAAGCCAAACCAACAGACCAACCCTAACCCACCAACCAAACTAACAAACCAAACCAGCTGGGTACCAACATGAATATTTCACTGAGGTTATCAAGTGGGCACTTCCTTTCGTCGGTGTTTTGTTGAGTTGGGCCCACGACACCTCCGGAAGGCTCAACGGTGCAGTCCGAAATCCCAGACCCAACCTCCTCCACACACATAAAAGAGAATAAAAAACTGCTCAGGAGGAAAATAAGAGTAAATAAGAAAACATCACATTAGTCTGATGCTTTTCTCCAAAGTGACTAGCAATGTTAACTCACCTAGTTTTTACTGTCCCAAGCCAGGGCAAACTCTTTGCTCAAAGGTATTATGGCTGGAGTTGGGATTCAAACCCGCAACCATTGAGATCTGAAGGCAGCAGCTGTGACCATTACAGGACGAGCTGCCCCGGGAGCAACAGCTAACCTTACAGTTACATGGAGACGCATTTAGCAAGTAAAACAATGTAAATGTGAGCGCGCACACTCTGCCAGTACTTATCCTGAACGGAGTCAGTAATAAATGTGTAAATCAGTGTCAAGTGGCTTTGGAGAAAAGCTTCAGCTGTAACTAAATGTAACAGCGTGTTTATTACTGATTTTTCATCTCGTGATGCTATGACCTCACCGCCCAGGGCAGAAGCCACAGTAACGGTGTTGGGTCCAGCACGCTCTTGGGACGTGACCACACATTCCCCCGGTATGTAATAACCAGCTGTCTGCGCAACCGCAGCCATGACCTACCGGTCCGTAGGCTCGGTGCTGTCAGCGCAGTCATCGCCAAGGCCTGGGACATGGAATGTCCTCGGACCCTCGACAACAACAGTGCCCTTTATGAGAAGAGCGGAGGCTCCCACCCACACGCCCCCTCTCCCCCCACACTGCTGGGGGTGACTCACAGTCACACAAGGATGGTTGTACATCCCATCTCCTGCTCCCTTGCTCTTGTGGGGGGCTGGGGGGTGCCCACAGCGCTTGTCTGAAAGTGATGGAATGATGGGGATGGAAACGGCGGTTAAAATTTGGGACACAAACAGAAGGCCTCTTTCTGCAGCGGTGTATCAGCAGAGTGCGATGTGCGGTAAAAGTCAGCAGATGTGCGGTAAAACTCACGTAAACACGGCCCCTGCCCAGCAAGCCAGAACGGAGGACAAAGCAGCAAATCAGGAACAAAAAACGGCCTTTAGGAAACGCAAGTCTCGCAATTAGATTTAGCGAATACTTAATCCACGACTTCGTTGTGATTGTAGATGAATACAAACAGGATGCAATAATGTTTCTTTGGGGACAAAGTATCAAGATATAGTTTCAAGTAAAGACCAACAAAACTGAGAAAACATAGTGGGAAACAAACTTTTCTGGGCTGTCTAATGCCTTATTTGTGTCAAAGTATATTTGCACGGAAATATAATATTCCAGCTGGTTGAAACTAGGCCCTGTAGCTAATATTTGGATTAATGACTTAATTTCACAATACATTTTTGAGTGACTAAGCTGCCCCGCTGTGACCACCTACACACATCCAAATGAACGCACAACCACTCGTTGCATTGGCGACAAGGCAAACACAAAGCACTACGATATCAAAGTGCATTTGGGCAACGGACAAACCCGTGACCTTGAAAAACACTGTTTCCGTAACCATGTACGCATGCAGTACTTACCTTTGTGTTTACCACGTTGTGTTGGACATTGGACACTCCTTTCTTCCAGACTTCCCCTTTGGGCTATTACTTACTTACTGCGTCCCCACTGCCAAACGAATGCAAGGGGTTCGAACTGGTTTTCTAGAAGCCACCCTTTACTGGGAATGTTCCACTATGGCGGGGGGGGGGGGGGGGGGGGGTTCGAAATGTGCTGGCGACCGTGGGGTGAAACGTATGTTTATGTATGTTCATTTTCTTATGTGTGATTATGCTTTGAACTTTGGGAACAGTGTGACAGCGTTGTTGTTGTGCTCTGTAACTGAAGTTCCCAGTATATTTATATATAGTTCTATACATACTGTCTTTTGCGGTATTTCTGTACATGTCATATATATATTTCTATACACCGTATATGTTCCGCGTGCTATTAAAATTGCAATATTTTAAAATAGCACTGTTTTAAGCGTTCATTCCTTGTGTAAAAACAGCATGTGGATGACGAAAGCTTTCTTCTGCTAGAATGTGTATGACGGCTCATTTGAACTTTGGGCGCCTTTTCGGATCATGGACTTCATAGACACGGTCGCGCTTTGAAAATATTGCAGGTTTTGGTCCTCGCTTTATGCGCTTGGATGTGTTCGCGATCTCTCTGTGTCGCTCCTTCTGACTCCACGGTGCCGTGACTGGTAGCTAAAATAAAAAAAAAAATATTTTAGAAATGGCTTAACTTAAGGATCCGACAGCAGCTCGTTGTCCGGGATCCATCATCGGGCAACAGCCTTTATTTCGGCGCAAGGACAGGTAGTTGAAAAAGCTCTAACGTCTACGCGGGACGAGCGTAGCGGGCCGAACTCGGAGGACACGATAACTTCATCACGTGCGTTCTCCCGCTTCTCGCCCTCATCCAGGCCCCCGAATTACAGCACTTTACCGGTTTAAACGGACCGACCGTCCCCTTTCTATCCCGATGACGCACTCGATTTGAATCCCGAGACACTTCCTCGCGGTCATCTTCTCAAAGTACGTGTTTCGCTACGGAGGCGGCCGTCAAAGGAGCCGTGTCGACGCGTCCGTCTGGACGTGTCTGCGCCTCCGAGTGTCAGGAAGAGCCGCCCCGCTTGAAAGGAGAGCGCGGAAAGTAATCCCGGCGTCTGCGCTATTACTCCCCTCCAAAGAAGCGCTTGAATGCAAACGATTTGAACATAAAGGGAGATGAGAGGAAGATTAAATTAGTGGAAGTGTCTTCCTTTGGCTTCTTTAACTTGCAGCTATTTCGGGGTGTGGGAGAAGTAATGAAACAGCTGTAGGCCGCTGTTGAAAGGGGGGGGATTTCATTTTCTGAGCGCCATTCGGGTTTTTACATCATATCTGAGTGTAAAACCGTGTTGCATCAGCTGCCGGGAGTGTGAGGGGAACTGAGTGAGACAGGGCGTTTTTTTGTTGGCGGAATCGCCAGCGAGTCGCTGGATGGAGCGAAACCCAACAACGCGCTTTTGGTTTGCTGTAGGTCACCGAGGGGAAGCTCAGCAGGACAGGACTTGTGGGACGGCAGCTGTTGGCGTGGAGCAGCTCAAAGTCCGCTTTGTTTCTCATCGTAGCATCCCGTGGTGTGTGTGTGTCTCTGTGTGTGTGAGACAGAGAACAAAATCCAGTCGACCGGATCCACAACAGTCTCGAAGGGAGGAACACAGAGAATTGCTCTCCTATTTCGGCAGACGTTCAGCTCTTTTCCGCTGGAATTGCAACGACCGTTCGATAGATGCCATCAGTGGCCACTTTATTAGGTACACCTATTTGGTGCCCTGCGGAACACTTTCGCCTCAAGGACTGTGTGCTTCCACATGATTCCACGTGATTCCTCATTGCACTGGGCCCGTATCTCACGCTGCCTCGAGTGCTTCGCACAGTATCTGCAGATTCCTTGGTGACACATTGCACGTGCAAACATTGTGTTCCTCCTCATTGCAAAGATGTTCTGTTGGCTTGAGACGCGACAACCCTATAGGCCACCGGAGTAAAGTCAAGGCTGTGCCGTGTTGGAGGAGCTATCCTGAGATGATGGGTGCTTTATGATGCAACACATCATCCTGCTGGAAGTGTTGGAGAAGGGCTCGACTGGCCGTTAGGGTGCGAACGAAAGATATTGAGAAAAGCCATCCAGCTTTTTTTGGGTCTCTCCCCCTGAAATTGTTCTGTCCGATGTGGGTTTTGTGGGAAAAAATGTTATATCTCATGTGTAACAGGTCACTCAGTGTCTAATCCTCTACCACTGATACTGCTGCATATAATATTCATTACTGATTAAACCCTTTTGGCAATGTTCACACTGTCATTGGCTAGTTTCTATCAACAATATTTATGTATTTCTTCATTCATTCACGCATATTATCTCTTCTAGTTTTATTTTCTGCAAGGCACACGCCTCTGGTAATGAAATGAACTTGACCGTTCTTTTCCTTCTCAAGGTGGGTTTCTTTTCGGTCAGACACATTCCTCTGCAAAAACACAAATATCTCACCAATATACCAACACACCCCCCCTGCCTGGAACCCAGTGCACAAAGACAGAGGTGGAGGTGGGCTGGTGGGGGGTTTGCAGAGAAGAGCGCATGGGAGGCGTACAGTTGAATGGCTGTTCGTGTGTGTCGCGCGTCACTGACAGCTGGGTGTGCGCAGGGCTTTGATTCAATACCGTCTTTACTCCAAAGTAACTGCGAGACGAAAATACCGTATGGGATAGATCCCGACGAGGCTGGGTCACCGTTATGCCGTCACGGCTCGATTTTTCTTTGTGCATTTTAATTACTTTATTATAGACTTTATGAAGCATGGACTGGGCCTTTCTTATAGTCTACAAGAGACACACAGTAGGTCTCCAGTTCAAAACTCCACATCTACCGTAGTAACAGTAAAAACTCCCCAGCTGTAAAACTGGGAATATCATTGTAAGCACCCTTGGACAAAGATACCAGCTAAATCATAGCACTAAAACACACACACTGTCTGAAACTGCTTGTCCGGAGCGGGGACGTGGCGAGCCGGAGTCGAACCCAGCAACGTAAGGCACAAGGCCGGAGGGGGAGGGGACGCACCCAGGATGGGACGCCAGTCCGTCGCAAGACACCCCAAGTGGGACTCGAACCCCAGACCCACCGGAGAGCAGGACCCAGCCAAACCCACTGCACCACCCTAACCGCTTATTTAGAAAGATATGTATTTAATTATGCATAGTAGGAAAATTTTGTATAAATATTTAGTTTCTGCATATAAAATAAATATGAATCTTGTTTTAAAACTGGAATCTCCATCACTGACTGTACTGTATATCACACTCAGGCTGTGAGACAAGTCTCACTCCAGGGGGTCTTCATCCTCGCCATTCCCCCACTCAGCTTGCCTCCGATGTCGGCTCCGCTCGGCAGAAAAAACTCACGAGACGCGGCACCCCCGCGCCGGCGCTCATAGTCATCCAGGCAGTGGAGTGAACAGTCGACGGTGATGATTTCATTGAGCTCCGCTGAGGAACCGTGTCAACATTTTACCAGGAGCTGTGGTATTTTTACTGCAGGGCAGCTCTGTCTGTATCGAATCGCGGGGGGTGTGGAGCGAGGTGACATGAGTCAAGACCTCACTGTCACAGCTCACTCCTTGAACCACGTAGGGGTCAATCGTGCCATCAAGGTGGTCAGCGCTGTGCTCACACTGTGCTCACGGAGTCGGAAAACTTCACTCGTACGCCCTACAAATTCATTTTGTTTTCATTTTGAAGCAGTACCGTGTTGTGACACTTCCCCGATTCCCCTCTCAGGATGACGCTTGGACTCGGGTTTCTTGAATTCAAATGCAGCTTTTAGCTGCAAGGGAAACAGGGGCGTGATGTGATTTGATTGGAGAAAAGGCAAATTATGGCTAAATGTGCTAAAAACTCGATCTTCAGAACTTGACTTTAATTAAACAGTGCGACATGGTCATATATCTCAAACACTGTAACCACTCAATTGTCACGGTGGGAGGGATTCAGTAGCTCCGAGGGGTAGGGGGAGCTCATCCCACCACATCACGGTCAAAACAGGTAACCTGTGGACTTTCAGTTTTGGACTTCCAGAGATGGAGGAACACGGGGAGCGATCAGTTCCTGTAGGGCTCAGGGTCCTACTTGTTTTCCATATCTGTGGCAATCCTGCACTGTCAGAGGGAAGGGAGGAGGACTGACCTACACACACCAGTGTCTAATGACTCACCCTGTTCAAGCCCCTCCTGACAGTGAGAGGAGAGAGAAGGATGGACTGAAGGCACCAAGAGAGAGACCTGAATGAAGAGCTCCTGCTCCAAACCCAAGGGTTCATTCCCCACCACTGCGTAAATACACCTGTTGCACCTTCTGTACATCTCCTGCGTGTTTGTCCCACAGTATCTCTCACACACACACACACACACACTTTCTGAACTGCTTGTCCCATACAGGGGCGCAGGGAACCAGAGCCTAACCTGGCAACTCAGGGCATAAGGCTGGAGGGGGAGGGGACACACGCAGGACGGGACACCAGTCCGTCGCAAGGCACCCCAAGTGGGACTCGAACCCCAGACCCACTGGAGAGCAGGACCCGGTCCAACCCACTGCACCACTGCACCACTGCACCCTCCTCCCATGCTATCCTGCAGTGAAAAAACATGGAACTTTTCCACCAACACTTGAACTGGATATGAGAGGGATGGGGTGGCTGAGACATTGACACAAGAGGGAGGGTTGAGACACGTTTCATGAAGACAGAAGTGAGGTGCTGGATGGTACATCTGAAACACCTGAGCCTCAGGTTTTTTGATCAAATCCCCAGCTGCTCATCGTGAGCTCTTCTCACTCATTCCCTGCGCTTAAATGTCGAAAGTCGACAACGTCACACTCTCACACGCTGCCAGTCGTGCTTCTGCTTGTTGGTTTTTTTCACCATTTTTCAATAACTGTCACAGCTGGCTACATTATAAACATTTTCCTTGGTAGCGCATCAATTGTCTTCTGATGTTGTGGGCAGATGCTCAGGAAAATGAGGAAGAAGCTTCTGTGAACACAAAGAAAGAAAGAAAGAAAAAGAGAAAAGGAGCAAAAGATTAAAAGAATCTCGCTGGAGCCAGAACAGCCATACAAGAACACAGTTTAAATCGCCTTTTCACCACCATCCACTGATGTTATGCACATAAATGGGCTTTTTGTTTTTTTATTTAGCTTCCACACACACACACACAGAAGCTGCATATCCCAAGCAGGGTCGCAGCAAGTCAGAGCCTAACCCGGCAACACAGGGCGCAAGGCTGGAGGGGACACACCCAGGATGGGACGCCAGTCCATTGCAGGGAACCCCCAGTGGGACTTGAACCTCGGACCCACCAGACACAGGGACCTGGTCAAACCTGCTGTGCCACCACACTCCTCCCTGTCTTCTTCACCTCTCTCTGAAACTGAATCTTCTCCCATATAACTGTCACAGCAGCACCTGGTTCAAGTTCAAATCTGGAGCTCACGTTTGGCTCCCAGGACTCCAGGAAACACACGGATTGTCAAATTTTACATGTAACCGGTTCCCATGGTGATCTAAACGATCAAGAACCAAGCAGAAAACTAACATTGAGGTGCGAACATGTTGAAAAATACAGGAGGTCAGTAGGTCGGAACACGTCCCGTTTCAATGTTCTTTTCTCGGATGGTTCTGGAAGCTTGGCCACCCACCGGTATGAGGAGAAACACACTCTTTAGTGGGTAAGATGTTCATCTGAAGGTCAGAAACTCCAGAGCGGCGATAACAATTTATATAAGATGGAAATCTGGTTTCCTCACAGCTTTTACTTCTTTCTTTTTCCCTCCCCTGTTGTATTTAATAAATATTTGAGATTTTACCTTTTAGTGCTCATATCCCAGAGATACACAGGGTTAGGGTTATCCCTATAGATATAGAAATTCCTTTATGTCATCGTCCTGTTCACACATATTTTATTGTATATTCCTCAAACATCGCCACATTTTTCTGTTATTACTTTATTATATTTACATACACACACACACACACACACAGTCTGAACCACTTGTCCCATATGGGGTCACGGGGAGCCAGAGCTAACCCAGCAACACAGGGCACAAGGCTGGAGGGGGAGGGGACACACCCAGGACGGGACACCAGTCCATCGCAAGGCACCCCAAGCGGGACTCAAACCCCAGATCCACTAGAGAACAGGACCCGGTCCAACCCACTGCGCCACCGCATTATATAATAATGTATATTATATTTTTTATTCTCATTTTTTATTTTTGTTATATTTATTTATATGCTATTATTTATTTACTGTTTACTTATTATTTCTTTTTTTTACACACTTGTTCGATTATTTCAGTGCCATACTGCCATGTTAATCGTGTCTGAATGAGCATCTGCATGGAGCGTAAAAACAATGTACATACTTTAAAATATTCGGATGAAAGGTGCGAGACTCGGCCTCCGTCGTTGACCCCGAGCCTTGAGGTGCTCTCGTGGACGCGATGATGACTTGACCGTGACATTTTCAGATGGCGCGCCTCTGAAATTGAAATGACAGTCCACGATAAAGCCAGGAAATAATTAATAAAAAAGCGTCTCTTTTAATTTATTGCTGCCGGCAGAGCGTAGACCTATCACGACAGGGCAAAAAGTGGAAACTCTTAATTGGATTTGGACATTGCGTCGAGGTGGTTGAAGGTCGAGTCCCGGCTGATAAATGTCGTATGGATGAGTTCAGACTGTCAGAGCGGGTGGAAATACAAACACACGCACACACACACACACACACGCACACACACACACACGCACACATTGTCTGAAGCTGCTTCTCCCAAGCGGGGTCGCGGCGAGCCAGAGCCTAACCCGGCAACACAAGGCGTAAGGCTGGAGGGGGAGGGGACACACCCAGGGCGGGATGCCAGTCCCTCCAGGTGGAAATAGACACATTATTAATTAATTTACCAGAAATTTAATGAAGATGTGAAGGAGCAGTGTGCCGCACAAACTTCGTTTCTGAGGTATGGTAAAAGTGAACGTGACGAAGGGGAATGGCGCTGTGCGGCGCTGCGCCCCGCCGGGCCCTCGACAAGGCGCTATAATTTGTACTGCGGCCCGACAGAAAAGTGCAAAGTGTTTTCTTTAGCATGGACTTCTCACAGTAGGTATACAGGGAAAACCGCCTTTGCCCTGCAAAGATCCCGAAATGTAGCCGAACGAGAGCAAACTTTAGCTGGGGAGTAAGGCGTGATCACGCCCTGCAGGTGTCGAGGTGCAGCTCCTTCGACCGTCTTGTAGGCAGCAACCGAGGTGTTGAACTTCGCAGAGGAATCCAATGGAGAGAGATGATTCTGTTTAGTTTGCTCTATTTCTGTTTCTCATTTCTCTGTTTGTTCTTCTGGTTCTCATTCTATCTGATGATTCTATTTATATTTCTACTGTATAAATATAAATATTTATATATCGGGGGGTGTGGTGGGTTGGACCGGATCCTGCTTTCCGGTGGGTCTGGGGTTCGAGTCCCGCTTGGGGTGCCTTGCGATGGACTGGCGTCCTGTCGTGGTTGTGTCCCCTCCCCCTCCGGCCTTACGCCCTGAGTTGCCGGGTAGGCTCTGGTTCCCTGCGACCCCGTATGGGACAAGCGGTTTAGAAAATGTGTGTGTGTGTGTATTTATATACCAATTTGGTGGCACGGTGGCACAGCGAGTAGTGCTGATATTTCACAGTGCCTGGGTGGTGCGAGAGGATATGGGTTTGATCCCTGCTCAGTCTGTGTGGAGTTTGCATGTTCTCCTGGTGTCTGCATGGGTTTTCTCTGGGTGCTCTGGTTTCCTCCCACACTCCAAGTTCACCCATAGTGTGTGAGTAACAGAGAGAGAGAGTGTGTGTGTGTTCCCCTGATGTATGGATGAGTGACCAGTGTAAGTAGTGTATCTAGCAGTGTAATTCACCGTGGTGAATAAGGTGTGTGGGCTGATGATACTACATAGAGTTCATTGGAAGTCGCTTTGGAGAAAAGTGTCTGATAAATAAATAAATGTAATGATGGGAGAAGATAGACAACAATGCTTTGGTAGGTGAAACACAGCTCAAACTCAATGGGTAAAATGACACATTCGTTTGGGAAAAACAGCCGAGCAACAGCAATAAAAACGATCAGAATTATGGGTCATGAGTTACTCCCAGGAACAGAGCGCAGGAACAAACACTAAACAAAGAACTCGGCCACTGAAGATGTTTCCTTTCAACCGCGCGGTTCAGAAGAACAAACAACCGACTCCACAAAGAACAGATTGTACATTTTAAACTCGTAATGTGAGGAGAAGGAAGAAAAAATGCGTGAAGCTCATTGTCTGAGCGCCAACCCTAGAGACGCATGAAAGGTACAGTTGGATCCGGCCTCACAGAACGGCAAGAAGAAAGAGCTTTGTGGAAGCATGCGTTGGAACAATCCTTCTCCCCACACGTGGCGTTGGTGTGGATCGCCACGGCAACGCAGAAACGAAAATCATTTTTGGAGGTAATGAAGGCACAGAAGCTCGTAAACACGACACTTCGGTTCGCGCAAACAGGTGCGGTCTGGTTCGCGCACGAAAAATAGCCGCACGTGACCCCAGCGACTGCCAAGCGGCATCCGGGCGAAAGAGGAGCGCAAACGGAAGTTGAGCGCATCTCCACGCCGGCGACTTTCGTAAACGGCTCGCCGAGTTCGGATGAGCAGCTCCTGGGCCACGTGAGCTCCGCGAACCAAGAGCAACAAAGACAGCGAGTGAGGAAAACCGCTGGGGCTTCCGTGAGAGCAAAAAGGGCCGACTCTCCATCGAACACATTGTTTACCGCGGTTATTTACCACATTTACAGACAGAGTTAGTTGAAATAGGTGCTCCTTTGTGTTTGTTTTTTTTCTTTTTTTTTAAACCAGGGTTACAGGACGATATAGTTATTCCTCTTGCTTACAAACAGCATTATTTACTCCAGGTGCGCACAACTTTATTTACCAGGGTTACTAACAGGGATTTACCGGAGTTACAGACTGTGTTGTTCTCGGTTTTTCTCACGTTATATTTCCATTTATTCACTTAGCAGATGCTTTTGTCAAAAGCGACCTACATCCCAGAGAGCAATACACAAGTGCACATGTTTGGCATGAAGAGAAGGACAGATTTGTGTGCAGCCGTGATTAATTTGTCACATCGCGCCATATGAACCAGCACACATCACACCAGTAGCTGCATGAAGGGTTATCCGTTATTCAACAACCATTTCTAATCGCTAAATTATTAAACATGCACTCAAGAAATCTGGGGAGAAGCATTCCCTCGTGACCTTGCTTACAAACAAGGTAAATTACCGCAGCTGTAAGCAGGGTTATAAAGAGAATTGTTTAACAGTGTTTGTTACCAGAGCCGCAAACAGAATTTACTGTCTGTCTGAGCTCCCGACCGAACGACCAAACGCTGAACAACGGCACTTTACTGCGTTTTCATGTTGCATTAATGTCTTGTACAGTTTTTCGAATTTTTGAACTTTAACGTCATATAAAAGGAGTCCCTTTGAATCCCGGCTACAGGAAAACTTCTGAACCTTGAAACTCATCTGAGAAAAACTAGTCAAGTGATTAAAAAAAAAAAACTAATATGAGTTGGACAAAAGATCAGACCAGTGTGTTCTACTGCTTTTAATCAACTTATTTCCCCGACTATATTTTTATTAAAGGTTTTCTGGCAAAAAAAGAAAAAAATAGACAATTCAATTTACTACGGTGATTAAGTCCTCTGCTAATTACATGTTTACTCTCTAATTCCACATTATCGCTCTTAAAATTCATGCTCTGGATCCCAGTTTAATTAGTTCCCTTCATTCCCTTTGTCCTTTCACTCCTTTCTTTCCTGCTTTTAAATTACTTTGCATGTTCAATAAATTTTACCAACACTTGACATATTAACATATTTGTGTTTCTCCTGCGACTGAGACTATCATTTTTTAAAGATATCTAATATTAATTTGGTGGAACAATTTGTCAATTATTGCGGTTATTTTTAACTCCGCGGAGGAGGCTTGAATGAGCGGCTCGGCGGTGCTCATTCTCCGCTCATCCAGGCGATTCCTGCTTTGGAAAAGTGTTTTTCACACCCGATGAAGAAGCGAAGCGCACTCATCTCCAGTGTGACTGAGAGCGTTAAGCTACTTACACTGATTTACCCATCTTTACAGCAGGCCATTTTTTACTGTACCGGTTCAGGGTAAATACCTTGACTAAGTGTACTGCCACGGGAGGTGGGATTTGAACCCGGGTCTTTCGATTGCACCTGTAACCACTATTCTACCCAGCACCCTTGGAAAAGAAATGTTTGGTCTTAATTTCATTACTACAAGTAAGACAAACACATACAGACACTCGTTGCTGAATTGATGGCTAAGAATTTATATAATAATAATTTATTGCTAAGTTTTCTATATGATTGAACGATGAGGTCAAAGCTGCTGTGGAGTCTGTTGCATGGCGAACGTCTCGTCTTTGGTCCGTCTTTGCCAAATACCGCGGCTGCTGCGCTCAAGGACTCGGACTTTCCTCTTGGCCTCTGCAGACGCAGCAGCGAAACGGAGATAAATCACATTTTTTTCGTTTTTTAGTTTCGTTCTTTAAGTTTCGCTGCACATGCAAGGAGTGAGCGACCAAGTCCGGGATCGCTCACACCTCAGTAACACCTTTATCATATTTCTGACATTTTTTACAGACTGCAAACATCTGCACAGCTCAGACAAACTGATCACATTCACCCTTTGGTCAAAAGAAATCCTTCTCGTTGCCAGTCCGACCTGAAAATAACTGTTAATAGCCCAGTTCTGGAGTGATGCTTCCCTGATCCTGTATCTCTACGTGTTTGTTTTATTTATAGCACCGAAACGTGAAAAACAAATATTGCTCTTATTCGACGGCGGCAGGTAGACCCGGTAAGACATAAAGCCGACCAGAAACCACCGAGCGGATGTTGAGCGAAGCACGTAATGTCAAGAAAAGGAAATGAAGACATGCGGTCCGGACAGCGGACGATAAATTATTGGATGGGCAGAAAAGCATATTGAAATGCTGTTACTGATGTGTGTTTTCAGGCTCGTCTCACCGCGACGTAGAACTCCATCATGTCCTGGGCAGCAGCGTGGCTGAAATGGAGCCTTAAATAAGAAAAGCTGCTCTCCCTGGAAAATTAGCGGAGCTCTGAAAATTGATCTAGACGAGAGATGTTGAGCGGCAGCGATCGGCAAAATCACGGCACCTTGATGAAATCTCAGGATGACGGAAATCGGGGCCGCTATTGGACGCCGGTCACCTTAAAAAGAAAATGTGCCGTGTGTCGAGAACTGGAGACGCTGGGATTATTCCTGAGTGAACAGAGGAAATAAGGAAACCAGCTTGGCGTGACGCCGGCGAGTCCACTCTGACGCAATTTCATCACAGCGGCAAACCGAGGCCCTAGTAGCTGCAAAGTGTGGCTTTATTTTCATTTTCATTTTTTTTTTTTATTAAATTGAATTTTCTGCATTGTGCGCTCTGCATCGAAGACGAGAAGTCACGTAAACGTACAGCGGGACATGGATTTGTCAGTTTCAGACCTCAGCGTCAGTTTAGGGTTAAGTGTGAACTCGCTGTTATTTCAATACTTGAAAAAGTGCTTAAGATTTACATTGTTTATCCAGTCCTCTTAGTCACCAAACACACAGTTTTTCCTGTTTGTGCACCTGGATCATTACATTTTTTTTATGCTGCTGCAGCAGTTTAAGTTTCTCGCTGTGGGACACGGCCACGGAGTCCCAGAAACCCTTGCATTCCACCTTCACGCCTTTAACCGGTACGCCCCCTGCCGTAACGACTGGGGTTTCGTGGCGTACGGAAGGGCTCGGTGTCCGGAGTCAAGCGTAGACCAGGTTTTGCTTCTCGTCAATTTTCCCTCCGTTCAAAACGTGACGAAAGGTGCCGATCGTCCGGAAGCTCTTTGATATCCAAAACACTCGAGTCCTGGAGTGGGACGCGAATCGTGGAAAACACGCAAGCTCCAGCAGAGAAGAAGCCGCAGAAGGTGTTCCTCTCTTCCGCCAGTAGAAAACGCAGCGTGAATCTCATGCATATTCATTTGCTGAACTCAGATACAGAAAGCGATTCTTGATTCACTGCCCATGAGTCTCTACAGGGACCACATGTTCTGTAAACCTTAAGCAGCTGAGTAATTATTCATATTTATTTCTTTACCTGGCCCCTTTCTCCTTGTCACGCAACAATGCTAAGCTTGTACACTGCACTGCTTACATTGATTTACCCATTTTTACTGCATCACTTCATGGTAAGTGCCTTGATAAGACAGCAAGAGAGAGGATTTCAGTGTGTCTTTCTAGTGCACCAGGAGGATGTTTAATATTACAGCACCAGATGCCCAAAAGATGGTTCGGTAGCACTCGTAAAGTTATATGAAGTAAGAATTGTGGAAATTGGTAAAAGTAGAAGAATTCTGAAGAGTGTGACTTAGAGACTGCGAGTGCTTTTTTTACAGCCATTGGCTTTGAAAATGTTCTGCTTCTTCGTGTGAGTGTGTCTGCTTAGGGGTAACAACAAATGCTGAAAATGGGAATTTGTCATTTTTATCTAATTTATGCTCATTGGTATGATTTGCACTTAGAGAAATAATTATGTTGATTATGTTGGTAATCAGCATATCAGGCAATAAAATGTTTTTGTTTCCTACTTGCATTAGGCAAATAGAAATGACTTTCTGTTCGAGCAGTGTAATAGACCGGGGGGTGGATGAGTGGTGAAACCCTCATAGTGGATCTTGGATCTTGAGGGTGCCAGTTTGATTCTGTCCTACTGCTGTAATAGCCTTGAGCAAGGTACTGACCCTAAGTTGTCACAGTAAAACTAACCGGCTGTATAAATGGGTAAATAACTGTAGGGACGTTTGTGTAGTGAGTTGCTTTGGAGGAAAGCATCAGCTGAAAGAAGGTGTGTTATTGCTAAAAAGAAATGTGCTGAGTCATACCCTACCCTACTCCTCTGGGATACACCTGAGTCTAGTTGCCCTCCCTCCCAATGACCTATTTAAGGCTCCACGATGAAAAGGGACGGAGCAGCTGAGAGAAAAAGACGAACCCGAGACCACAATTCCAACATCCCCCGTCTCCGCAACCTGCTTGTCTTTCTTTCGTTATTCTCTTGCACCACATTCCAGTCCCGTGTCCCACCCAAGTGAACCATGGTTTCAGTGTGAGCATCACCCTGAGGGCAGAATACTGGAAATGTTTATTAAACCTTGGAACTTTTTGTTGGAGGAAGAAACATTTCGGAAATATTTTTTGACCATTGCAAAACTACATTCACGCATTTTGTCACCTTATTAATTTCAGTCTCAAACTCCAGACTCGCAAGATGTCTGAGGTCTGTATGCGTGGAGAAATATTTATACAGAACACCAGGTAAGGATGTTCACAAAGGGTCCGACGGGAGGCCCTCGTAGTACTTTCATACACACCGTACCTTGTATCATTTTAATATGGCCCTTCTAAGAGTGTTAAACATCTACTTGAAGATGCTTTGAAGGTGTCATTCGGGAGCTTTGTAGGAGGTGCAAATGGTCCATAGCATCCTCTAACCTACGTGCTCCAAATGGGAACTCCTTGTGTAAACAAGCCCACCGTCCTCGACAGTTTCCTTTACTTCACCCCTTTCCTCAGTACCATGCGGCCTGAATCATTTCAGAAATGTATTCTTCGACATTTGCGTTCTGACAGAAACAGGACCAGCCTGACATTTCCCTCTTAAGTGGCTCATTTAGAAGAAACTGAGCCACACCTTGGAGGAGGAGGGTTGGGAAGGGAGAGGACGCACAGCAACTCCTCACAACGGCTCTTAATTACAGCTTGTTAACCTTTCATTTACAGAATCATCCTGTTAAATATTCATATGAGCACTTGGGGTTTGTGAAACCACCACAAGCGCAGGGCTCTGAAACGTCCCCCGACGGTTGTTTTGACGTCCCGTTATTTGATCACCGCTGTCTGTACGATCAAATTAGACTTTTGCCACCGCTGGCCGATATGCTGGACTCTGCACCTGGATGCACCGATGGAAGTCCATTTCGACCAAATTATCCCTATTTATTTAGCAGATGCACTCGTCCAGAGTGACTCAGATGGTTATTAAGGTGAAGGTTTGGTCGATGCATCAACAACACCAGTAAACACACCGTAGGTATAGCAGAGGCAGCAGTACAAGGGCTGCAGTTCCACGTCCCTTTACTGCGGTCTCCTCAAAGATCTTATGTGCAGCAATGCTCCACTGCTCACTTTCAGCAAGAAAATGTTACACCTGGTGGTAAAAAAGGTTTCACCCAGGGATCTACTGTGTCAGACACAACAGTGAATACAACAACACAACATGCACAAAGGTTTCGCACAAGGGTTCCTTCCCACCTCCCGGAGCGGTGTCCAGCCCACTCTTACATGTTGTACGATGCTTATTCTAAGGAGGTTGGCAACGCCACTGAACTTCTTCCATGGGCCTGTTTCCTGCATGCCTATGGACTCATGGACTGACTAAGTTCTACTGTAACCCTTGTCATTATTATTAAGAGGTAACCAACCTGTGGGATTCTTTTATAGGGATCACAAGCTCACACCTGAATATCACGTCAACGATGTTTTGCTCTGTTACCTGCTCAGTTTCCTTGAGATTCAATGCTTTCCTGTGCTTCGCTTTGGATGTTTAAACAACGTGTTCAATAAAGGTAGGACAAGTTCCAGTTTTGTGCGTGCTGGTTTGTTAGATGTGATTGCCCGCATTCATGATTATGGTGGAGGTCAGATCATGTTTCAGAAACCATTCTTGCAGAAACCCAGACAATTCTAAATGGTTCCGAAACGATTCCTCACAGCCACACACAAGTTGAAGGGATGGACTCGGTCGGAAATGGGCTGCGTCAACGGGACCGGCGTTTAGGACGACGTACAATGTGCCGTTTCCACAAGTTGGCCGAGCAAGACCTCCGTGAGCGAACGCGTAGATCGGTTTTGCAGGGTTTGCTGAGGCAAGTGATCATGTGGCAGCGGGGCAGAATTCAAAGAGTCACAGTGTCATCATATCAGCTCGGACAAACGCTATCGTGTCACAGTGACGGTCAACTCCTCTCTCATCACATTTCATGCTCTGCAGGCTGCTGACTTAGAGCGCTTGACTCATCGCTTCACTTCAGGTCACCACGAAATAGCTCAAAGTTACCACTGTCTTTAAAAGGCCTCTAGTACTTTGCATGAATGACAAAGCAGCTAATTTACAAGCAAGGATTTTGCCTTGTATACAGTCCTGGTTTTACATGAGTCTTTTAAATACCAAGCAGATATAGCAGAGTATTGCATTACATTAAAAAAGGTTGTGGATTCCCAAAGGGACTCCTTCCTGAGCACAGAACAGCCTTTTCAGTCACAAGTGATTAGAGCTCATCTTTTCACTGAAGAAGCTCTGAGTTCAAGTCTTAGAAGGGCTTTGGAGTTGAGGGTTTGATTAGGTCATTAGGTCCACAAGGAGAACTCCAGCGCTGGAGCCATGCTGTGGAGACATTTCAACTGAGAGCTGAACCCAAAAACCAGGTCCAAACATGAGAAGTTGCGTCTGCAGCTCTTGGGGCGATCACTTAGACGAGGTCCTTTTTGGATGAGGTCCATTCTCCTCGTCAATCTTTAATCGGGGCTTGTAGATGTTCTGGGTAAGGCACGCAACTGGAGAAAAGCATTCCGAAGGGGTCAGAAGACAATAAGGAGATGAACTGGTGAAAATGAAGACATAGCAGAAATGCAGAGCAGAAGTGGAGAGCTTCCCTGACATGGGATGATGTCACTCCAGCGCAACAACAGCCTTTTGTTTTCTGGGGCTTGTTCCGCTGTCAGAGTTTTCAATTAGGCATCAATTTCCCCATCTGCTCATTCTTATCTGGAAAAGACTGTCATCCGCAATGACTCAGAGAGGAATTCTTCTGGGCTCTTGCAGAATTTCTGCCTAATCAATAACTTCACCCCAGGCAACGTCTATGGCTTAGTTTTTTCCGAAAAGTACGTAAACAGAATAATATTGAGCCGTGCCGCTAATACTTCCCCAGAATGTCTGATGGGACAATTATTTCCACAGCTGTTTTCTTGCAGGCTGATAAGGGAGTTATTATGATACAAGACTCGATTTCCAAGCGTGAATGAGCCCTTTCGTACGGCTTTTGTAAATACGGTGATTAAATTAAATGCATATTGTTGAATTCCCAGAAAACCACACTGCGTTCTTTTCACAGCCGCGCATCGTCTTTGCCACGTTTCAGTGCCTTCGAGAGTCGCGATCTTTTCGTGCCTTGCCATCAATTAAGGTGCGGACTCTCTCGGGTGGTCAGCAGGAAAGCTAAGAGGAGTGGATCGCGGTGCCGCAAAGACCTTGGTCTTGGCTGCACAATGAGCGTTACTTCTCGTTCTTCTCGTAACGCTCCGTCATGATGAACGCGATATGACACGTTGACTCTTGTGCTCATTGTGTCCTGATAGAGCTAAACTGGAGTTTACCTAGTTTAAGAAATATGTTGGATAACATGATCTTATTGCTGCAGTGATCATGTTGGGAATGTGGGCAACAAGTGTCACAGGCATTAAGGGCGTGGAGTTGCAACCAGAAGGTTTCATTCCCGGTCCAGTACCCTCAAAGAAAAGCACTTACTCTGAATTACCCCATAAAAATACACCGAGCTCAAATACAGAGTATATATTTATATCTCTGCTCTATACTAGATCACTCATTCCTTCATCGTCCGCAGGACCTTCAGCTCACTATGGAGACCATTATCAAGTCTCTTTCTTCAGCTTTCAGGCTCCCGCGGTGTTATAAATGAAGAGTGGATGAGAAATGAGCAGCGGAGCATGGAGCCCCGCTGCAATGAAGACAGCCCCACAGAGTCTGATCCCGAAACGTTCAGGGACAAGCAACGTTGACTCCGCTGTGTCTTCCTTGAGCTGCACTTTGACTTTAAATGGGAATTTTCAACCCGTCTCGAGCCGCAGGAACCTTGAAGACTCACGCCAACGAAATCCCATAAACCTGCCGTCATTCGCAGAGGAAACGCTGAACACCGGGAGCGACGGCGGCACAAACGGAACAATTTAACTTGTGTGTGTAACGAGGGAGGACATTAATTCCACCGCTAAGAGGAATTACACCCCCGGAAAAGAGGCGCACCGTGCTTCACAATATCTGTAACACACTTTTACAAGGTGAGACAGTAAACACTCAGCCCAACAGCAGCCTTTTATTTCACTTTCACGAGGACTTGTTTGTCATCCTCCTCTCCGAGTACCTGGGAAGTGCTTGGAAAAATCTTTTAAGCTCCTTTTTCGGGGAAGAGAAGTGAGCGACTCTGTGACGTGAACTTGCCCGCGGGAATAATCTTGTGGAACTGCTGGCGCGACTGCTTTCTAAAACACTTTTGGGGAGTCTCAGTGAAATTGACCCGGGTGTTGGGTGATGCGTTTCGTGAACCTGTTCACTGCGGCGTACCGAACATGAGTGTCGGCAGAGATCGCAGAGCTTGTGTCGAGGAAATACAATCATTTTGCCAAAGGGTCTCAGAAGAAAACATCATCTTACTATGATTCTTGTGGGCCCGTTGAGGGCAAAGGAAATGTCTGTGTTTTGGAGAGGCTAGAGAAAAAAATATCGGCACTGATCTCATCTGAGTCTTACATAAGTAAGACTTACGGTATGGTAATGGTGTCCAGTCCCTCTCAGCTGGAGTCCCACAAGGTTCAGTTCTTGGCCCCTTGTTTTTCCCCACCTGTACCACATCCCCGGGCTCAATCAGTAGCTCTCATGTCTCACTACTGCCATGAAGACGACATTCCACTCAAGCTCTCTTTTCAATCAGCTGACACTGACATTTCTTCACGCATTGCGTGTCAAGCTGAAATCTTCATCTGCATCATTGACCACCACTCACATCTTATTCTGTCCAAGACTGACCTTCTTCATCTCCCTGCCAGTTCATCTGCCTCTCATGAAAACTTGATAATTCTATCTACCTACACAGATGAAGGGAGACGGCATTTCATCTACCTTAGCAAGACCCTTGGAGACAGCACTAACATGAACTTGTTTCTACCAGCACATTGCAGCTACTGTATAACCTGATCCTGCAGATTTCTCTGCATCTGTTAATGAAAATTTGAACCTTCACTGAAAATTTGCCAGTTTCTTACAACAGATTATAACTACTTGATCCAGACTATGGTGATCTCTTGGATGCACCGCTAAAGCCTTGTCCCTTCTGGTCTTGCAGTCTCCACAATCAAACCTCAAATCAGAAAGCCAGCGTCACCGCCACTGCCGTCTCAGAGCATTCTCACAGGTTTTCCTTCCCCATCTCTGTCCGCTGGGTTCTGGTTGCTGCCCGTATCAATTTCAAGTTGCATCCTTACAAAATGATCAAGGCAACAGATGCGCAGTATCTCCAAGCCCTGATTTAATGCTGTACCCCATCAATGTTGCTGCTGAACTCTGCCACAAATCAGCCAAATCCCTGTTTAATATTAAATCATTTGATTTCTGACACTGGCTCCAGTACGATGGAGTGTCTGAACCTCTCTCTGCAGAAGCCCTCCAGAAGGGTTTCAACACACACCTCTTCAAACACACTTCAGTCTGGATCTCCTGTTAAACCACATAAACCACTCAAGGCTCTATTACCTGCACACCATAGTGAGGCAGGGTTGTGCAGTACTTTGAGTCGTTGCGCTGTTTTGAGTTATTTACTGTCTGCTATAAGTGCGACTTGTCACTCTCAGTTCCTTCTTATTTATTGTTTCGTCGATATAACTGCGCACCTTGTTAAGAGTCATGCTGAACTGCTGTGTGTGTGAAGCTCATTCCTCGGGCTAATAAAGTATTATACTGTTCTCTTATAAAGCGATTATTGCGTTTATATTTACTTTATTCTGTTCATCAGCGATAGTGTCAGTAATGAGTGATAAGGTCCAAACTGCACTTTGAGTCTGTTTTTTTGTGGAAGTGACCAGCTGTGCACTTGTAGTGAAGTTACAAATAAGCCCAAGGGTAAACTTTAATTAAGGAGCTTCTAAATCATTCCCTTAAACTGTGTGCAATTAAAAGAATAGCAGGTTTTTGACCATGTATGACTTCAATGTCCTCAAGCAACTGATTGAAATGATTTTGCAGAAGTGGCTCGATTCGAGGGGCCATTTAAACCCCCCACTGTGGCAGCAGCTGCATAACGGCATTACAGTAAAAACGCACCTGCAAGAAGAGTGAATGCCCTCGTGATGATTTAAAACATTTTTTTTTTCTCAATCTAGGGGAGGCACACTTGGGCACAAATACAGAAGCAGCCTTTTCAATCAAAATACTTTTTCATGCAGCAGAGGACAAGAATGTTGAAGTTTTCCTGCAGACAGAAACTGCATATATCAGCTATCATACTTTTATTACGGATCTGCAGCCCTTTCAAGAATGATGCTCATTTGCACAGAAATTTTATTTGAATAAAGGTGATAATGATTAATATACTGAATAGAACAATAATTATACATAATGACATAATAAGTACTCTCATCCCTTATATAACAGATTCCTATAGAAAAAAACCACAAAGGTTTATGAAAATATGGCCCCATTCCCCATAAAACAGTCTAACTACTCAGTAAAAAGTCATTTTTGGACATTATGTGGCTATTTTACTTTCACCACTGGTACTTTATCTGTACTGTCATTCACTCACACACACACACACACACACACACCAAAGGCAATTTAGTCACCAGCAAACCTTGTTTCTTTGAGCTGTGGGAGGTAACCAGAGCACCGACACGAAATCCACATAGATACATGGAGAACTTGCACAAAGAGAGTGTGTGGAGGGTTAGGGGGGTGGTGGTGGCGCTGTCTCAGCAATGAAATATTCGGACTGGTGTAAAAGGAAGGGCCAGATGCAGATGTACTCGAGCCAGTGTCTGCATTCCCACCTTGGCTGTGATGCAGAGAAAGAAAAACACGACCGTCCTTCACCAGATGATCAAATGTCACACTTTCTCCTCCTCCTCGGTAACCGAAGCGACACAAATTGCAGGAACCCGCGAACCTCAGAAAATAACTCCCTATTGTGGCTTTGTCCGGACCTTCGCGGCTGTGTAAAATTGGGCATCCAGCTGCACAACAAAACGAAAGAGAAAGCGAGCAAAGAACTGAACGAGACAATGAAGGAAGGAAAGGCCGGCGCAGGGTGTGCTGTCATTTCTTGTGGAGCTCGTAGAGTCGCGGAGAGGTGGAGGGACGACAGAGACGGAGACGGTTATAGAGAGGCACCGAGCCTTGAAGCGGCCAGTCGCTCCAGAAATGAATTTGGAGATGAAAGTGACACTTGTTCCCCTCGCTGTTCCCCGACTGGCTGCAGGCCTCCCCGTCTCTCCGAATTCCCTCCTCACCCACGCTCCTCTAACTGCCGTAATTGCTCTGGTTTTTACCACACATTTTGCTTCATCAGTCAGGAAGAGCACAAATGAGAGCCTCTCATCATAGTTCACCACCGCTGAAAAAAAAAATGTGTGGGGATGTAAAATTGTAATTTTTGTATTTCATGACCACAATTGAATATAATTTGCAGTAAAAGCTGTGTTCTGGGATTTCTGCGACAGGCCTGTCCTTGGGGGGTCACTTTCAGTTTTGTTCCTGAACTTCACCACCCTTTCGCTTCCAGTTCTTCGGTGAGTCATGGAGCACAGCTGAGATTTAAGTGGGAACAAGAACAATGATGGTGGAAAACCATAATGAAGTAGCAGATTGATTATTATTATTATTGCTTTTGGTTTTTGTCGTTGTTATTGTATATTTTTAAAAACATTTCCTGCTCAGGTTATAGCTGGCAATCCAGCTAAATTATATTCTGTTCATTCAATTATGTTCTATTCAATGGACCTGGGTTCGATACCTGCTCCTGCTGCAGCGCTGCTCATCAAGGTGTTTTCCCTGGACTGCTAGAGTAAAAATAAGTGTGCTGTATAAAAGGAGAAATCACTGTACGGTTTTTTGAAGTCTAAAATTATGTCTGACGAATAAAGCTGAAGGTGTCCGAGAGATGGATAAAGAAAAGAAAATCTGAAAACCGGAGCGTTTGAGGAGGATCCCGCGAACGGCCCCGAGGGTCTCGGTTCCCCCCAGAGCTCCTCATTAGGGACGGCCGTCATCCTTCCGGGAGCGGCACCCAAGAGTAACAGCTGGTAGTGCGCGAGTTTCAAGCCTGAATCCCACCACCAGCTGCAGTACCCTAGAGTGAGGTACTTACCCTAAGTTACTCCAGTAAAACTACCTGGCTGAATATTGTGAGCTACTTTGGAGAAAAGGGTCACATGAATGTGTGTGAGACGTCAGTTTCCACTTATGCTGAATGGATGGGTGACATTAAATTTCATCAAAGTGAAGATATATCCATATTCAAAGATTAATTCCTCACTTTTCCTTTTCATTTTTCAGTAAAACAAAAAAAAACAAAACAAATAAACAAACAGAAAAGAACAAGATGGGCTGAACAACACGACTGCTGAGGCTGACCGGTGCTGAACTGATAGTTCATTCCAAATATTACAGTACAGTAAGTGTTTAAAGCAGCATAAACATAGAGCAAAGGTGGTGTTTTATGAAATTTTAATAGAGCAATGAGGCACAACGCCCACCCTGGACATGTTTCTTGTACCGGGGTCATAGGGACGAATGTTCCAATTCAACAGAACACGATTTCATTAAAAATAAAACACACACTGTATTTATGTACTTGTTCATGTACTAGAAATGTAAGAGTCCTGCAACCTGAGACATCTGGTAGTGTAGTAGTTGGAGCCACTGCCTTTGGGTCCAACGTTTGTAGGTTTGATCTCCAGCTGTAGTACCCTTGAACAAGGTCCTTACTCTAAAATTACCCCACTACATAAAGGGGTAAATAATTGTAACCTCAATGCTATGAGTTGTTTTGGAGAAAAGGTGCAGCATCCCTGCTCTGAAAAAGGGGAACATTTCAGAAGCTCACTGCGGAAGGAGAGAAATGGGACAGGTTTTCAGCCAAGTTCGCTGTACGTCTAAATTACATTTATTTGTTTGTTGATACTTTTCTCTAAAGGGACTCACAGTATTTCAGTTGTGAGTCAATTACGCAATTTCAGTTCCGTTGTTTTCGTGAACTGCTATCAAGCTGATGTCAACTCATGTATGGAGTGGTTCCAGAAAGTTCTCTGCTCAACTTGTATCCTTAGTGCTAAAGGTCTGTATCCACCGTCACTGCGGTCGAGTCCATGTCTCTGTCCGCTGCTCATTCTCTCCCGCTTTCTCCTCCAACTTTTCCCATCATTGCCGACCTCCCACTTTGAGGCAAAGCAAACTTCTCATGATGTCTCCAAACTATGATAACCTCAGTCTCATCATTTGTGCTCCCAATGACAGTTCAGGATTTATCTGATCCAACATCCACCCGCTTGTCCTTAAAAATCTCTACCAGCACCACAGTCCAGAGGACTCCATGGTTCTCCTGTCCTACTTCTTCAATGTCCAGCTGTAACATCCATTTTGCATTATAGAAATGATCTAAATTATTAAAAAAAGTTCTCATATTTCTACTTGTGGCTACAGCAGCACATAAATCCTCCTCAAGATCTTTCATGTTGTCAACAAATTGTCGTCGCCGTCGGCACTCCGGACGTCACGACTTCACTTTTCTTTGCAATTTCTCATTGTCCCTTTCATTCGCTCTCCAGATTGTGGAGATTGTGATTTCGAGCTCCTCCTGTTGGAGTGCTGTGCTCAGCATACTGAAGGTTGTTGATGTTCCTTCCACGCGTTTCACGGACCCACAGTTTTTTCTTCTAATCGGACTTCAGACATAAAGCGCTTGGTGTACGAGTGTTGAACGGCTGCATCAGAAACTGTGCCTTAGTCAAAGGTCCTACGTCACCACCATATCCATAATTATTATTGTCCAAAATAATATCGATCACATTTCTTACCCACAGCTCCCAGAAATCCCAGTTTAGAAGAATCTTGGCTTTTATTTCTGGGTTCTGCTTTCCGGTGTTAATGTCTAAGAACAAACATTTTGGATCAGAGTTTCTTTTCCTGCAGAGAAAAGCTAAAAAGGCTTTGAAGATGTAATCGAAATGTGGAGACTGGAGACACTGCATGAGTTGCCGCAGATTACAGGCCCATCAGTGAATCATCGTCTGCCGGTTGGTGGTAATTAACTCGGTGACGATGTCGGGTTCCTCCTTTGTCTTCTGATAACAGAAGGTGCCGAAACTCCGGCTGAAGGGATCTCTCTCGCTGGAAATATTGTTTTCTGCTTGTGATGGTGATGATAATGGTGATGGTGATGTTTCCCTTTTGTGTGGCTGAACAGACCCCCGTTGGATTCCTTTCACTCATCCGTCTGTACGAGGCTCTTGATGTTCCGCTCGGGTGTCAGATGTTTCTAGAAAAGCACGGGGGGGGGGGGGGAGGGGGTGATATCTATGTCTGCAGATGATGCATTGAAATTTGGGCATCAAAATTTCATGAAAAGGCCTTCAAAGAGGAATAAATGTGACTGTGATCCCGTTTTGGGATTTGACGACACTGAGAGGTTTGATCTGTCTTTACGCTCTCACAACACGGACGACAAATGCCGGCGATCAGATCTCTTCTTGTTAAAATGTGCGTTTTGGTGAAAGAGCGGATACTGTGATGAGTATGAGGAGATCAAGGAAACTCAGACAGGACAGAAGAGAAAATCCACGTGGCAAAGAAGGACGAGTGGAACATCTCTACATGCGGACAGAGAGCTGGGAGTGACCCTTACCTGGACCAAGGACACCTGGACAGTTCATCAGACTTTCATGACCTTTCACTTCCAACAAAATGAGCAAACACTCGGTAGAGCAAATGTTAAAATAGAGGGGAAAAATAATTAATCCATTTGTCTTCACGGGCAGAATTTCTCATTTTCTTCTTAGGTGGACATTGACACAGTTCTCACTGTATCGTCATTTACATTTATATTTATTAATTTCTGCATAGCTCTCCTCCAAAGAGATTTGCAAACGTGCATCAACGACAGACAAACACACTGACACAGGATTGTGGACACAGTTTGTGTGTGTGACGCCATCACGTTGCTGGTTCACATCCCTCCAGTAGCTCCTATAGAAGTGACATTCAAACTGCAAATACAAAGGCGATCATAACAGATGGGAGGAATTCAGCAGCTCCGAGGGACAGAGGGAGGTTGTTGTATCCCACCTATGGAGGTTAGATTCAAACAGCAAATGCACAGATAATCACAGTAGATGGTGCTGGACTCTTTTATGGAACTGTCAGGAGACCAGATAGAAGCAGCTCTCAGAGAGATGATTTCAGAAACTTCTTGAATGGGAAGGGATTCAGCAGCTTTGAGGGTCACAGGTAGTTCATTCCACCACACCGTGGCCAAAACCAGAAACCCGCTTGAATTTGAGATGTCCGCCCCTCATCAAGTAAAAGAGAGGAAATTAGGATGGGCTTGGAAGAAACTGTGATTCCCCCATAAGAAATAATGGAATAATTTCAGTAATTTTTTTGATCTGCTTTTTCAACATTTTGTCTGTTTTCAGGAGTAACTCTGGACCAGTTAATGGGGGATAGGTGTTTACAGGCTTAAGACTTTCGCTGGTTAACAAACAACAGTCTGAAGAGAACAATATTTGACAAGGTAGAAGCTCCACTCTGAGCCCTTCCACCAACAACAAGATTAAAATGAACAATTATTCATCAAGAGCAACACAACGGCACAATCGGTAACATAAATATTATAGAAAGGAACAATAATTCCCATTTGATTCAGGAAACAACAAATCAGTTGGTCTCCTTCTCCCACTCAGTTCCCACATGGATTATTCTAGATGGTACTAAAAGAACTCAAATTCCCACAATTCCCCCTTTGCCATCAAAACCATCTTTAGAAACATGTTCACGGTTAAAATGCACATATTCCTTTAAACACATCGCTAACACACACACTGAAGCCACTTGTCCCAAGCAGGGTTGCGGGGAGCTAGAGCCTAACCCAGCAACACAGGGCGTAAGGCCAGATGGAGAGGGGACACACCCAGGACGGGACGCCAGTCCGTCGCAAGGCACTCCAAGTGGGACTCGAACCCCAGACCCACCGGAAAGCAGGATCCTGGTCCAACCCACTGCACCACCGTGCCCCCGTTGCCAATACAAGTTTCTATAAATCACAGTAATAAATGAAGTTTCACTATATTCACGCTCTAAAAAAATAATCTGTCCATTCGTTTGTGTGTGGACTGATGGCTCCATCACACTTCTCCTGGGGAAGCGACATAAATGACAGGCCTCCCAGGACCAGTAAAGAAGCCAAACACGTTGCGCCCGTCGTTCTCGGAAAGCTGCGTTTGGCCGGAATTTCGACTTCGCCGCTGACTTTGGCGTCCCGGAAGGGGACGCTCTTCTCTTTGGGGGAGAAGAAGCAGGACTGTCCTCTGTTCAGGACACATAGGCCAGTAGAACATGCTGTCCTTTGGATGAGTGAAAAAATCAAGGTCCCGTGATCAACGAAGACGCCAAAGAGTATGAATCCCGACGCCAAGGCCGACTCTCCTTCCGATCTTATCGGAAAATCAAGGCCATCTTATTATCATCCGCCGGTATATTGAGTGGCTCATTAACCCCTTAACCTCCGCAGCACCTACAGCACATACTAAAGGGGCGCCGTGTGTGACCAGCTCAGTTCTACACATTGGTCACCCCTGACCACTGGGCCGGGCTGCTCTCCGAACAAACAAAATATGGAATTTCTCTCCGGGATCCATTAAGTTTCATTCATTCGAGTTTCTCGTTTCAAAGTCGGATGTATTTGAGGAGCGCCGTGAAATTCGGATGTTGTTGTCCTCTCCTCGCACGATAGTATACATTGGGGGGGATTGGAAAAATATGAAAAGCAACAACATTATAATATGGAACAGCACAGGGCAATAAAATACAACAATACAGGAGGACACAAACGTAAAGTTTACTATACATAGAGAATAGATAAATATTTACAACTTCCAACAGCAGCTTTAGTACGAGAAAGACACTCTAACATTCACTATTCATCTGAAACTTTTTCCAGAATGACTTAAATGTTAAGCGGCTTACGCTGATTTACCCATTTATACAGCAGGGTACTTTTCACTGTCTCGCTTCAGGGTAAATTCTCTGAATAAACAGTATACTATTAATACTGTTAATAAATACTAGAGCGGGAGGTGGGATTGAAACCTGGGTCCTTGAGCTGCTAGGTGACACCCCTGACCACATACATCGCATCAACTCATATGTTAGTATTTCCGAGCATATGTAGCACTTATACAAAGAAGTTCCTCCAAAAAAACCATGATTTACACCATTTATGTTCTTCCTCTATGAAAAAGAACAACAGAGAGAGAGATCCGTGGCACTGAAAGGGACGGGCAGTTTTGTTCAAGGTGAACTGCCTCCTTCTCACACTTTGCTGCTTTGTACAGCTTGACAGCACAATGTGTGAACGTTTAGGATGCGGCGCTTGTGTACGAGGGAGAAAAAGAAAAAGATATACAGCATAACAGTTAATCCCTTATGACAAAGGATCTATATCCAGGAGTCTGTAAAAAGTGTTTATTTGGCAGAAATCGACTCACACTTTGTGCCTCGTCAGTAGCTGCCAAATGCAGCGTGCAAAACATAAATATTGCATGTTTAACGGAACAAAATGTAAATAGTTTATGATTTTGCCAAGAGATCTGGTTGCCAAGGGGACCGTGCATCTTTCGCGCCTTCTGTGCCGTGCAATGTATCCCAAGAACACGATTTCGCAAAAGAGGTACTTAATGACTTGTGGTGTTTGCTGCGTCCTCAGAATTTTAATTTTTCACCTATTCATTGGTTGTGCTGTAAATTAAATGAAAAACGTACTGGTATAATGATCGAAAGCAACAGGGCTGGAAAAAAAGCTGCTTATTGATCAGAACTCAAATCTGTTCACCAAACATGGGAGAGTAAAATGTTGATAATCAACAGGTTTCTTATATTTATTCATCCAGGCGACACTTTTCCTCCAGGAGACTTACAGCGTTAAGGTACTTAGTTATTTACCCATTAATACAGCTGGGTAATTTCACTGCAGCAATTCAGGGTAAGTACCTCGCTCAAGGGTACTACAGCTGGGGGTGGGTATCAAACCTACAACCTTTGGGTCCAAAAGTAGCGATTCTAACCACAATGCTCCCAGCTGTACTTGAAGAGCAGCACTTAGCTGCAGAGCTGCAGTGACAGGTCTGGATGAGATCCTCAAGGGTGCGGATGGATCCGGAAGAAAGAAGAGAAAATTGTTCAGTTCAGCCAGTGACATTTTTTATAACTCTCTTCTAATGTTCTACAGTAAAGGTACATGGGCCCCTGGTATTATTTACTATATATACACTGTACATACATACCTACACAGATACACTACATACTAATATATACATACTGTATATATATAAAATAAATAAATCAGAAGTCTACTAATGCTGTGCAAATGGGAAAAAGTTCCATCGCCTTGGAAATATAACTTGTATCCAAGTGATTTATGTAATGAAGCCATAAAAAAATAATAAAAGATTATGCAGTCTGCAGCTGCGCAAAGTGACCATGAACAGAGCCGCGTCCTCCCCGAAGACGGACTCACTGCGACTGCGTGACCTTTATGTTCATGAAAAAACATAACTTTGCTGTTGTCACTATTGTGGCGTCCCCACAAATTCGTGCGAGAAAAGGACAGAGTTTTGCAATCGGAGTGTGAAAAGAGCAACAGCGGAGGGCAAAAATGTCCAGCTGAGTTCTGTTTTCTCCAAAGCGACGTACAACACAGAATAAACAACAGTGCATTTCATCCACAGAAGGAGATTGGGATGCAGACATGTCACCGAATCACCGAATAAACCAGTGCGCATTATACTAGTAGCTGCATAAAGTTTTTTTAAGAACTCATTTAACATTAGTAAATTATTAAACAGATGACATAGAACACGCTCACTGAGCTCATAGAAAGTCAGTGACAAGTGGCTTTGAAAGAGATGGCTTTGAGACCCTTGAATTCCACAAGGGATTCAGCAGTTCTGAGGGACGGAGGGAGCTCATTCCACCACATAGGGGCTAAAACTGAGAACTGGTGGACTTTTGACTCTGGGGTCGTTAGAAGTGGGACCATCGAGTGGCCAGAGGTGGCGGAGCACAGTGCTCTTACTGGGGTGTTGGGGGTGACAAAGTCCTGTCGGTACTGGGATGCGCATCCTTTGATGGTCTTGTAAGTGATAACCAGAGCCAGTTTGGAGAGATGAGGAGGGGAGATACATGGGAACTATTTGACAGGTCAAACACAACTCGTACCACGGTATTCTCTCAGCTGGAGAGGTTTGATAGCAGAGGGCAGAATATCAGACAGGAGGGAACTGCAGTAGTCCAGGTTGCTGTGAGATAAAGGCCAATGTTATGGACGTTATGCAGAATGTATCTGCAGGACCAGGGTTATGGCTTTGATGTGTTGATCAGGTTATTATTATTATTATTATTACATTCAGGGGCTTCTGGGACTGGCTCCTGCTTTGGAACAATTAAGAAACATCTTCCTCTGTATTTATTATTATAACATGTTATCTCCTGTTAGAATTTAAATTCTAGAGACTACAGTTATTGTTTTATTTATCGGCATGGAATGAATATTTACAAAAACAAATCCAAGAAGCTCTTATCTATTTTTCAAGCATCACACTGCATCATTAACAACAAGTTCATGTGAGATACAAATAAGCTGCATATTAGAAAGAAACAGAACAAGATGGGTCTTTATGATCTGATTAAGAAATGCAGGTAAACTAAAAGGCATTAATAAATGAACATCGTGATACCCAGGAGAGTGAACCCAATGCAAACTGGTTTTTTTTTTCTTTCTCCACAAATAATACATTTTACATGTGGATTTGAGCAATTAAAGCTGTGTACAGCATCTCATCATTTTTCCATGGGAACTCAAATTTTTGGCCATATCAGGCCACTTTCAGGAGGTTGCATAAGGCTTGTCTATGGATCTTCTGGGCCCACGATGTCAACCCTCCCAACTGCATCTCATGAATGGATGCTTTGTCAAACGATGCATGGGTCTTGTGATCGTTCCTGACTGGAGGAGGGGGTCTCGAACCCCTACGAGGCACAGGGGGGCACTGGTCTGAGCACCCGGGGGGATGCTGCTGGTCCACAGAGAGCTGCTTGAAAGGCCATTGCAGGACCATGAACCCCATCGCTGTGCTATTAGGTTATTTAAGATAGACTGAAAAACGCGGGAAGAGCGAAACGTTTCAAAGGGCAACAAAAACCTGCTATAAATCCCTGTACATAAATATTCAAATGCTGCATAAATAAATATGCTGAAAAGGCTCAAAGCAAGGAATCGGCTTTGTGACAACGACCCGTTTGGTTGTTCGTTTCCAGTGGCAGTTCTCCTTCCAACGAAGCGAAATAACTCCTTCGAAGAAAGAAAGCAAAGCCGAGGATTAAAAAAGTCGACATTTACATATCAGCTGCACCTACATTTATTCATTTATCCGACACTTTTGTCAGAAGCAACATTAAGCTTCTTATGTTTCGTTCTTTACCCATTTATACACTTGGGTAATTTTCCTCGAGCAATTTCGGGTGAGTACGTTGCTCAAGGTGGGATTCAAACCTGTGACCTTTGGGTACAAAAGGAGCACCTTTAACCACGATGGATGCCAGCAGGTGCTCGTGTGAAAGCTAGTAAGTGCGGTAAATTTGAGGAATAGCAATGTGTGATGTGGCCCTTGCTGATGCTCCCCGTTGCGTACACATTTAGGCAGCCAGGCGGCGCAGCGACGAAGGACCCGGACGTGTGAGCGAGAGGTGGCGGCTTTACGCTCTTTTCGGGCGCCGCTGGCTGCGTGCCGATGACGACGGCCCACCGCGTTGTACTAACGCAGAGCGGTGCAATCGGAATTGTGCCTCGGGGAGCGTATGAATAATAACGCGCCGTGTCAGAAATTCAGCCTTTCGATTCCGATAAGGAGCTACAAACACGTCGCTCCGAACCACATGCATTTACATGCTGTACCTCTGCGACCGGAGCACCGCCGCTTCCTCGTTTCATCCCTTTTCTGGTTTGTTAAATCGAGTTTTCTTTGCCCTGCGGGGGCGACACTCGCAGGGATGCACAATAAATGGTCGAGACTCAGAAGACGCACTTTGACTGGAATTGATCACTTACATTTATTTGTTCATCGCATCCTTTTGTCCAAAGAGAGGTTTGGTCACTGAGATTTACCCTTTTATACAGCGGGGTAATTTTTACAGCATCACTTTGAGGCGAGTACCTTCAGTAAAGGTATTGCAGTGAGAGCGGGATTCAACCCGAGCTCCTTCCGAGTGTGAGTGGACAGCGTTAGCCGCTGCGCCCCCTGCTGCCCGGGAACAAAATGCGACAAAACTCCATCTGTCGGGGAGGGGAGTCTTTCAATCCGGACGCCGAGGCAGCCGCGCGCTCCGAGCCGTTCCCGCGCACCCCCCATCACAGGCGGCTCAGAGGACTGATATGACTTCTGGGCTAAATTTAATTTTTCAACTCATTTTTCTTCTTCTCCTGTAAAGTTATGTTGGAACTTCAAAGAGCGGATCTTCAAAAGTACAAACTCACACTTTAATGACTCGAGTTCATGTTACTATACGATATTTGCAAGAATTAAGTCATACACGCACGCCTCTTTACGCTTCACCCTTCAAGTCCCAAGGGAGCTGAGATTTACCGCGGTGAGCCAGGGTCAGATGTGCGCGGCGATCCATCCCCTGCACTAATTAGTCCTATTAGTAATTCCTTTTCTGCACTGTTCATAACAATGAGCTGGACGGCATTAGCAGCTCTTATCAGCTGTTAGCACATTGCTTCTCTTATCAGCTTTTCTTCATTTTTTATTTGCGATAAACTTTGTGGTCATAATGGGTCACAGACATGATGAGGAACATCACGCCTCATTTCTCACAGCTCAGCGGAAGCACATTTTTATTACAAAGCGCCCGTGGCCAGTTTTTCTTCCAGGTGGGGCGGCTGGTAACGTCGTGTCTAGTTCCGCTACCCTCGGACCCAGAGGTTGCAGGTTTGAATCCCGCCTGCAGTACCCTTGAAGAAGGTACTCGCTCTAAATTGCTCCGGTAAGAATTACCCGCCTGTATAAATGGGTAAAAAAATTGTAGGCATCCAAACAGTGTAATTTGCTTTGGAGAACAGCGCTAGATGTGCTTGGAAAAATATTGCAAAAGACACAGTTCATACTTTCACTGCATTTCAGTCTGTTTTTTCCTTGAATAAACTCAACTTAATGTGAATATTAAATAAAAATAAAAAAGGGAAAATACTAGACGTACATCTGAAAGTATTTCAACGACAAACAATCGATGCGCAAAGACAATGATGTAATGGAAGAAAGATTAAATTCTACTGTATTATTATCATTATTACTGTGATATACTGTTTATAGTATATAGTAAATTAGTGGTAATACAGTAAAAATAAGTCCACGGTGTCCACCCTGTAACTGTACAGTGTATGTGTAGTGTACTGTGATATACATACAGTAGTGTGGTAGTAATATAGTAAAAATGAATACATCACGATATTCCCTCTGTCATGCAGGGAGTTTGTCATTTATCTGCTGGAGTAATTTTTGTCGTCTGAAAGCGCAGGAAAGAGAACAAAAGCAATTTTTCACACTTTTCCAGCGAAACCCTTTTACTTTTTCTCTGCTTTAACAGGCCGACGGCCCTCGAACACGAGTCCACCTGGCGCTCGCGTTAACCGGGAGGAACGCGCGTCGCCGAGATTCAAGTCCCACAGCCCATGTAGACACGTGCCCCCCCACCTCCCAAGACCTGTCTCCCCCAACTTGCAGACAACAGACGGGAGACTTATTTACGATCAGACATCCTTCAGAGGCGCCGGCGCCGACAGCCATAACTCACACTTTAATTCAAGTGTTTCTGCGGCGACTCAGAGGGGAGGAGATGCTGGCCAGCTGTTGCAGTGAAGCCGACACACGGATGTCAGGCTGCCGCAGGACACAGGGCCGCTGTACCGCGGTGAGAAATAACCATGCCAGGTCTCGGGGAGCAGTAGGGTGTGGGTCACACTGAGGGACTGGAGCGCAGCAGGGGACTAAATCCCACTGTGGGTGTCAGACACACTGAGTGAACAGCTCACAATGACGGTTTACATCACAGTGACACGGGGCGACAATAAGGGATTAGATCTACGCGAGGGATTGGATCACAATGAGGGTTCAGACCACACTGGTGCTGAACGACAATAAGGGCTTGGATCTGAGAGACTGGATCACATCGATGGGCGATGTGGTTCACACTGAGAGACTGGATAAGAAGAAGGGATTGAATTACACTGAGGGGCGTTATTGCAATGAGGGACTGAATCACGGCGGGGGATTGGATCGGAATCACAGATTGGATCGCGACAAAGGATTACGGCAAAGGGAATGGAGGACAACAGATGATTAGATCACGCTGAGGGATGGGACCACAGTGAGGGACTAAATGACACTCAGGGTTCGTCCATACAGGACCAATGGCTCAGACTCTGTGGGAATGGGATCACGGCCCGAGACCGGAACAGTCACTCAGCTCCATACCGCACTGTTTGCGATTGTGACCTCGAAAACACTCGCGAGGGGCGAAAATGCCCCGATACAAATGAATGAGAATGAAAAAAATAGAATAGAATAAAAATGAATATGAATAGAAATATAAGATGCACTGAATTAGAGTCGATGCTCATCCGCCAGCAGGTTCTGGTTCGCGAGCAGGAAGGAGGAGCGGATGAGATGAAGTTGTGTAGTGAAAGCACTCTTTGGACAAAGGGCACGTGTGCATTAGTGCGGTGATGTATGTGTTCATTACAAATGTCACATTTATCTTAAAGTGGACAGAGTGGAGGCTCTCGGTCCTTCGGCTCACGCGTCTCTTTGGAAACTTCCGGAGCCTCAGATGTCACTTCTGATTAATGCAACACCTCATTTCAGACAGCAGATTAGAACAGGTGTGGCGAAGTCACGTCAGAAGGCTTATATTCCATGAGAACATTTGCATGCTGGGAATATTTAATGCGACTGGACAATGAAATAATAATCTGACCTTGATATTTCATGCAGGATTTATTTATTTAACCGTGACTCCGCGTCTCCTGCAGATGCCCAGATAAATATTTTAACCCAGGTATTTTGCATAGCAATACTGCTCCTGTTATGGCTGTGAAGGTCGAGAGCAAAAAAAAGAAATATATTTATATTGGTGGTAGTACCCAAATAGTTTGCTCAGCGACATCTTAAGTGTAAAAGGTCGGCAACACCAGTATTTTTAAAATCTCACCAACCAGACAGGATTAATGACACAAACAGTCTCAGTTATAACACTTTATTTCGTGCACATCAGGTATTTAAACTCTTCTAAATTGGCTTCAAAATACATTTTTATTGAGTGAGCTGATTTTTTTTCCCCAGAGTGACATACTTTGATTTACTCTTTTATACAGCAGAGTTATTTCTAGTGTGTTCATTCAGGATGAGAACCTTGATCACGGGCCCTACGGTATGAGAGGGGATTTGGATTTGAACCTGCACCCTTCACATCAGGAACCAGTTGCTCTGCCTACAATACTTCCTGCTCCCCCCCCCAACGCGGAATTGTAAAGGAGAAATAAATATTTACCGAAGCATTTCAGCTTTGGCGGGGTAACAGACCAAAAGGCCCCGTAAGTCCAGAACCAGCAGCATGAGATATTTTTAAAGATTCATTAAAGGACTGTCAGTCTTTACAGATTGCGCCTTTCAAGCCCACAACCTTCAGGATCAACAACCAAAGGTTAAATTATTAATTTTTTCCACCCGTCAGGGTGCAGCTTCAACACGATTTCACCAAAGCGCAGAGTCCAGTGGAGACAGTAACACAGCTGGAGAAGTTTCCAGAAGGACGCCTCCCAGTGAGGTGGAAGTGTTAGAGCAGATCTGAAGGAGTGACTTGAAGGCATCATCAAAAAACACCTGGGCTGAGACGATGATCACAGAACTCGCACTGCGTCGTGCCCAGTTGCCGTTCGCCTCTTTACCGCACTTACATGAGTACTTTCGCGGGACACTTTTCTCCAAAGCGACTCAATGTGAAAGCGCTCATCCGTGCAGTTGGGTAATTTACTGGAGTAAATCAGGATACGTACCTTGGGCGACGACACCGCAGCAGGAGTGGTATTCAAACCCAGGATCTTCAGATTCCGAGGCGATGCTATAAAAAGTCCACCTGCTGCCCCCAGCAGTGCTACAGTTTAGTTTATATAACTTCAGTCATACTTGTATTTTTCTTCTAGACCTTTTCATATGTTGTCATCTTCCGAAAAAAAAACAACAAACAGCTCCCAACTGTAAATAACAACAAGTGCTGCAGCCCAAGAGGAGCTGAGCCCTGGAGCTACGCACGTCACCGAAGCCCTTCTTCCCATAAAAGCATCATGCTGAAAAACTCCTCTGGTGCCACCGCCATGTTTTTACAAGTCTGTTCATTGTCCACAAAATGAACGTGGAGGTGTGTGGAGGTGTGTGGAGGTGCCCAAGGGGTGTGGCCTCCCAGGGGTGGGGATACCGCAGGAAAAAACAGACATTTTTGGCACCTAACAGCCCTGATATGCATTTTCAGGAACACAGTTACATTCAGGTGGCTTACAGTTATTAACCCATTGATACAGTAGGGTACTTTTACTGGAGTAATTCAGTGTAAGTACCTTGCTCAAGGGTGCTAGAGCTGGGATTCAAAGCTGCAGTTGTTAGGTCAATTACATCACCCTGTGATTCCCTGCTGAAAATGCATCTTTTTATAAATACGTGGACACGTCTTCTTCCAGAGGAGCAACACATTCATCACGGACAGCAACCGACACATTTATTCGTTTAGCTGAAGTGTTTCTCCAAAGTGACTTGCAATATTAAGGTCACTATTATTTACCCATTTATACAGCAGGGCAGTTTTTACTGGAGCAACTCAGGGTAGATGCCTCGATCAAGGGAGCTATAGCTAGAGGTGGGGAAATCGAACCTGCAACCTTTGGAGCCAAAGGCAGTAGCGCTAAGCACTGTACTACCAGCTGCCCCTATAACATACAGGAGACTGTTGTTGATGAGTGGCTGAAAGGCAGACCCTCCACCAGAACAAAGCCCATCTGTTCTGGCGCTCATGTTGCCTCTCACACGGGGACAGCGGCTCAGGCCACGTTCGGGGCTGCTGTTGGCTCATCATTACCTAATCCCGACAAATGTGCACTTTTTGCCGCACTTTTACATGCCGCTCCCAGGTTACCCACACACACACACACACACACACACACACACACAAAGGCTGTGCATCAAACGCTAACCAACTGGTGCTGTGTGTGCTGCTGTCCATAGGGGTTTTTTTTCATTAGCCCAAAGCTCGCTGGCCCTTGATGAACATCTGATTCTATTCCGAATATTAATGCATAACAACCCACTTTGTTTATGTTTACCGAGAGTCTGAGCAAATAAATTTTCCGCTGCGGCATGAAGGCTGATTTGTGGTATTTTTGTTTCTCTTCCGGCTGAGAGAGTTATGTCGTGCACAAGGCTGCAGATTTAAAAAACTGCTGGACAAGTAGTGTTGAGGTGTGAAAAGCTGTCTGCGTGACGTCCCTAAACGAACCTACATTTTTGGTCGGGGTTAGGAAAAACAATGACCCCGGTGATGTCAGTCAGTGAGCCTAAAACAAACTTCCAGTCTATGGCAATTTTGAAAAGCAAAGTGTTCATATTATGAACTTTTATATTTGTACTGCTAAAAAAAATTTACTTTTAATCACTAAATGTGAATGTAAGGCTTTTCCTCTAATTTTTTTTAGCTAACTGTGAGAGACATAAAAATTAAAAGCAATTTGCAGTGACTACGCACACACACATTTTCAGAACCGCTTGTCCCATACGGGGTCGCGGGGAACCGGAGCCTAACCCGGTAACAGAGGGCGTAAGGCCGGAGGGGGAGGGGACACACCCAGGACGGGACGCCAGTCCGTCGCAAGGCACCCCAGGCGGGACTCGAACTCCAGACCCACCGCAAAGCAGGACCATGGTCCAACCCACTGCACCACCGCACCCCCTTGCAGTGACTAAAAACATAAAAATTAAAAAGAAAAGTGTGTCCACAAACTCCTATTCAATGGCCACTGTTGACCGATTCACCTCTAAAACATGCAACGTTTGTCATTTTTGATTGTATTTGGCCACCAACACTGAGAAGCCCCAGATACGGGCTGTAAACAATGCGGGAATGATTTGAAATCCGCAGGTCCCGCAGTCCGGCCTATTGTGTGCGGGTGGGGCTCTTTACTGCCATCTATTGGCTGGGTGGAGAAACACAGGTCGCCGCACAGTGAAGAATTTTAGAAAAGTGAAATTGTGTAACTTGGCTGCACTTTAAAGTGTCCTTTAACAGACGGCCAGGCGTCGCACCTGGGCCTCCACGCCGAGCTCAGGGTTCGGAGCGGAATTAAAATCCTCGATAGCCCGGTTCCCCTCTTGGCCACGAGTATGCTCCCGTGGGCCTGGACACGTGAGGAGATCTCGTCCGTCCGGCTAGCCGAGACCGCATTGCTCTGCGCCTGAGCTCGACCCGGCCGGGGTGCGACGCGCTGCGCACACGGAGATAACGGTTCTCGGTGTCGCTCTCCCCTTTATCGGCGCAACGCAAAGTGACGTTGTGTGCGGTACATGTGCCAGCGCTGGGCTGTGTGCGGCTACTGATACACGATTTTTCTGCTGATAAACTTCTGTTGTTTTTGTTCGGTTCCCGTGCTGTAAATTACTGGACGTCTGCAGCCACTCAGCTTATGATTCTGGCTCTGCGGTGATTTATACAGCTGTGTAATTTCATTAGAGCAATTCAGGGTAAGTACCTTGCTCAAGGGTGCTACAGCCAGAGGTGAGGCTCAAACCTGTCACTACTGGGTCCAAAGGGAGAGAAGCTCTAACCACCTCGCTACCAGCTGTCCTGACATTATGTCCCCAGGCAACTTTGTGTCTCTGCAGAGCAGCAATGTCTCACACACTGTTTTACCAGGTTTTACTGTGGGCTGAGCTGTACGGTAAGTGCAGGTGTGTGGAGATGAGCAGAAATAGACCTTTTCATTCCAAACTTTATAGACTCATTCCCTGTAATCCAGTTTCCACAAATCAGTTTTTTTTCCACATTTCCACTGGACAATTATTAATGCCAATTACGGCTGCTTTTCACACATCAGGTACGGAAGGCAGCAGCTCGAAGCACTTCGCCACCAGCGGCCCCTTAAACTTTAACAAATATTTTATAAATACTTAACTAACTTCTGAATTTATCATTTCGATAAGAAGAAAAAAAAAGTTCTAACATTTGTTGCAGTGATTTTTCATTTTAATTCAGCCTATTCCCAATGTAAATAAATAAAAAAAACTTCAGCTGTAGAATGATGAGGAAGCTTTTTATGTTTACAGGGCAACGATTGCTACCAAAACCATGTGTACGATTCAGAAAAGCTTTTCCGGAAAATTGAATTCAAAAAAATAAAAATTTGCTCTTGTTAGTTCGCTGAACTTCTAAACCCGTGTGAAAACCGAACACCCAGTGCTGAATATAGAAGTGTCCAAAAAAAGGCTTTCTCTATATTTATGTGTATAAAACACATTTTCATTCTGTTTTTATTTGCATTACTTTCCATCTACAGATAGACCTTCATCAATCAAATGAGGTGCCAATGAAAGGCAAACAAGACAAATGCTTCAAGTGCGAGACCATAAAGGTGTTTTCTGACACTTTTCACAACGCAAATTTCAAGGTGACATTTGAGCACGAAAGTACAGTCATCATTTACACAACAGGGTGATCTTTACTGTCAGTTCAGGGTAAGCACAGTATCTTGACCAAAAGCACTACAACAGCAGCAGGGAATGGCTCACAGTGCCTGGGTGGTGCGAGAGGATGTGGGTTCGATCCCCGCTCAGTCTGTGTGGAGTTTGCACGTTCTCCCCATGTCTGCATGGTTTCCTCAGGGTGCTCTGGTTTCCTCCCACAGTCCATAGACATGCTGTTCAGGTTCTCCCATAGCGCGTGAGTGACGGAGAGAGTGTGTTCCACTGATGTATGGATGAGTGACCCAGTGTAAGTAGTGTATCTAGCAGTGTAAGTCACCGCGGTGAATAAGGTGGGTGGGCTGATAACACTACATAGAGTTTGTTGGAAGTTGCTTTGGAGAAAAATGCCTGCTATAAATATAAATTTAAGTGTAAAGTGACGTCTCTGACTACAACACCACCCGGTCTTCGTTAAAACATTTAACTGAAAACTCTTTGGCAGCTAAATAAGGATTTTGTAAACAGAAAAAAAAATGCAAAGAGGTAATTGTCTCAAAATCCCCCGGAGTTTTTCCTGAAGTGGGTTTAGCTGAGAACATCTGCGCTGCCTCTGCGGACGAGTCCCCGGGCGGAACGAGGACCTTGGATGCAGAGTGTCGTTTCCCTCCTCGGTGCTCGGTGGGGCCGAGAGGACGAACCCAACAGGAGCGACTGAGACGCGGATCACCCGTCCAGCCGAACGCTCCCGACGCGGCCCTTGAGCGGGCGCTTCGATCCACTTCTTTCTTTCCCACCCATTGATGCAACGAGCTGCTTTACAAAAACACTTCCAACTGCAGCACTTCAGGGTACAATAGCTGGACCCTGAGACCCATGACTTACAAAACTACTCTACTCTACTGTACTTTACTGTACTGTACTAACAGCCTGCTGGGAACACGCTCACTCAGTGATGTTTAAGTTTATATTCTGTTTCCATTATAGCAGCTGAGCAGCGCAGCGGAAATTCATTCTTCGTTTAGCTTCTGAAACATAGAACATAAGGTCAGGAGCGGCTGCAGATGAAAATTGATTAAACGGAATTGGAAGGACGTGCAAATCATTCAACAAGTGTTCAGTGTGGAACCGAACTGTACTTGGACTCGCCGCATATTTAAAAGAAAGAAAAAGGTCAAAATGAGTTTCGGTGGTATTAATTAGTCTGCCGCAATCAATTATTGTAATAGGCTTCAATTAGTCAAATTAAATTCTATTTAATTTAAATTCCATTTGACGGCTTGGATTAATGCACCCGACATAATGAAATGTCAGGGATCTGCACCGGTCACTGCGAGTCCTCCCCTGTTCAGAGCGACACACTGCCGCTGCGCTCTTTATTTGGGCTTCAGATGTGTCCGTGTTTAAATTGATTAATTGTGTCTAGAGAGACTCATTAAGGATAAGAGCGTTAAAACTGAGTTGAGTCTCAAAGGTACAACAGGAGGGACTGTCATGGGAGAAAAAAACAGAATCCTCATGGTCACATGTCCAGTTCGTTGGTCATTAAGCCCCTCCCATCGCTGCAGGCCTGCGCACTTTTTTGATTGGATGACACCGTTTGTCTGCTCCGACGTTCACATATTTCCTGTTTGACGAGACAAACGAGATACGTGAGATTTGTTCCAGGAAAGAGCTCATCTTCTCCTTGCTGCTGCATCATAATTGAAAAAGGTAAAGATGGATTTTTCTGAAGAACTTCATGCACTCTGATCTTTGTAGGAGCCCCTCCAGACAACTCGTCACACTCCTGCGTTCACCTCCCGTTCCTAAACGCACACACGTTCACACACGTTGTGGGAGGAACATAATGTGGGTGGAAGTTGTTTTTACCGCGCTGATGCCTCCCCCATTATTTATATTATGCAACGCGGGACCCGGGGACCGGCAGAACAACGGAGCCGGGGAGAGCGGGGAAAGGGAGGGAAGGGGGGGATCCTGTTTTCGACAGCCTGACGTGTGTGACAAGGGACCCGCGGTTTCCCATTAGCGCGGAGACAGTCTGATTTTTCACACGGCCCCGGGGCTGTCGGCTCACGGGTGACGGGCAGATGGCCCCGCGCTTCCACCTCTCTGTCAACGGCCCCGTGTCCATCGGGGTGATGGAGACGGGCCGGCCGCCGGCCGGCAATCGCGGCCGTCCACTTTTCCTCGACCTCGGAGACCTCGGCCCCGTCCAAGCACAGCCGCCCCAAAGTGACACGCCTCCCTGCAGACCGGAGACGTCCCTGTCGCACTCCTCCTTAGTCCTGGGTTCTACCTGCAAGCAGCTCGCCAGTTTCTCTGCTCTCGTGGAAACACTCCTTATGTAATTGACTGCACGTACATATAGGGTGAGCACGGAAACGAAGGGTTTGTGGCGAATTAGGCCAAGGGTTCGAAATTCTGAAATTACAGGACAGGTCAGTGACACCTCAATATGAGCACAAAGAAGACTCACTTTTCTTCTCAAACTCCAGATGTATCAGAAATTACCAAAGACCGTCCCCTCCCTGCCAATTAACCTACATCAGACACACACTTGGAAACATAAATTCTGTTAACCTGAACTGCAAGATAGAAAGAGACATTTATGACACTTATCTTGAATCCCCTGGAAGTTCACGTGACCTGTCTATTCTTTAGCGAGAGAAAATTAAATATTCGTCAAAATGTATAATCCATCCATCCATCCATCCATTGCAAGGTGTAGGGTTGTGATGATCCACAGTCTGGTATGAGACAGGGAATACCCTGGATGGGACTCGGATCCCTCTGGACCCACGTATATCATCTCACTCACAAAAATATGCACTAAGGGGCACTTTAGATTCCCTAATTCACCCAAAACACACAAATATTCAGAAAATTCCAGCACACCTTCTGCAGCTCAGCAGTAAACCTCATTAAAGCTTCCTCCCTACTACTTTACACACATCCGCTACCCCTGATACATGTTTTTCTGTATTTTTACAGACAATGTTACCAGTAGCTGAAGGGGAATAACAGCCCAAGGCCGTATTGAAGCGGGTCGGGATCCCATGGTCACCAGGCACATTTGGGAAGTTTCCCATTTGTCAGCTGGCAGTTGTCACCCTGTGACAGAAAAATTAGCTCAGCAGTCTGCCACTCTCCTCCGAAGAGACCGGCAAACCTTTATCAGAGGTTCTACCTCATCATTTTCACCACTTCCGGCAAAAAATCAGTCGAGCAAGAGATTTTAGAGGCATAATGGGTTTGTTGTGGCTTTTACATGGTATTTGAAGTGTAAATTGATTTATTTTTACATTTTAATTTCTTTTTTTTTTTCACATTTCAAGCAAAACTGGTCTCTGTCTAATTAAGTGGAACTGATTCCTTGATGAAGGCCAGAATGAAAGCTGCAGACCACTGGATGAGAGCCAGCAACCACTGAGTAGGCCAGCGTGGGCGTGACGGCTTTATCCCGTATCTTCTCATTGTTTAGCATAGAGCAAACTGATGAATTTCAATTACACTGTGATTAAAGTGCAAGGAAGTCCCCGAAACAAGGGAGTTTGACGGACGAGGCCTGAGTGCTGAAGACCATCTGAAAGAAGAGCAGAAATAGCCATTTCACGGCTCAAACACAACCAGGTGGCATCACTGGGTCTTTTTTGTGTAGAAATGTGAACAGCATTTTTCTGAGTTTCACGTCTCTCTAACATTGACTGTAACCTAGACTTTACTCAGCGACATTGTGCTGAGACATGGTGCTGATCTCAGATTAAATCAGAAACACCCTGTGGCAAGGGGCTCTTGGCTTGCAGATACCCCTTCTGCTCCTGATCCTTCTCAGACTCCCACAGACCGCAACCCCTCCTGGACCAATGCTGGGAAAGAGGCTATGTAGAGGTAACCCTCTTTATCTGAGACCCACTGGACCCCAAAGAGTCAGGATGCAGACAATCTTGGGGCTTGAGGACCAGAGAGGGACGAGCTGGGCTCCTGGAATGCACGCTCAGCTCGTCCCTCTCTGGTCCTCAAGTCCTGGAAACATGTCAACAAACATCTCCAGGAAGACTCCCACTATGTCTGCCAACACAAAGGGGTTGGAGATGTGCATAGTCACCATTCTCTTGTCAGTGATCACCAGTACCTTGATGGACCAGGGGAGCAGTAATGGATGATCTGCTCTCACCCTGCACTCCTCCAGACCCCATTTGTAACACTTCTCTGTCCGAAGAGTGATGTCAAAGAAGAACAACAGCCCATTTTCAGGTGGATGTCGCAGGAGTCCGAGGATGATCTCCTGAGCAAATGGAACCCACTCAAGAAGTTCACTGGGTTCCTCCGGCAACAGCAGATAGTGTTCTTCAATATCTGCACCCCCGGAGCATCATCCTTACTGTGGTCACCATCCTCTTGTCTTTCCAGGGAGTTCACAAGGTCTTCACGAGGGATCCTATGCTGAGATATCTTGAATAAAATCATTACAGAGAGAACTGCTGCTTCACCAACCCTGCACCTTGGGCTCAGCAGGCTACTCAAAGTAATATAAACACCTACCAGGAGGCTGAGCTTCCACCCATGAAAGTAGCGGTCGCAACACTCAGATGCTTCTGTTGTGTTTCACCAAAAATTTCCAGTACTGAACTTCAACAAACAAGCACGTGACTGTAATTTGCTTCGTGAAAAGCTTCAGCGAAGAACCACGGTTGGGTAACGGTTGACTGACAAGTTCTGAGACAATAGCTGTCATTCCACATGTGAAGATTCCTCTGGGTTGGGGACCTTTTCCTTTTCAAAGTACCTTCCTTTCTATTCAATATGCTTTTTGCAGCATTTCACACACTTCTCAAAGATGTGCAGCTGCGAAATCTTTGACATCATTTTCAAGGCAGAAACTGCAGCTTTTTCATCAGAAGAAAATTTCTTTTCCTGCAAAATACAGTCTTTCTTCCATTTGCTTCATTCAACATTTCTATAGTCTCTTGACCACTTTTGCCAAGCTTTACATAAAATTCACTTTCACATCTTTGTCACACAGTTGAAGGACCACCACTTTTGGCCAACATTACAAAACATGGCTCGAACTATTGGGTGATAGTTGATAGTTGAAGGACAAAAGAGGAAGAGTCCTACCACTGACGGAGAGTCCAAAGGCGTTGACCTTGAGTCCCTACAATCATAGAGTCACAGCACACATGGGACACGTGCAGCACAGTCGTTCTCCAAGATGTTCAATCAACTCTTGAATGCTAAAAAAAGTGAATCACGTTTGATCACATTTCCTTATTGCTTTTTTAAACATTTCCCTCTCTCAATGGAACAGCACTAGTTTAACAATGACAGAGTATTTCAATCCCTTGCACAGACAAGGAAAACAACGAATCTACCATGAACGTTGTTTTTCTGTTTGAGCACAGTGTGTGTAAGTGCGATCACGCTCTGGTTGGAGCTGAGATGTTGAGAGCACCTCTCAAGTAGATGCTCCAAGCATTTCATGGTACAAGAAGGTCCTCTAATGGTTCTTGGTCTGACCCTTGGCTCTGATGTCCAGCAACAAGGGAAGTGACCAGAGGGGGACTTCATCTAACAAAAGTAATCCCAAAAACTTTTAAGATAACCTCGATCACTCCCTGGGTTACCTTCCTATAAAACCCAACGTTTCCTCTCCAGCGATCTTCCGTCAGTTTTTCTTTCATTCTTTTTTATCCATTTTTTATTTAAGAAACACTCATTTAATGTTCATTTTTTGAAGTCAAGACCTTGACGGGGAAAGGAGAAGTAATAAAGAAGTAAAAAGACATAAATCAGACGAGAGGAATTGTGTATCGTGGCCCTTGAAAGGGAGTAAGTGAAGTGTGGAGGTGAGGAAGGAGCTCTTGAAGGATGTTTGCTGATAGCGAGGAGACAAAACAACAACAGTAAAAAGAGCAAAGCTTCAATTAAAACTGTGAAGCTACGAGACTGAGACTCTTACAGGCACTTTTCAAAGGCCCATCGAGCGCACGATAAGACGACATGTAAATATAGAGGAGCCTTTAATTTCGAACCCGAGATCAGAACAAGCGGCGCAGAGGAGAAGGAAATAATTTCACATTCTGACATTGACAGTTCCACATCTTTGAAATAATGTCTGAAGTCTGCAAGTAAGTGCTTAGTCTACAAAGCACTGGGCTCATATGTTTTCTGCAAAGGCTCACTTTGGAAAAAAAACACACTTCTGCTTGATTTTTGAAAAATATAAAATTCCTTCAAACATCGGTAGATTATCTTAATCACTGTGATGCTCCCCATGAATCATTTGCTTTTGCTGGAACATTTTTTTGCGCTCGTACCTTTTTTTGGCTGTATGGCAAAAAAAGTGATTATTATTCTTCTTATTATTATTTTGTAGTTATAACAATTTCCCTAATTCTTATGTCACCCCCTGGAAGTACATCATCCATGGAGCTGAAAAAAACAGGCACTGATCACCTTGCGTGTTAATGCTGCAAAATACACACACACACACACACACACACACACACACACACCCGCTTGTCCCATATGGGGTCGTGGGGGAACCGGAGCCAACCCGGCAACACAGGCATAAGGCCGGAGGGGACACACCCAGGACGGGACGCCAGTCCGCCGCAAGGCACCCCAAGTGGGACTCGAACCCCAGACCCACTGGAGAGCAGGACTGTGGTCCAGCCCACTGCGCCACCGCACCCCCCTGCTGCAAAATATTCATTTTTAAATATTTTTACTTATTGCTTTGTAAACACTTTGGTCCACAGTGGCTTACATTTACGTTTACATTTATTCATTTAGCAGACACTTTTCTCCAAAGCGACCTACATCTCAGCAAAAATACAATTTGTACATTTAGAGAAAGAGACATAGCTGCAGACATGTGATTCTTAAGTAAATCTAATTTGTTTCTTTCCACTTTATGCACCAATGTTCATCGCTTGAGTAGGTGCATAAAACTCAGAACAGATGAATCCTGACCACCTTCCTACAATTTTTTTTTTTTAAGCTACACAAACACACACACACACATTTTCAGAACCGCTTGTCCCATACGGGGTCACGGGGAACCGGAGCCTACCCGGCAACACAGGGCGTAAGGCCGGAGGGGGAGGGGACACACCCAGGACGGGACGCCAGTCCGTCGCAAGGCACCCCAAGCGGGACTCGAACCCCAGACCCACCGGAGAGCAGGACTGCGGTCCAACCCACTGCGCCACCGCACCCCCTTGCTACACAACCATTTACGTACAATACAGGAGTAGCGGCTGTGTAAAGGCTTATCTGGGGATGATCATTAAGTTACGGTGCATGAACATTTACACCATAGATTAGCTGGAGAAATCTTGGGCGAAATGAGTCCAGAAAAGGTGAGTTTCCAGACCCTTCTGGAATGTAGACAGAGTTTCAGCAGTTCTGAGGGTGAGGGGAAGGTCGTTCCACCACAACGGACCCAGAACCGAGAACCTCCGTGCTTTACTTTTCGTGTGCGGGACCACCAAGCGAGCGAAGGGGTCTGGCTGGGGTGTAGCGGTTGATCAAGTCCTGTAAATAGCTGGGAGCAGTCCTACTGATGCATTTATAGACAATAACCAGGGTGTTGAATTTGATTCTTATAATTTTACACATTTATACCAATGGATATTTTACAGCACAAATTCAGGGCGAGAACCCTACATTGTGTGTCGCACCACAGTCAGGATGAGTTACAGGTAATGCAGCAGCCTGGGTGCATTGTGGGTAGTAGAGCGACGATCAGCAAGTTATCAGTCTGTGTTATTGATCTAATTGATTTTTCTGAAATTAATCAGCTGCTATATTCTTGTAAGGGGGTGTGGTGGCACAGCGGGTTTGGCCAGGTCCTGCTCTCTGGTGGGTCTGGGGTTCAAGCCCCGCCTGGGGTGCCTTGTGATGGACTGGCGTCCTGTTTTGGGTGCATCCCCTCCCCCCTCCGGCCTTGCACCCTGTGTTGCCAGGTTAGGCTGTGACCCCCGTTCAGGACAAGCAGTTTCAGACAGTGTATGTTATTGTACTATAATCAGCTGTTCCATTATTTGCATTCAGCCGAATGAACATAAAACCACAAAAGCGAACATTAACAACACACATTATGGAAACATACATACATTTTCCTCTTGTTATTTATTTCCTGTGGGGGCGCAGTGGCGCAGTGGGTTGGACCAGGTCCTGCTCTCTGGTGGGTCTGGGGTTCAAGTCCCGCTTGGGGTGCCTTGTGGCGGACTGGCGTCCCGTCCTGGGTGTGTCCCCTCCCCCTCCGGCCTTACGCCCTGAGTTGCCGGGTAGGCTCTGGTTCCCCGCGACCCCATATGGGATAAGCGGTTCAGAAAGTGTGTGTGTGTATTTATTTCCTTTCACCTTGTTATTACAGCCCATCAGTTCACTGACACAGTAGATTTTGATTCCTGACTGTTATGATGTCTGTCTGCAAAATATATGTATTTCCACTGCAGTGTACCTCTAACGTACCTAAAATTATATTTAAATGTCAGACCATCTGCTGTGGTTATCTATGTATTTGCTATTTGAATATCACTTATGTAGGAGCTGCTGGAGGGATGTGAACCAGCAACATGGTGGTGTCTCACACACAAGCGGTGTGTCCATAGTCCTGTGCGTGTGTCTAAGTCTCTTTGCCTGCGGCCAGTGCACCTGTTCTTACTCTAAATTGGACAAAAGTGTCTGATAAAGGTATAAATGTAAGTGTACACACGTGATACGATGCGACAAAACCGAGAACAGACCCGAGAATAAGTAGGACTGCAAACAGATGAAGACATATTCCTGCCGAAGGTGTTTTGGACCAGTTCACCACTCGTTCACCGCGGTACAGGACAGATCAAGAGAGCTGATGAGGAAGGAGCATCCGAGAGATGTTGTTTCCCTGACAGGACCTGCAAGCTCACACCTGCGGCTGTCGAAGCGTACGGTACAGCTGCCCCCGCAGCCAGAACCCCACTAATGTGTTTTTAATAGTCACTTCAGTTTCCTTTCACCGGCGGCGAGTGGCTGAGCCTTTTTTTTCGTTGCTGTGGTTGGAAACAGAAGGTGTTTCCACCCACCTGGTTCATCGCTCACCTCCCTCCCTCACCTTGCTGCCCATGGAGACAAGGAGCCTCTCGCAACCACGTCCAATGATGTCGTTGCTGCCATCGCCTGAAAATAGTGATAATGTGACAGTAATGACAGTAATAATTTCCAGAGGCAGAGTGTCATCGCATTCATTTGTTTTTCACAAGTTCGGCGCGATCTTTTGTTGAAATTGCCAGTCTGTCAAGGAAATAAAATTATGCATCTCATCTCCTGGAAGAATAAAAAAAAACACTAACTTGCTCCCAATAAGCTGATGAAACAACATCTTGAGGAAAATTGGTTGTGGAAAAATGAGCATATTTGTTAGATAACAGGAAATTATGCATTTTTGCTTGCAGAGACAAAAGACAACGTGACCAAAGTGTACATGTATTGACTTGTGGCAGTTTTATGATCATTATTGTTAATAAAGATTAGAAACCTTACAATGTGAGCTTTGTACACCAAGCCAATTACACCTACTCATTTATAGACACCCTCATGATCTAAGGGGGGACTTGAACATGAAACCTCCTGACTGCAAGCTGACAGGCCACCGTGTACTGGCCACATCAGACATTGTTGTTTGATACTCCGAAGGCAGGATCTTGGCAAACCCTGCTGTAAAAATGTGTAAATCAGTGTAAATGTTCTCATCTAACATTGTAAGTCAATGTAAGTTAATTAGAAAATAAATATTCCTATTGACAATGGAAGACAAATTATACACAACTAATATGAGAGTAAAACATTCAGATGGGGATTATAATAATAATAATAATAATACACACCCTACGCACCTCAGGATGTAAACTTCAGTGGTGTGAACCATATCTCAAAAGAAGGGGCTTTTATATGCAAAACAATATTACAAGTGATCCTCACACCACTGGACAAATGTTGGTGGGGTCGTGTCCAGTCATGTGGTTCATTGTATTTTCCAGTGTTTCATGTGTATGCGAATTTGACGTGATTATAATCTTATACATAAATATGTTTTTAAAATCTTTAACATTTCTAATTGAGGGAAAAATTTTTGTTACATATTTTGCTGTAAATCAAGTTATGAATTGGGAGTGGAACGCTTGAAAATCACTATAAATTTTTAAATCACTGTTAATTTTTAAACACTTTGCCAGTTAATGAACCAATTGTTTTTCCTTTCGTAATTCATAAGTACACTGAAAAACAACACTGTTACCTTTCGATGTATCCCATCATGCGCAGATTATCTGTTTTTTTTAACCTGCTAATAAAACACAACAAGCAGACACAAACTGACAGAAGAAAAGTTGAGCGAGCAACGAGAAATGTACAAATAGCAGCTTTTTGCCAAGAGTAAAAAGGAGGTGCTGCCTTTTTGAGGGACACTGATGGGGAGAACAAATTCTGCTCAAACTCTTCTTAGACGGCATTCTTTCCTGTCCAGGGTCAAGGAGACCAGCAAGACATTTAGTCTGCTGAGTCCTTTGTGGTAATTATTACAATTAAATGAGCTCTTCAATGTGTCTATACAAACATGCTTTGGAACTGTAGATTACCACGTTTTTACCCATTGATAAGGCTGTCTGTGACTGTATTCCAGCAAACTTCCGCATTCCTTTCCTCTCTTCCTCTCGGCTGGGAATCCCCCACGTTTGAAGATCAGCGTACAGATTATCTCGAGTAGAGGAACGCAGATCCCAGACTGATCTCCCTCAAATAAGGCGGCCGAGCACTTAATGACCTGGGTTTGTTACAAGAAATGATTTGGCATTTAGGAGACATCTTGCAGTACCTTCCAGAAAGACACGTTACCCCGATTACTTGAGTAAAGATGTGTAACACTGCAAGAGCGGAGACAGAAGTCCAAATGTGATGCGAGAAGCTCATGCTAAGCATTTCAGTAATAACTGGCACCAAGCGAAGCTATAAGTGAAATGATCCCCAAGGAAATTCAGGTTTAAAACGTGTCTTTAAGATGTTGTTGGCCATCAGTGGCCATGAGCTGACCTTGTGTCTCCAACGTCCTGCAAGAGGCGACGCTTTCGTGCTCAAACACAAGCCATAAATGTAGTGTTAAAGACGCCGTGAAGATTTGCGAGCTGTTCTAGGTGTCCGGATGAAGCACAGCAGGCTGTAAAGGGCAACACGGGTTCTTTGGATGGTATTCGGCGAAAGTTTTGTGCGACGAGTCAAGCGGTGGATGGATGGGCTGGTGGAACAAACCCCAAGACTCAAAATGCCAAGGAATGCCATTTTACTTTGGCTCCAATTACTCAGGAAGAGCTCGTCAGCTGGGTTTTACAAAGGTTAAATTTTTACCGTGACGTGATTCACTTCTCCTTAGCATAAGCTAACAGATAACTTACAGAGTTTCCCAAAACAGTTCCACTGTTTGTCCCCAAAAGAAGAATATTTTTCATCATTTTACAAAGTGACAGCTCATGATTTCCTTCCTCGCTCTTGTTCATGAGGATCTCAAACATTTCGGTGTACAGAAGGTCTATAAACCTAAATGGACGAAGATAACAGGTGATGTGATACATTCTGTAGAATCTGCTCGCATGTTGCTCCTCACTTGACACAGCTCCTTGACCGGGCCGAGGCGATGTCCCACCTGTGGTCTTCAGTGCTCTGCCATCAACCCTCCTGAGCTGGCATTCTCTCTCTGAGTCCATAAATTGGCCACCAGTGCGCAAGAACTGCTGAGAAATGGACTTTGTGAATGGGTGCTAGGCTCAAGTTCAAATTCCAAGGAGCAGAACTTTTCTTGATCCCTTGAGCTAGATGTTCGACCTCAGGATTTTAGGTGAGTGTCCAGCTGGGTAAATGGTGCAAAGAATGAGACCGGCGAGAGCAGGAACTAAGGAAGAACTGCTACCTCTGGGCCAAGACGTCACAGATTCAGCTTTACTTTCACTTGCTGTCATACCCTGAAGAAAGGTACTTACTCTGAATTGCCCTGGTAAAAATGATCCACTTGTGTAAATGGACAAATCATTGATTTCCATAGAGCATCAGCTAATGAACAAATGTGAGCTACGGTGTTTGGTAGAAGTTGCTCTGCATCAAGGCATGTGCCAAAAAAGATAACAGATAATAACAACCTTCTCGAAGCATGTTATTCCCACATTTTCAGTCTTTTAAGAGCCCTAAAGAAGAAATGATCCATAACATGCAGCAGCTGCTCATTTCAGGGCTCAGAAAGACAATGAAATGTGCTGTAAACTGAGCCACTCGGTGATTTCATGGTACGTGACTCCCGCTCTGACTCTGAACCAGAACACTTCTTCTACAGATTGTTTTTGGACTGATATTTGGGGGACAGGGGGCACAGGGGTGCGGTGGTGCAGCGGGTTGGGTCGGGTCGGGTCCTGCTCTCCACTGGGTCTGGGGTTCAAGTCCCACTTGGAGTGCCTTGTGATGGACTGGCGTCCCATCCTGGGTGTGTCCCCTCCCCCTCCAGCCTTGCACCCTGTGTTGCCGGGTTAGGCTCTGGCTCCCCGCAACCCCCTCATGGAACAAGCGGTTCAGACTGTGTGTATGTATGTGCATTTGGGGTACAGCTGGTAGTGGCTGGAGCTGCTGCCTTTGGACCCAAAGGTCGCAGGTTCAAAAATCTAGCTGTACTACTCCTGAGCAAGGTACTTGCCCTGAAATGCTACAGTAAAATTACCCAGCTGTATAAATGGGTAAATAATGGTAAAATAGCTTAACATCATAAGTCTCTTTGGAGAAAAACTTCAGCTAAATGAATAAATCTAATGTAAATATTTTAACTTAAGGTGAGAAAATCAATGGACAGGCTTTGGGTCCTTCATCTGTTCTCGAGCGTAGTAAAATGTGTTCATAAATTCACTGTCCAGGATGTGCCTTGCTTCACACTCCATGGTTCCGGAAGAGGCCCCATGACAACCATAACCCTGTAATGAACAGGCATTGCTGATGATGGACAGATGGATAAAATACACCTCAGCTTTGGTAAAATCTTGTAGAAACTGTGAAAGGAATCCTGTCTGGGTACATGGTAAACCTGCTTTTTAACGTGTTTTTTTTTTTTAGATTACTTCTTGCTAGTTGCTTCTACCTTGATGTGAATTATTATTCCATTAATCCCTTGTTTCATTGACAAGGCAGCTCAAAGATGCACTTCCCCCGGTACACCTGTACCACATTCTGATCCACCTGCACAAAATAATTTCAGCAACGAGCCTTGGATGCAAAGACAAAATGCACACTAATAGGAACATGCCATTTATGTAATTATGACATTACAAAAACAAACTGAGGTGGAAAAAATGTGCAAAACTCAGTCATTTGTCATTGATTGAATGGGTGCTGCCTGAATCTGGACCTGAAATCTGTTTGTAACTTGTTTTATACTTAAAATTCACTATTACTAATAAATAACAACCCATTAAAGCTGAAAAATAGAGACAAACCTCAATTAAAGAACCGGTTTGATCTTGTAAAAGTACTGGATATACAGTAGCTATAAGGAATAAAAATATTCTGACTTTTTATTTTTTTTTTTTTTTATTAACCTCAAACTACATTAATTTCAAAATTAATTTAAAATGACTTGCAATGAGAATGCATTGTATGCAAAAACTCTTACACGGTCCCAAGTCTAGATGGTTTTATCCAATAAACACAGGCAAAGTTACTCGTCTTGTCATTGATCACCAACATGCAGGGACACCAGACATGAGCTTTAAACACTGTGCAAGTGAGTCGAATCCCACGCTCCTGTTGTGTCCGAAAACTGTTTACCAAGCCACAGAGCATAAATAAATTAACTGACCCAGTGAATCAGACACTTTTAAAAAGGCCTTTGCTCTGATATTTTACTTAACTATTGAAATAAATAAACTTCATAATATCAGAAAATAATATGATAAAATAAAATTGATTAAAATGATATTGATAGGATCTACATAGATCCTTGCAGACTTGAAAAAAAACATTAAATGCATTTAACTTTTGGCCCTACAGATTACGAGGTTCTATGCCTGAAATCATTAAATGTATGTCGAAAGAAAGATTAATGGCACATAATCCAAAAAGTTGGTTACGTATTGCATGCAACTTAGAATAAACAGGTTGTGTTCTCAATTTTTTTAAACTCAGGAGAGATTCTCAGCTGATACGTTTTCCAAACTTGCTCTTCTGACTACCATCGTTTTACAATTTCTGTGAAATGATAACCTGAAATACACCTTTTGTTTTGTGACAAAAAAAGTAAATTTTTCCCCCTCTTGTGTTTTATATTGAACAGAGATGCATTAAACATGTTGAGCAAAAAATGGCACTTGAATGCATTAATAAACCTGTCAGAAATTTCAAATTGTCAAAACGGACTTAAGAATTCATAACCCAGGTCTGATGTAGGGTTTTTCCTCCTCCAAAACTTAAGTGTTTTCATTTGTCACCTCCTAATTGGACAACTCCAAAACCCAGCAGAAGTGTAAACAAATGTAATGAATTCCAGAGCACAGTGTTAATGGTTCTATTTGTTGAGGGGATTGGGGGAGCACAAGGGACTTTTTCATATTAAAACTTTGATGAGCATGAATACATTGATTCCCTGTGAGAATATAACATGTCTCCTAATGAAAATGAGTTATGTCACTTCAGGAGTAAGTCATTGACTTTGAATAAATTACCTTTTCTCTGTTCTTAATATGGCTTATTTATTTCTTCATTTGTTTTTTTTTTTTTTATTTTGGAAAGAAGATCAGACTGCTATTATTGCTACATTGCTGCTATGCGTTTGACCCAAGACCCAAAAGCTCTCTGAGTCGGAGTTCTTCTCCTCTATTTTTGACCAGGTGCTTCAAATCCATCCATTCATCCATACATCCATCCATCTTCAGGAATCACTCATCAAATTCAGAGCTCCAATCATTTGAAGGCTACCTTGGAAGCACGTGAGACAGGGTGTACCTGGATGGGAAGCTGGACTGGACATATAGTTATGGAAAATTGAACTTCTCCATTGAAAACCAAGCTTTAGATCCTGAGAGCTGGTAACAGACACGATACATGTACTCTCTACCAAATCACGTTGAGGATTCCAGAAGAAGGAGGAACAACCCTTGGCCACTGGACTGTCTTTAAGGCTTAAAAGTTCAAGGGTTTCCAAGTAAATAGACCACTGTGCAGACCTTTTAATCTTCTTGAGAAAAGCAGGTTACTCTGGGGTCAAGGATGAAACCTCAGTTCACCTTCCGCCGCACCTCCAATTAAATGACTAGAGCAGAGGGAACCACAAGGTCATGGGGAGAGCCGCCATTCCTCATGAATAATACTGAAAGTGGGGGGGGAGGGGCTGCAATGAATTCCCATGTGTCTCTTCACGTTTGCGCGGACAGAGCATGGCAATTAAATCCAATATTGGGTCTCGCTCCTCTCCAAGTTATTTAGCTTATCTTGCCACTGCCCATTATGAGCAGTGCCGTGACAAATATCTACCCTGTGCGCTCCGTGTTTCTGACAGCAGAGAGCCTTAATCTGTTTCGCTGTCCACGGAGGAATATGATTTATTTACTGCAGAGACCGACAGCAATAGAACTGTCAACATGTTGACATCCTAATACTGTAATTGCATTTAATAAAGGATATGGGCCTGCAACATGCATAGTGCTTATTACTGTATGACTCAGAAACGTAACTCATCATAGAGAAAGGTGTACAACACATATCACGCTACAAATACCACTTATTTATTCCACGATGTCGAACCCAAAACGTATAAGACTTTACATCAATGTGCAGTTGATTGGATGCTGCATAGAAATGTTTTATTTTTGTGCAGTTTATGCTGCACGCATCTTAACAACCCTCTGAGCTGTACTCCAAACATCCGTATAGACTTAAACTAATATTTAAACTCAAGCATTACGCTTTCACTGCACGGACCTCATTCAGACACAAATAGTAATACATTTATCTCCCGTAATCTGACAAATTTTCCTAATTACCCAGTGTTAGGAGGGGAGTTTGCAAATCTGGAAACAATTAAATCTGTACTGCCCAAAATGTGCAAAGGCCCTTGATAATCTTTTTAAAGGCTTTTTAGATTGTTTTCTCATAATAATACAGGAACCAGCTCCACAACTGAGTGCTTGAAATCAGACTAATGCATTTGGACAATTTAGTGAATCTTACATTATACGACAGAGAGAAATTGCCTGTCCTGCACGCAAACAAAGACACAATATGAGCTATTCGTGGTAAAATGCTGCATTCGAGAGTGTCTTAATTATAATTTATTCAGCAGTTTTATTCCAGTTCCTTATTAAAGGGTGTAATGATGCTTAACTCTAAGTAGGTGAGAGCAGTCATTAAAACGTAACAGAACATTACTTGAGGTATTCGCTCACTGTCACGGCGGTATTTATCCACCTGTACATGTCAAATACAATACAAACAGCAATATTTCACCATCCAATGGGTGCTAAAAAGCTAGCGAACTAAGAAAATGAAGAGAAGTGGCCTAATGAGGCCACCCAGTGCATGGGAAAGAGGAGTTGGAGGGGAAAAGATCCATCCATCCAATTTCAAAAGCACGTATGCTGAGCAGGGTCGCTGTAAATCGGGGTCTATCCTGGAAACACTGAGCACGAAGCTGAGTGGCGTACAGCCTGGAGGGGATGCCAGTTAATCACAGGAGTAGAAAAGATGCTTTTAGATATTATATTACAGATATGCATCCAGTTTTTGTCCTGTAGCATCAAAATAAGGAATCCCTACAAATATCTCTTTTCATGATGGAGCTGCAGTGAGACCGAAGGGAAACTTTAAAAACTGAACACTGCCAGCACAATCCATTAGTTGTATATCCTGGAAAAAACAGTCCAGGAAACATGTCCCTATATATAATCTCTGTCAAACTCAGCTGAAAACCAAGAACTGAATGTCACGCCTCTGACTGCGGCCGTGCTTTTATTTGTGGCTACACTTCAGCGCATCAAGCACAGTAAATGGAGGTCAGACTGAGAACATGTCTCTGTACGTCTTGTCACACATCTCATAAAGATCATACGTCTCTGGTTCCATGGCTAGTTCATCACAGAGCGCGTTCTGTAGGTTTCAGGACCATGTCAATCAAAGCTCTGCACACATGAAGCTACGTACCTGTCATCCTCCCTTTGCTCGTGGGTGTTTGCTGCACATTCTCATATTCAGCTCTTGCACTTGGAAAAGCACCACTAGGTTCACTGAATACCCAGTAATTTTATTTTCCTTGGCAGTACAATGTTCTCAAATGTTAGATGTGATGAGGGACATGGAACCGTCAATTTCTATTTATTTCTTTGCCCTCACCGCCAGTTCCTACATAATGAAAATGAAAAATGATCCCAACAGTGAAATCTTCCCGCTGATTTTGTTCCAGTCAGAAGGTGATTTGTAAATTTGTAAGCATTTGCAAACATGTGCACATGTTGCGTTTGTGTGGGAGTGACAGTACTGAAATGTTAGTAATTACAGTTTTATTTTCCAATTCTGACGATGTTCATGTTTCAAGGCTCGCGTTGCCCCTGTTGTCATAGAGCTTCTCTCCATCAGAAGATTGCTCCATGGGCTTGTGCGCAACTGGATGTGAAGAACTTCCTAGTCCCTTATGTAATATTGTATGTGGACCCTGTTTGGAGTTTCCAGTGCAGGAAAGACTTTGGAAGCATGCGGGCAGACAGTCATGACAGCTCCGTATTTTCCACGACATATGGCACGGACCAAGAAGATAATGGATGAGTCGTGCCCGCTCATCGGGACCTGGAGAACAAACTACTCTGATATTCGCTGGCATCATTATTCACAGATGAAAGGAGATAAATGGCATTGCATTCAGCTGACAAAATTGGATTTCCGAGCTGTTCCGTGTACCGTCTGAGATTAATTGGGCCCATCAGACTAAAAACATACAGAAGGGTCTCAGAACATTAAGGGATTTTTCATTCTTGCAATCAAATGTTTTCTCTCCCTCACTCCATCTGTCTTTTCTTTTCTTGTACACTTTTTCCCTTCCTAAACTTTCAGGAGCCATTCAAAGCGTTACTTGGAGCGACTGAGCACATTTTGGCTAATTAAACACCAGGATGCAGCATAATTTGGAGGCATACATTTTGAGGCCATTGAAATCACGAAGCATTAACACCAGTCCAAAAGGAAGGCTCGCTTTAAAGCAGATTTCTTACATTAAATCGCTTCCTGAGCTTTCTCCTTTGTGCAATGTACTCTGATTTATTGGTGATATTAAAAATAACAGAGGCGTTGTGCGCTGCTACAGACATATGGCGGTTCCTTTTTTTTCTAACTTCTGTAGATACATTTTGAAAATCTGTTACAATCTAGCCCTCAATTATTTTGAAACTGATCATTATAAATCAGCCTAATTGTGTTAATTTAGTCTGGCGAACAGTTGGAGGAAATGGAGCCGCGTGGCATAATCTCCTGATTAATTTTAACGAGAGAGACGTACACGGAGATCAGTCACAAATGCGCCGAGGTGACGGCAGCTAAAGGGCGCTTCGGCTCGGAACGTTCTTCAGCACGAATGGGACCCGTAATGTATTCTTTGACATTCTCAACAAATCTAAAACAAGAACATTCACCATCGCATTGTGTTTTGCACCTTCATAGCACCACACATTTACACATTTTCACATATTGAAGAAAGTCTGCGGCACTCATGGCCATTTTTCGGGATTGGATCCCAAAAACCCTGCAGGTGGCTGGGTGCGATCCTTACAGTCCCTCTCCCGTATTCCATTATGTTCTAGATAATTCCAGCTGATCTCCTTCAAATCATACCGAGCAGCTTGCTGCTTAAACGTTGCAGAGGAGACGTATCACATTTAGATGCCGATTTCAACTCTCTTAACCCCTGACAGCTTCATGATACGTTTGGCCGAGGGATATTATCAGATATCTGACCTCGAGATGCTGGCTTCTCACAGACTGAGGAAGGGTCCTATGTGCTACTGGCTATGACATTTTCTGCTATATGTTACTTCAGCAAATAGGTGATACTTTTCTCAAAAGCAGCTTACAATGTTCGCCTCTTAGACTAAGCTATTTACACTGATTTACACATTAATACAACTGGGGAATTTTTACTCTATAACTTAAAGGTAAGTACCTTTCAGAAATGGAATTTGAACCTGGGACATTTCACTGCAAGGTGGCAGATCTGTCCCCTCTGTTACCTTCATAAGACGTTAAACACATCGACAACCAACTTGGTGTCACGCGAAACATAGGGAGCCGGGATGTCTGGACTCAAGTGCAGCGTCATTTGTCTGGAGTCGAGGGATGAGGCAAGTCATCAATGTCGGAAACAGGCGAAGGGTCGGTCGATCGGCGGTCAGGGTCAGAGCAAAGATCCATGAGCGAGGTCAGGGGACTTAGCAAAGGGTTGGTCGAGCGGCGAACAGGACAGGAATGAAGATCTGCGGACGTGGTCGGGAAACGAAGCGAGGAGTTGAAAACCGGAGAACGTGAACCAAGAGCTAGCGAAGCGTTACGAAGAAAGACGGTTGTCCCTGACGAGATTCCGCAAAGGTATAGGAACTGAGGAGGGTCTTTTAAAGGGTGAGCGATCAATCAGGTGCAGGAGCATCATTGGATGCTGTTGGTTGCGTTGAGAGCGTGGATGTGACATTTGGCAGCCTGGCAAGAAAACTGAAAATACCTAAATAAGTAGCTAAAACAAAGCCTTTAAAGACTGAAATTTATAAAAGCAAGACGAGTCCTAGGCAATTTTAAAAATATGCAATTAATTAAAAATGTGAAATTAGTTGGCAACCCTGTGACAGTCATTTTTAAGATTTATGACATGGTCAGGGATAATATGTCATATATACATAATGTATGTGCCGCTTCATGAATGGCGGGACGAAGGGAGACTCATCATAAACATGGGGCTTCTTTGTATATTTTGAGGCCACATCTTATCTGACTGTGAGAAAATCCATTGCCTTCATCCTGACCTTTGAGGGAAATGAAACAGTAAACACACTTTTCCACTTGTTTGTTTCATTTTCCCTCCAAAAAGCTTTGAAAAGCGGCTGTAATTGCGAGCAGTCTTCCAGCAGCGGACAGATCTCCCGATACTGTAAAAATTAACAATGCTTGATGGGGCCGCCATGGCGACGCACAGCCTCACCGAACCCATGATTGCAGATGGGCCGGAAAGTAGAAAACCGTGCAGCTGAGAACGATGTTTAAAAGTATGCATTTTGATAAGACGATGAAACGCCGGTGATGAAAGGGAAGGCAAACAAAAGGTGAGCGACTCCTGTGATTGCGTTCACTTCTCCTCCAACTACATTCACCCCTTTCGTTATGGGTTTCTATTAGGCTAAGCAGAAAAGTGCCTGAATTTTTTGAAAGTTTAATCCCTTTTCACTTTACTCTTTGGAATGTACAAGTGTGGCTGTTTCGAAGATCACGAGAAGCACAATACTTCTCTTTTCTGTTTAAGGTTTTCGTGGTTTGGCGAGTTGATGAAACCTCCTCCCTTGGCCACTTCATCAGTGACATCAACACCACGTGGTGTCATATCCAGGTCCAATACAATTACAGCATCTAGTATTTGACATTTAAGAAATGTGACCATGTTTGATTTATATTCCATTTATTCGTTTAGCTGGCGATTTTCTGGAAAATAACTAGTACTGGTTTACCATGTTATAAATCAGGGTAATTTTTACTTTGTCTTTTCAGAGTGAGCTCCTCTAAGATGCTACAGCAGGGCTGGGGAGTCAAACCGAGGTCTTCTGGATGGACAGCAGCATCACCGTGTACCGTAGTACCAGCTGCAAGTAGGACTTTGGAGGATTTTAAGACCTTTTTACCTTTATGACCTTTGACCAGAGGTAAGCGGTTGGACACGGAAATGAAATGTTTTTACACTTTTACTTGATGCTTTTCTCCAAAGGAACTGACAATGTTGAGTGACCAACAGTTGTTCGGCCCATTTGCACAGCTGGCATTTTCGTGGTGCAATTTTGTGGTAAGTACCTTGCTCTTACCACTTGATACCTGCTTTATACCGGTGAGTTTTTGAGGAATCTGCCTACTAGATGGTAATGGCCACTCAAGGCAGCTGCTCGACCTGCTGTGCTACTTCCTGTCACCTACTTTCAATTACATTTATTCACTTAGATTTCTCCAAAGCAACTTACAATTATTGACAAATTTACACAGCTGGGAAATTTTTACTGGCGCTAAACATAACACTACCTGCTGTCCTTCCCTTCAACTGGTATTTTTATTGATGTTACATACATTTTTATATTTATACTGAATAATTTCCAAATATAAATTTTATTAAATATGGAATATTTTCATGAATGAACACAGAGTTTAGCATTTATTCACTCTGAGAGCTCATAGAAAGTATGACTCTGTGTGACAATTGAAGATATTGGTGGAAAAATGATAATTTCCCCTAGACCAGCTGTAAACACACACCACTTGTGTGAAAGTGATGAATATTGTGATGAATAATGTGATGAATAACGGTCTTCGCCAAGCGGACCCTGCGTTTCCTGAGCCGTCAGGAGCGGAAAGGTGTGACACAGGCGCCGCTCACAATAAATGAACCGTTATCATTCGGTCAATGACTTTAACGAGGCCCGTTTGTTAACCGCTCCTCAGTTTATTTCCACCTCGTTCTGAAAACGACACGTCCGTCGCCGGGTATCCGGCACAGTAACTTGGGCGTTTTAATAAAGCACCGGCCCTGCCTCGCTATTCATTTCATTATTGCTTCATTGTTCTAATAAACTTAGTGAGCAGCACAGAGCGGCCTTGTGAAGACACTTATAATAAATAGAGCACCTGGTACGCTGGGGGTGCAGCTGGGGGATCAATCCAACACCTGGCTCTGTACTTTATTATCACTTATTTTATTGATCGGACACTTTTCTCCAGACGCTTCCAGTGGTAGGTTTATATACTAACCCTTTTATAATGATTTACCTGCTCATGCAGCCAGGAAATTTTTACTCTATGAATTCAGGTCAAGTAGCTTTATCGAGGGTACAGCTGCATGAGAGGGATTTGAACCACTGCTGTACTCTTTTCCTCATCCATGTCCTTATTCAATCACAACCCAAACTCCTTCTTTGATGATGTGAGGGTGTACACATTAACTACTCTTACATATTTAACTTGTATAGCTGGACCCTTTCTTTACTTGGATCACAACTGGATTGCTGGTAGCAGTGTGTAAACCAACAACCTTCAGTCAAAGTCAACTTTATTGTCATTCCACAAATTGCGAGGGGTGAGAGCAGGTCCTGCTCTCTAGCGGGTCTGGGGTTCGAGTCCTGCTTGGAGTGCCTTTTGACGGCCTGGCATCCCATCCTAGGTGTGTCCCCTCCCCCTCCAGCCTCGTGCCCTGTGTTGCCATCATAGGCTCCGGCTCACCGCGACCCTGCTCGGGACAAGCGGCTTCAGCCAATGTGTGTGTGTGTGTGTGTGTGTGTGTGTGTGTGTGTGTGTGTGTGTATATATGTGTATGTATGTATGTATGTATGTGGGGAATGAAATTTCATATCACTTTGGACCTCCATACCACATAGAACATATCATGTAACCCTCAGGTTACAATGTTTTATCACTTCCGGTGGCACAGACGGGTGTTTTGTGACACTGTGCATGTGCGTGCCCGCGTGTGTGTTTGCCACATGATGGAACGGCAGGTCCTGTTTTATGCCCTGCGTTACGGGATTGGATCCAGATTAGATTAGATTAACCCTAATTGGATAAGGGGTCATTGATAACAGATGGGTGGAAGTTTAATAAGACGGTCAATGTTTTTTTAAGGTCTTAAATGCAAGAGGTATTGACCGTTGGTTTAACATCACTGAAACATTTATTGAGCTGCGGTAAGTCTGTGTAAATGTTCTTTGCGAACGACGCCATCCTCCATCGATTGTATGGAAAACAGAGCAATAGTTCTGCATTTTGTGCTCAATGTGCCATTGCCAGTGGAGCAGAGCAGTGCTGGGAAGGCAGATGAAGAACCACTCATATTCTCATGTAATTCTTTCTCTTTCATTTTGTCTTCATTTATTCATTTCAGGTTTTTTTAGTTCAACTTTAATAATCCGAGAATTATTTAACACGTAATCTCTTGTAAACCTCAATATTACTGACATGGGCGTATGTGCCGGCACTTAGCAACGTTTCGCCTCTTAAAACTTAGTCTGAATTTTCCTTCTGTATCTTCTGCGAATTTGATGAAATTATTCATGAATATCAAAATATTGAATTTTTTTAATGTATTTGTACACAAGCTTTTTTAGAGCACGGTCTAAGACTGAACGTTTACAGAGCAGCCAGCACAAAAATGATAATTTTGTTCCGCTTATTAATTTATACAGAGCTGGAGTCTGCTTTACTTTATGGTTTCCTTTCTGTGGCTTTTTATCGTTTTTCCTTTCATGTTTTAGACTGTGTGCAAAACCGAGTAACAATTTGTAAGTAATAACTAAGAAATAACTTATCGTGTCGAGGAGAAAAAAAAAAAATCATAGCACTTGTACAAATCAAAGCCACCAATATAAATCACTGCAGCAGAAGCAGGACTGTACATGTGTAGCACTAATTGAATTTTCCAGATTTTATTATATGCGCCAGTTGTACCTTTGCCTTCATAGCTCTGTATGTCGGTGAGCTGTAGAATGTCTATTAATAAAGCTTAAATAAAAGTTAAATAAAAAATGTCAGCGTGGACTTCTTGTCTCCTAGCTGATTAGACTAAATTGGAACCAACATGCAAATATGGCAGTGATCCTGTCCTGTGATTGGTCCATTAATTAACCAATAGGTTGCCAGCAGAAAGACAGGTGGGTATAAGAGCGGTCATAGTGTCTTTTGAAGGAGGTCGAACGTGTAACAGAAGAAGAATAAAGAACATTTTACTGAAGCGGCTTTTATTCAGAGAAACAATTTTTTTCCCCTGCAATGAAAGGCCCTGCGTGTTTAAACTTTCATTTCGCAATCATGCAAAAAACGACTCTAATCCAGTTAGTGTTAATTAAATGTGTATTTTGGTTTCAAAACTCGTTAACTGGAATGGTTCGTTTTCATTAATACATAAATGTTCTTCCAAATTTCTCTCTCACAAAGTCAAATACAGTCGCATATGATATATACAAAACAAACTAATAACCACCCAGAAAAATAAGGCAATGCGTCAAAGCAAACCGCATTGCAAAATTAATGATTATTAAAGAGGATTAAAAAACAGGAGAAATGTGGCCAGAGCTCCTCACTGAAAGGCACACTGAAATGTTTATTTGCCAGTTATTAAGCAATTTTGTCGGCAAACATTGGCGCTCGTATTCATATCCCAACTTATTAACTTCAGCCCCTCTAATGACTGCTTTGGAAATCAAAAAAATTAAAATCCTTCTTCTTCAAGGAGTACAGTATAGAAAACCCTTTGGTGAACATGAGAAGGTTCGCTGTAGAGACGACTTCGGTCTTCTCTTGGCCGTTTATTGCTACGTTCAGCAGTGAAAATGATGCGTTTAAGAGTGACCGCGTTGTGCTTCACCACTTCATCGTGGTCTGTTCAGCTGATGACCATAATAATAATAATAATCCATCCAATTTCAATAACCACTTGTCCTGGTCAGGGTAGCAGTAATCCAGAACATATCTTGGAACCACTGTGTATAACGCTGAGGGTCCAACAGTCCAACCACACACAGGGCGGTTTAGAGGCGCCAATTTGCCTGATCTGCATATCTTTGGGGAGCAGGTGATACTCATGGTGGAGCCCACCTGAGCTCCTCGGATAATGAAAACACGGGGAATTTGCGGGAAACTGGACGGAGGTAAACAAAGCATCCCATAATGCTCACGACACTATTCTTCATTCCACAGAGCTACGCAACAAACGTAAAGGAGAAAAATGTGTCACCGCACAGTGTAAAATATACTGCAAAAATAGTGTAAGCTTACGGTGCTCTAATGATGTGTAAAACATGAGTTAATAATGCTGTTATTTACACATTTATTCCAGACACCAGGCGGCCTCGTGGTGGAGATGAGCGCCTTGGGTATGGAGGAGCTGAGGTTCGAACCCTTGCTCCTGCTATAGTACCCTTGATGGAGGTACCTTACTCTGAACTGGTTCAGTAAAAATTACCCTGCTGTATCTAAATCGCTAATAATCTCAGTGTCCAACCCATACACTCTTCATCGCCTTGGCGCAAAGTGCCAAATACACACACACACTGTCAGAACCGCTCGTCCCATACGGGGTCACCGGAGCCTACCCAGTAACACAGGGCGTAAGGCCAGAGGGGGAGGGGACACACCCAGGACGGGACGCCAGTCCGTCGCAAGGCACCCCAAGCGGGACTCGAACCCCAGACCCACCGGAGAGCAGGACTGCGGTCCAACCCACTGCGCCACCGCACCCCCTAAGTGCCAAATAAATAAGGTTTAATGCTAAAATCAGGCACACGGCTCATTTACAAATATGACCAGTGGCGGCTGTGCGCTGGAGACACACATATATCAGGTGTGTAGCTCTGGGCTCACTTTTCTCCATGTGCTCCAATACCCCCCTGTGGTCCAGGGTTTGGTTCTCCTTCTGTCACGGGCGGGGGGTGGGGGGCATATTGCGCTCAGTATGTCACTGGCACTAATTCTTGTCCTGGGAATAAAGTTTGTTGTGGAGACTTCCTGAGTTACTGCACGAATCGTAAACAAAAGCTGTGCGTGGAAGCGGGGCGACGGGCCGGATGGGGTCGAGTCCCACCGTGTGCGTTCTGCTCGCCGCCACCTGGAGCGCGTATTCCGAAAACGGCGCCGGGCTCGGCTGCGGTTAAGCGCCCACGTACCCACGGTGTGGGCGTTACTCTGTTTACCATGCTGCTCCAACACTTGGCTTCACCGTTATGTGTTTGGGTGCCTCTCTGGGCTGCTGAGAAATGAAGTGAGAACATATTTTGTCTCTGTAAATTTGCTGAGTGAAGCTTCTGGCAAATTGGAGCTCCGTGGTAACTGTCCAGAGCGTGAACACATGTAAGAAGGAATGCGAAGAAAATATCACATTTTATGGTATCCAAGTGATGGCGAGTATTATTTCAGTGGGTGAAAGAAACTATATCTTTGACTCAAGTTATTTGGATAGCAGAAATTCGGTGTTTACTTATTAATGCAGCTGGATACTGTAACTCAGGTCAAGAACGTGAGAGCAGCGTGGCTCCGAGTGTCTCTCTCAACATTTATTCCATTTCTAAACAGCTTCAAGTTTGTCTGCTACCTTAATTGTGCATTTCCTAAAAGTGGCAGGTATGGGAAATATTCATATTGCAGCCATCCAGCTGTGCTTAGGATGTGTTTTAAAAGCACAATAATATGGAAAGCATTATTTTCTATTAACATATTTTTTTAAAACTTATAACAATCAAAAATGACAGCGTGAACCAGGAGCAGAGCACTGATCTCGAGGGGTAAAATCAACGACTAGGGATCTATTTGAACCTCTGAAGGCTCCTGCTTATCAAGGACACCTAGTCACTTGCAGTACTATAGTACAATGGGTATAGCTTTAATAACCTACAGTGGTTATGAACAGTGTTTCCTGACTGTGACAGTCATCATCTCGGTTATTATACTGCAGTATGTTACAGTATACATTAAGTAGAGCGCACAAACCCGGCCCTCATCCGGCACCGCGACCGCTGTTCCGCCTGCTGAATGAAATGAGTTTGAGACCCTGCAGAGGCTGCAGAGTCGGACTGGAGGCGTTAATAACAATTCATTATCAGCTCGGTGTTTCATCCGAATTCCACCGCTTCTCTGCCATGTGCTCCAGAAGTGCCAAATACGGTAATAGAGTGTGAGAAATAAAAACATCTCTCCCGCACCGCTGAGTCAGAGCCAGTAAGACGTATCATATGAGATATGAAAATATTAGACTGTAATCCATGTATGGATGACTGCTCCATGCCCCGCGCACAGATTTCCCCAAGGACGCGTGTGCGGTCGCTTTGTTTTGCCCCGGAACGATATTGCGCCAATAACACGTTTCGTGCCATAATTTGGCTCCAACATCTGGGCTCATCGGCGGACGGAGAAGTCATCCTCCCGCTAACCGGCTCCGCAGAGGAGGGCCGGCGGATCCGCGGTGTCCGTTGCTGCTTCCACTTGACGGCATCCAGGGGCGCCGTCATTGTTTTCTTCATTTAGTCATGCTAAATAAATAAATGTGAATGTAAATGTTTCCGCACAAAGACGCCGCAGATCCGTTTATACTTAACGAAACTTAATGAGCTTAACGTGGATATTTTACGTAAGCGGCTCAGCGAGGGGCCCTCGGGGGTCTGGTTCCGCACGTCGCCGAGAAGCGCGGAGGTCGGGGGTCACGGCAGAACTCGGCGCGAGAACGTCGGCGCTCACGGGCTCGCCTTGCGGAAAGCCAGAAAGTCCCGGCTTCGGGCGAGGAGAGCACCAGGAGGCCTCGGGTTTGGACCGGGCCTCGGAAACAAACTTACTTTATTGTTTTCTTTCTTTTTTCCCACATTTTGTTGTTTAGCTGGTTGTTGTATCCAAGTGACTTACAAAATTGCCCAGTTCCCCTCAAGGTGTTAATAAAGTATATCTTATTTCAAGCTCCTAGATATTTCACTGGAGCAAGTCAGGTTAAGGACCTTCTCAAGGGTACAGCAGCAGGACCCACCCTGGGATTTGCAGCAGCAGTAAAGATCAGGCTGCGAGTCCTTAATCGCTGTGCTCCCCACCTGCTTCTGTACCTATAAATATACGGAAATTGTGATATTTAAAGCTTCTCCCAGTACCATGTTACCTCCCGCCCCCCCCCCCACACCATGAATTTATTTGCCTCTGAGAATGGAAGTGTCTTGAGGGCAGGCGGTAAAGTGCAAAACGATCAATCTTTGCGAAAGAGTTAAAGACGTCATGAGGGGTGAGTGAAGGGAACCCGTGAGACACGGAGCTGCTTCATCATTAAGGAAGGAAATCTGTCAAAATGTAAAAAAAAATGTATAATAACTCGCACTTGTCACTGGGTGCGGAATGAGCGCTGATCCCATAACACCGCTATGGGCTCCCGCTTTTTAAATTATTGATCCCTGAGGGATGGCAAAAGTGCCCTCAGTCGGTTTTTTTTAAACAAATAACAGTTCGATGAAACCTCGAGGGATTCTGGGTAACGGTGACATCGCCGGTCATCCGTCTTCCTCCACGAAGGCCTGAGCGGAGCGATGAAGATCTGACAGCTGCGCATTTGCTCTCCTTTATCTCCTGCCCGTGGCTGGGAGGGAAAATCAGTCGGTCGGGAAGAGACGGCACGGGGCTCCGCTTCCGGCGCCACCCGCAGACCGCAAACGGGATCCCCTGAGGTCATGGCGGGGGGGCATTTTTAGCCCTTTGGTCAATCCATCCGGACCCCTGCAAGATATGCGTTTCCAACATTTACTAACTCACTTTACGGTGGGATTTTCAATAATATTTGACCCCCCATCATAAAAGCGAAATCATACAAAATATCCAAATCTTTCTATCTATCTGTCTGGTTGAATGATCATATTCCTGCTGTAATTTAGTTTTATGGTCACATTCTTTATGTAATCTGGTCACACGGTCCTGTGGCTCCCGTTACGTAGTTTGGATCTACAGTCCTGTGCATCTGACCGTGTTTTGTTGATTTGTTGAGGCCTCAGCCTTCACCGGACCTGTCAGCGATCCTGTGTCTCTTTAGGGCAAAAAGCCCTCGCGGTCCTGCCATTGTACCCTCTGATCATCTCTTCGGTGCGTTAACCGTGTTCTTACTACGACTCACACGAGCGGCTCTCCCTCGGGAACGGGGTCACCTCTCATCGTCTATAGGTGACTTTTTGTTTCGTGTCCTCAGTGGAGACGGGCACCTCTCCTCCGCTCCCGCCACAGCTCAATTACCTCGCGAGGAAACAGCAATCTCTTTTTTACCGCGGTATTTTTTTTGAAGCAGGAACGCGGTTCACCTCGGCTGCCCCGCTGCTTTGTACTAACGGCTACTTTTAAATTTGCATTAAATAAATTCGCTAAATTCAATAGGTTATCGTGTTTGCCTTTTATCATTTCTTTTGAGGGTGTCGCTCAGTCGTGAATCTCACTGCCTCTCAAACACACACACACGCACACACGCACACACGCACACACCGCACTCTCGACAGTGAATGAAAGAACATGAGTGCCTCTCTGTGAAATGTCATGCTTTTGCAAGATCTCTCATTCCGAGCCGAAGGTGCCGTACACCGCAGTCCACGGACGGGCGTGAGTGTGAGTGTGACTGACAGGCCAGCCCTTTCCGGCTCTTTCCGGCTCACCCGAAACTCGAAAAATCGATTTCTCTTTCCTCATAGAGTGTTGAAACAAGAAAGTAAAGAACACAAAGTTGGCCTGACCTCTGCTGACAGTTAGTAAGCTGACCTCTTACCTGTATGATGTATCACACACACACACACACACACACACACACGTGCGATACAGCCTTCATCTATCTATCTATCTGTATTACTTGTATTCCTCATAAAATTCATGACTGTATCAATAGAAACTTTGCAGCCAATCTGAGTTATTATACGGTTACGTAATGTTCTATTATATTATGTTATGTAGTTATTACACTTTTTTCTGTGTGCTTCCATACCAGGGCTTCTGTTACGCTGACTTTTTAGTTTACAAACACAACCTGGACCACTAGCGTGTTTGTAATTTGCTTTGTTCAGAACTCCTAAGTCAATATTAGCCAAAGTCACATTTAATGTAGGCTTCATAATACAGACACATGTGATGAAAGACTTTTTTAAAACTCGCTACATTAAAGTGAAAATACAAATTTCTTGTCCCCACCTGTTCACACCCAGCTGCTGACCCATCCGGCCCATAAACACACGCGACGTTCCTCATTGTTTCCTTTGGTCGCCGACACAACAACAAATACAAGACGTGAGCTGTAAACACCGTGGAAAAGAGTGGAATTAAGGTGGCTCCGCATCCTCTTCGATACTCTTCTTTAGCCTTCATGGATTTAGAAGCTCTACCCGAGAGATGGAGCTCATTCCAGCGCGTCGGAATCGGAACGTCTGGATTTTTTATTTTGTTCCTCTTTACTGCCCCCTATTGGCTCGGAGGGTAACCACAAGTGACCTTTCTTCATTCACAGGGAATAAACTCATGGAAAATACTGGTATCTTTGACAGATTATAACATGAGCATCCTGTGTGCTCCTGCTCCAGCTGGCTGCAATGTCATTAGTGCTGTTGCTTTCAGCTTGCAAGGTTACAGGTTCAAGTCCCACCTCTACCTGTAGTACCCCTGAGTGAAGTACGCAGCATGAAGTGCTGTACAAATGGGCAAATTGTAAGCAGTTTAACACTGTGAAGTACTCTGGAGAAAAGTGTCACGTGACTGTACACATACACCGAACTGAAAGCGTTTGGAGCATCGAGGCAAAAATAAGGGTGAAAAAAAGTCCTTAACTGGCAGCGGTGGAGGAAACCCTCAGAGAATCGCCCAGCGCTTCCTTTCTACTTCCTGTTGTCCCTTTTATCATTTTTTTTGTGGCAGAACACATGCATTGTATGTTATTTACTGCTGGCAGCCATTGCTGTCAGGTCACATCGCTGAGTGTCGGCGGTGGAGCCTGGCAGCCTGCGGCGTGTGTCAAAACGGCTCTCCCTTGAGCCCGTCTGCCCACGTGTCCACGGAGCCTCAGTCCAACCTGATCTCGCTGGCCTTTGACTCACATCGCTGTGACCGATGACACGGTGGTCGGGGGTTCCGTTCCCAAAAGCGCTGTATGGTTACGCCCACATCTGCGAAAGAACAAAAACAGAAAAGAGAGAATCCAGTTAATAGTAACTTTACATTTATTCATGTAGCCAGCACTTTCCTTATGTCTGCAATTATTTACCCTTTTACACAAGTGTGCAGTTTTACTGGAACTACAGCAGTAGGTGACATTTGAACCAACAACCTTCTGCTCCCAAGGCAGCAGCTGTAAGCGCTGCGGTCATAAACACACCTGACCAAGACGTACGAGGACACAGTGGAAAAAAGGGGAAAGCTGTGTTGTCTTGGTAAACATTTGCTCTACAGAAAGTAGAGCCATTAAGAACAAAGGACAGTTGCCTGTAGGTTGCTAGTTCAAGTCCCAGGGCTCGGCCGTTGTCCATTTGAAAGACAATGTTTATCTGAACTATTAAAGCATAAAACACCCTCCTTTATAAATGGGTAAAAACTTTGAATACAAGCATCAGCAGTGGAGAAAAATAATAAGAAAATAATGCTTTAAAAATGTAACAACTTGGCCCATATGTTAAGTTTTTCTTTTTGTGATCTTTTCATTGGTCAAAAGAGCATAAAACATCATAACTGAATCAAATTTTGGTCGTAAAAATATGAAAACATACTTCCTGTGTCCTGGCCTCCAGTGTTATATTCTTCTTGCTGTTGTATTCCACACAGAGATGTGTGGCGCTTGTTCTGCCCCTTATTATTTGTACGCTTATTCCTTATTAATGGGAGGGCAGAGATGTCCCAGACTGGAGCATGAAGCATTTATGGAGCTGTCAGGAGATCAGGAGAGAAGTGGCACTCAAAGACATGGGTTCGAGACTCTTCTTGAATACTGGGTTTCAGGGATTCAGCAGCTCCGAAGGACACAAGGAGCCCATTCCACTACTTTGAGGCCAAAACTGAGAGCCTACCTGCTTTCTGGACCCTTTGCAAGCGAGACCACTGAGAGTCCAGAAGTGGAGGAGCTCACCTTGGCCTGGACCTGGTGTGAGATGAGAGCAGCCGAGCGGTTTAAGTGATGCAGTAACAAGGACGAGGCTGTTACCTTCTCAAAGGCAACATTATTTCCGAATGAAAAACCAAAGTGCATCATTTGTAAGGTAAAAGGCTCGTGGCAGTGAGAATGAAGAAGAGCACAGTGGACTTTGTAAGCGCTGTCACCTACAGCCTCCTCACGCGGACGGGGGATCGTGGACATATTGTGTAAAGGGTTGTGGAGAACTGAGGATCCCGCAAAGACGTGTCATCAAGCCAGAAAGTGCTTAAAGAAGGAGTCTTTCATAAGAGCCCCCCCGCCAACCCTCCGCAGAGGCAATTATGGTTATTTGCGAAAGGCCTAATAAATCACATATATAATAAGCACATCAGAATGATCGATGTTTGGTGTTTACGCCGTCGGTGATTTCAGGCAACGTTGCACACGGCTGATCGTCGACACTCGGGCTTTCTGTTCACTTTGCGTTTGGACGTATGCGCGTGTGATTTATACGCCTCACCCTTTTTCCTTTTTTCTACACTAATCTGTCAGCGTTGTTTTGGCAGATGCCACAAGTGTTCGTACAAAGGGCAGCGGGCTGAGACCATCAACAGCCATCGGGTGCCATTCGCGAGCCGGCTCTGATATGACGCCTTGACTTCGGGATACGATCCATCAAAGCGTGCATAAAAATACACGTTAACAGCGCTTATTAAATAATGACCCAGAAGACGGCGCGCACAATATAGTGACCAATATGCAGCCTCGGTATTTTGCTGGCAGCTTTAATAAAAACTTTCCAGAGAGGGGAGCTTTGATATGTATTATGTCATTTAATATCTCTTGCACTTGACATGGAGCCGCTTTCATTCCTCATACTTGAATCACCTGATCACGCCAGGGAATGCGGACCATCCGTAGTGATTAGTATCCTGTTCGGCGTCCACTTCGTCTCCGCATTCTGTGATGGGAAAATGGCCCAATTACAGGTGTGATGCAGGCCAAGGCGCAGAAACACGCCGCCGTAACGGATGCCATCATTATTCCTCGCAAACACTCCTCTGCATTTGCAGCGGATATCTTTCGATGACATTTAAGGGCACCCTCTCGGAAGAAATATTAAATGTCCAACAAATATCAAATAAATCTGCCCGTACTATTTCCATTTTGGCAATAGGTTATTAAAGTCTAAAATTGGTGTGTGACGCCGCATTCGCACACTTTTGTCAAGGGCAAGAAAAAGTTGATTTTTTTCTTTTTTTTTTTTTTTTGCTGCATCAGAATTATGACAACAGTGTGTGTGTGTGTGTGTGTGTGTGTGTGTGTGTGTGTGTGTGTGTGTGTGGGTATGTTTGCTGAAATTGCCCAGCATAAGATCTACGACTTCCCCTGGTTTGATTTATAAGAAAGACATTACCACTCATCATGGTAAAACACGGCACTCTGCAGGCTCCCAGGCTGTTGACAAGGATTCGCCGGAGGGAATATGTGCAAAAAAAGATTGGAAAAAAGGGCGCCGTTGAAAAAAACACACACATTTCTAATTCTCTTAGAGGGAAAGGTGGGGATTTTCTGCTTTTCATCTAAAGCCAGCAAATGTTATTGATTGTGGGAAGTGCGTTGAGGTTCTGATGGGGACACGGGGCGGCTCGACAAAACGGACTCGTCTCCCTGGCAGCAGTTTGTTTCTGTCCAGGGAGCCGCTGTCATTTACTCATCCGCTCGTCCTCTTTTTTTCTGGACCTTACTGACCGGTGTTTGGTTTGTGCATTTTTAGGAAGTTTTGGTAACAAGCGCCACCAGTTTGTCCACACGGTTTGGGATCCTGGGCTGGACGCTAGAAGGAAAATGGTCCTGATGTTACACCTTTGACGGAGCCGTTTCTCCATCCACCCAGTCGCAAGGTGCTCACATTCTCCAGCAAAGATGTGACGCTTCCACTGTGCGGGAGAGCATCCTCCAGCAGCACACAGATCGGTAATAAATGGTCTCACCTGTACATGTTTCTGACTATTTAACTCAAGGTGACTTTGTTAATGTTAGATGAACAACTTTACAGCTATTGAGCCATTTATACAGCAGGGTAGTATAAGCAGCTGAATCAAGGTTACTGCTGAAGGAGGTGGGATTCGAACCCGAGGCCTTCAAGGGCAAGGCTGGCGCCTCGAACCGGTACACCTCCTGCTTGCCCTCATGCAACAGAAAACAGTACATTTGTTCTCAGGTGTTATTTCTAACTATGTTACACATTGTCATACATTTTTATGACAGAACAATAATTAGCAGATGGGGAAGAGAATTTTCTCCACTTTCTCAAACACATCTGAGCTCCTTTAGCTCAGTCTGGAAAAGTTTTGTAATAACAAAATAAATAAATAAAAGAAAAATCATAAAGAAAAGAAATGCCCAGAATTATTTGGATAATTAGTCCTGAACTGTCAGTCAAGCATGAATAGCAGCAGCTCAGCCTTCTGCCCACTGCAGCATTTTTACAATTTTTCCCATTGTGCTGCACTTCAACACCGCCTCATCTGCATTCCGCTTTTCCGCCATCAGTGCTCCGGTTACACCTGTTTCCTCGCAATCTAAAGGTCTCGTGTTCAGCTCCCACCTCCTGCCGTCATGCCATCGATGGAGGTACTTACCCCGAGTTAATAAAGTTAAAAGTTGACTGTGAAACAGTGTAAATCACGCTCACGTTAATGACTGTACCTAATGTACGCTGGTACATCAGCCCTTGCAGAAGCTGAATATTGTTCAAAATCCAAATTTCTCACACAATCTCCAGCACCAGAGCAGGGCCATTCGGGGACTTGATCCAACAACAAAAAGTGAGTTGAATCAGAACTGTGTTTAACTGACTTTCTTAAAGTAGATTTATAAAATATCCAGTTTCCAGGAGGAGAAAAAAAAAAAAAAAACGATGGATGAATGTTGCACTTGATTAGATTCATTTGTGGACGTGTGCTTGTAGCTTATTAAAAATGACACAATTAGCATTGTATACTCCCGGAGAAGAGCTCATTTTTTATTGTGCTCTGATAGACTCGGGAAAAGAGTAGAAGGCATCTACAGGTTTGGTAACTTTTGGGGTTTGCGTTGTCATTTTGACTTGGAGGCCCATACAGAGGTCGCAGCGAGGAAAATAAAACAATGGAAAAGAAATGAAAACTGTCCTGCGCCATTGAAATCCTCCTACAGGGAAGCGAAAATATATCCCACTAACAGCACACACTCTGCGCCCTTTTCCTCTCTTCTTTAGCGCTTTAAACTCTTAGTCTTGACTTAAAACACATTTTTGACTCTTTCTTGTCCTCAGAAATGGCTATTCCTACGGCTCTTATTATGGGCCGTGTTTGGGCTTCCAGCAAAACCCGACAGCGATTGTAGTAATCTCCGTAACCCCTGGGGCGGCCGCAGGAGTTCTGGAATTCGCACCTCGAACCAAATATGTATTTTTCATGCGGCAAGTAAAAGTGTTGCGATAACAGTAGTAGCTGTGCTGGGGCAGCAGGTGGCGCAGCGATGTATGCTGTGTCCTCGAACGGGACAGAGCCAGATTCGAACCCATCCTCCTCCTGCTGCAGCACCCTTGATCAAGGTACTTACCCTGAGCCGATACGGTAAAAATGACCCAGCTGAGTAAACGGGCGAATCGGTGCAAGTAGCTTCACGCCGAAAGGCACTTTGGAGAAACGTGTCAGATGAATGAACGAATGCAAATGGCGAAACGTCTTCGCACGCGATTGACGGGTTTCTCGCCGCCGCCGCCTCTTCTTGCCGTTCTCGGAAAGTAGAGAAGTTTGAGCGGAGGCCCGGTGCGCAGCCTCGCAGCCCGGTCGTCTTCACATCTCCTTCATCGCGTGCTAGGAATGACAGACGTGATGAATATTCACCAGAGGTGCCGGAGCACTCGGCGCACTCGGCGCGCTCGGCGCACTCGGACGCGTCCATCAGGCGGTCCCGGCTGACTGGCGACGACCCCGCGTCCGCGCAGCGCTACGCGCCGAGACCCGTGGGCTATCGTACGTGCATGTTAATGTGAGGAGAAACAAGCCCAGATAGGAGGAAGGAGCGATGGAGGATTGCATTCGGAACACGTTCTGTAAGGAGCTCCGGTGTGGGACATCTCTGCATCTATAAAGGCGCTTTCCTCATACGGATTCATCGTCATTCTGGATGGAAAACAGATTTCGGCGCTAACGGTCCTATATGAAGTTCCTCACCCTCTCTAGTTAATATTTAAATCAGTGGTAGACACTATGAGGGACGTTCGTTTCACGTCCCCGTGGAACTGGTGCCGTCCGTGATTCGCACGAGGACCTCGAATCAGCATGAAACGTAGAGGGAGGATGGGAAAAAAGCCTTTTCGCCGCGTAAACCGCTAAACCCGTTTACTGCTTCGAGCAAAACCATCCAGCGGAAGAAGAGAGCGGCTCCTCGCGCTACTAAGAGCCGAGCCACACGTTTCTGACAATAGCCTGACTAACGTTTCTCTAGCCTGTTGTAAAAGAGATTTTCTACACTTATCAACGTCAGGGTGCAGCAGAGCGAACGTGAGCAGTTTTTACGAGCTCAGCCCATAGATGGCGATAAAGAGAACCTGGACTGAAGAGCAGCTTGGAAACACGTTAATTCAGCTCGATTGCACGGTGTTTACAGCTCCCACCTGGTGTTCGATAACAGGGCGACACACTTTCGACAAAGTTATGGACCGAATCGGTCAACAGCAGGCGCTGAAATTGAGGCGCGCGCACGCACACACACACACTTTTTGAACTGCTTCTCCCATACGGGGTCGCAGCCTAACCCGGCAGCACAGGGAGTAAGACCAGAGGGGGAGGGGACGCACCCAGGACGGGACGCCAGTCCGACGCAAGGCACCCCAAGCGGGATTCGAACCCCAGACCCACTGGAGAGCAGGACCCGGTCCAACCCACTGCGCCACTGCATCACCACACCACCTGAAATGGAGGCAACAAATTTTTATTTTCACTCAGTTTAATCTATAACAAAAAGAAATAATTAAATGGCTTCATGTCTTATAGCAATATCTGAGATTTTTACAGAACTTAACAATCAAATGAATTGAGAGGGTTATTCAAATTTATTTATTTACAATAATTAATTTATTTAATTATTGATGAAACTTTCGCTGCTTGTAACTGTGATCGACTCTACTGTCACCTTTGGAGTCACGAACGAAATGAATCGTGAACACATGTCTGGTCCCAGTCGGGTGTGTAAGGTGACCAACGAGTGTGTATGAAAACGTAACGATGAATAATAATAATGTGGAATAAGGACGATGGAAGGATCTCACGCCACTAGACGTGCGTTCGGTTCAGACTCAGTGCAGGATGAGCCTTTTTATTTGGATTTCGGCCACTCCGGGGAGACGAATTTACGTGCTCTTCTTTTCATCCAATTTAATTTGAGACGCAACACACAGACAAAGGTCGTACTCTTCTAACCCTCCCTCGGCAGAGGAACATGACAGCTCAGAGCTGAAGACCTGCAGAATGACGTACGGCGCACAAGAGAGGCGCTTATTAAAGGATCAGAGAAAAATGATTTCTATAAGCAGACACTCTGGACCGTAATGAAATTAAAGCAGTATTCTTCCCTGATAGGCAGCGCTCAAGCACAGATATTGGTGTTGACAGAGCTTTCATCTACATTTTAAAATAATTTCTGAGGTTGGCTAGCAAGATTTAATCTTTACATTTGCGAAAAAAAAAAGTTATCGTCACAACAACACATGGTCGAGAAAAGATGACAGGTTTGGAATAACCTGAAACTGTGTGTTGAGCAAAGACAACATTTACAAAAAAATATCAAGTATGACAAATAACAAAGCAAAGGATCCTGACAGGCAACGAGAAAAAAATAAATAATTGCACATATTGCAAAGAACAAAGGGAAGTGAGAAAACCACTGCGTAAGACATTTTTTAGATATTTTTGCAGGGAAACAATGAGGCTGCTTGAATCACAAATGAAGGAAAAGATGCTGCCCGGTTACAAGCTGCAAAGAGGACAGCAAAGAAGAAAGTCTGTACATGGATTTTCTGTATGTAACACTCATAAATAATGAGAAAGTAGAGAATGGTGTAGCTGAAGATGAACAGAGCAGGAACTCCTGAAGATACTGAGGGACAAATTGAAGCACAAACTCCGTCCATCATGTGGACCATGAGGAACAGTAATAGGTGTCCAAGAACCATGAACTCCTTTCTCTGAATGGACCAAGAAACATGAACTCTTTCTGAATGGACCATGAGGAACCGTGATAGGTGTCCAAGAACCACGAACACCCTCCACTCATGAACATGAGGAGCAATGATAGAACTCCTTGAAGCATGGACTTCTTCCTCTGCATGGACCAAACAGGACAGTGACTGAAGTCTAAGAACCTTGAACTCATTCCATTGGATGGACTACGTGGGGAACGTGTCACGTACTTCTGGCACAGTTTCGCTATTGGATTTCATCTGAATCACCTTTCCTTCAGATGGATGGTTAGTCCAAGGAAGATCTGAAGTTCTGATGCTCAAGGTGGCAACATTACACCAACATTACAGCAAAGGCACTTCAGGTACTTCAACTTTAAGACTGAGAAACATTTGACTCTCAGATGCTAAAAGTGGAACAAGTCAGTCACAATCCATCAGTAATAATTACAGTTATGTCCCAATCAATGCAAATGAAGCAAAGAGGCTGGTTGGTTCGTTGTGTCGATCTTCCACATGCTTCAAAATGTGACATTTGAAATAATCCGAATGAATGCTGAGCTTCTCACCTCCTGAAATATCGGCGCTGGTTTTTTGGTGGATCCATAATGTGTTTGGGAAATGTTTTGCAGGCCTGGCATGTTTTGGATTATTTCCATCTGAATGACGATTGCATGTTTCATGGTGTATTGTCACACATGGCCACCGCATCCCCTCATACAGCACTTCTTCTCTGTTCCTGCAATCCAACAGGATAAGCATGCGTCAAGATCTGAGGAGGCTCCAACAGTGACCCAACCCTTTTTGGGGGAATATTCTGTATGAATTTTTCAAACCAATTTCCACTGAGGCGCTCAGCATCCCCCCGCTTCGTACCCTTGTCGCCATGGCTACACGTCAAGGCCCGGACACCGCGCTGGTTGACAGCTTATTGGTGTTTCAATTTTTGGTGCCCTGACTGGAGATCTCATTACCTCTTCTTGTACCCTCGTTGATCCGATCATCACATTATCTTCACTTGCCTTATTGCCTGGTCTGTTTTAATTAGCATCACACTTTCGCTCCTCTGGTCTGCGTTTCACAGACATGGAATCAGACAAAAGAGCAATATATCATCTCAAAACTGCCGCTCAAAGCATCCCCTTACAGAGAATATGCAGAAACACACACAAGTCCCTTGATCGAGGGGACGCCAGCAAGAGGTGAGATTCAAAGTCGGGTCTTTTGCTTGCGAACTGGTGACTCTAACCACTGCGCCCCCTGCTGCCCGAACTCTGCCTCTTATGAACAACTTCTCTGCACACAAATGCAAAGACGCGTGCAGTTTGTGTTAGAGGGACAAGAAGATCGACGAGTTGGGTGTTTGACTGATATCTGAGCTCAGCAGCATCGGTAGCGTTACCTCTGCTGTTAACGTTACCTATGCCGGTTACAGAACTTCCTCACCCCAACTGTACTTTGAGCCCAGTGTGGGCACCTGTGCCGCAGGTGGCGTTACATTTAGAGTCACTGCTTTGCAAAAGCTGCTCCGGAGTTCAAACGCCACTCTCGCTCTAGTACCAGTGATCAAGGTGTTTACCCAGGATTGGTACAGTACTGCGGATTAACTGTCCCTCTCACAGTTTCCCGTGTGTCGCGGACTCGACGCTGAGTGATTTTACACTCGGGGGATTAAGCAGGATTTGAGTGGCTGAGAACCAGACCGTCTTCTCGGTGTAAAACGGACCTGGCAGCTCAGGCCTTTCACTGTCTAACATGAAACAATTCGGGAGCAAAATAGCGAAGCTGGGAATAAGAGAGATTGCAGGCACGCATCAAGAAAGCACCTTACAGCCTGAAGGGTGTGGGTTCAAAGCCCCACTCCTGCTTTAAAGATATATATTTTAGTGTGGTTTTACACGTGGCCCTTTGCACACCTCAGTATTTGACTGGAGCATTTCAAGGTGCAACAGCAGGACCCTTCCTGGACGTCAATCGGTTTTGTCACAAGTCCAACTCATTACAGCACGTAAGTCGCTGTTATTCCTGAAAATTGGGCAGCAGCAATAAACTGCTGGTAACAGTTGATTGGTGGCTGACAACCTTTCCATCAAAACTAATTAAATGAAAATCCCAGTGAAATATGAAAAAGAGGTGGTGACACTTTGCATACAAATGTAATCTCTAGCTGTCCTTGAAACTCATACATCTTCTGCACTTAATTAGGGAATAAAGTGATAAATCCATTTAATTGGGTTAAATCACTGCACTGGCTTGTTTCAACAGTTCACATTTTTAGTCATCTCTCTCTCTCTCACACACGCACAGACACACACACACACAGATTTTGCAAACTATTCCAACTGAACCCCACTCAATAAAGACTAAATGTTTTTTTTTCACTTTACAGCCAGATACGATCTGAAATCAAAACGAAATATGGCAGCATCCCAAGTAATAAGCGAAGGTTCGCTTGTTCCATCCTTCATATTCCTTTTTAAAGCAGCCTTGCGCTTTGCAGTGGTACTTTAATTTATGCAGTCCTTTAGATCAGTCAGTTGAACCTGAAGTCTGACTCGGGCCAATTTTTTAGTATTAATTACAGTGGCTCTGCGATATGTTTGAATTCTTGCATTTATCATTTTAAGCCTGGACTCCGCTATGCGGTATCACCCTGAAATGAAATGTGCACCACACACCAAGATGGAATGAACAGAGATACTGTTCACACTGACATGTGTCCAACAACAAGATACTGCCACCATCACTACCCACGTATAAGTCAAACTGTAAAATGTTTAATAGCTTTAATCGTTTACAAAAGATTCAACGGTAAAGCATTATAAATTTTTGTTAATCATAGGAAAGACACCTAGATGTTGGTCCTATCATTGCCCATATAAACCAGCTTCTGAGCTTGTGGTCTGGAAGTCAGTTCATAACTCCAAATTTACCTTACCACTAAGTGACAATCAATAAAAGTTTAATAATAAACATGTTTCTCTTTATTTCTACATTATGTTCTCTATAAACCTTTGGTGTAGCTATAATAAATTAAAAAATGCTTTGTAATTTATTTATTTATGTAACTTGGAGCTGCATTAAAGTAAAAAAATATATATATTATGGCTGAAAATGTACATTATACATATTAATTTTCTAATTTTCTCCAACTCATGTATAAAAATATAAATTCCAGAACAAATGGTTTACATACGTGGGGGCGCGGTGTTGCAGTGGGTTGGACCTGGTCTTGCTCTTCGGTCTATCTGGGGTTTTGAGTCCCGCTTGGGGTGCATTGCAGCGGATTGGCGTCCCGTCCTGGGTGTGTCCCCTCCCCCTCCAGCCCCACGCCCTCTATTGCTGGGTTAGGCTCCGGCTCCCCGCGACCCCGTATGGGACAAGCGATTCAGACAGTGTGTGTGTGTGTGTGTGTGTGTGGTTTATATGCAGACATACAGTTATTAATTCCCTGTATGATCATTTGATCAAAAAATTTTGTATCCACGAACTATTCGAGGGTGATTACTGGCTGACTCATCTCATGAACATGTGCAACATTTTCCATCATATTACTGGTGAAAACACTCAAGAACATCAGACAAAAGCTGTAAACACTGTGAAATGGAGCTGAATGAAGGTGCCTGAACACTCCTGTACTGCATACTGTGGTATACCATGGGATCCCGAGTACAGAATACAGTGACTGACCACTTTAGTTACAGATAAAGTATGAGCTGTAATAGATTTAATTATCTGATATGTAAATCCTACACCTGTCAGACAGTGATGTTATTGGAGCAATTTTTAATTTTCTGTTAATATCATGGATAATGTTTTATTTAGAATAAGCACTGCTTATTGATTGATATATGATGAAACTTTTGTTTGGATTTGCTGACAAAAACACCTTCTGAGGTATAAAAGTGGAGGTGGGCGTATAGATGGAGGTCCGGAGTCTTAATAATATCGTACTCTGTGATTGATCATAGTGCAGTGCCAGCTGAGATAATTCCAGGGTATTACACGTCTGCTCAAAAGTGACAACAACGACCATTATATATAATTTTATTTTCTGTTTGGAGTGCTTACACTATTAATTATTTCACATTTATAAAATGGGTACATAACTGTGTACATAATTAAGACTGAGCCATGGATACAGACACCATTTAGAGACTTTGGCACCACGCATTTACTCGACTCAATGAGAAGAAATCCATCTTGAGGTCGGTCATTAAATGCCTTTCCTCATCCTCAGTCCTCATTAAGTGATCACTATATTAGCTATATTCATCTCATACAATTTATGCAGGGAATATATTTGGTAAAAGTACCAATTTCCTGGAGCAAATTTGAAAATCAATCCGAAACTGTCAGAGAAAATAAATGAAGTTACCCCAACCTGGTAATCTTTTTGCATCACCTAAAGATCAAAGCAATTACTATGTGGAGCAAATGCAATCATTTGTATTTTTTATTATTACTGTCTGAGTATTAACTTTATCCATTCATTGTCAGGAGGCATTTATAGTTTTGTATCTGCACTGCAGTCTTCATTGTACTGTTCCAGTTGTCACTAATTAACACCAATGATTTGTAAAAAAATAAATTATTAAATGAAACAAAACAGATTGCTTGCATTCAAAACAGGACCAGAAAAAAGAACTAAGAAAAAATGCATCATGATCAATACAAACAGATTTATTTGCTTTCTAAACTCACAAACTCTGCAAAACTCTTTCAAAAAAAAGAGCTTTAAACTCTCCTGCCAAGGTCCAATCTCTTTGAATAGTTTATTGTTCATTGGTTAACTGGCCGCACCTGGTACTCGTTTCCGCTTAACAAGCTGTATCCAGGTGCAGCCGTGAGTCTGGGGAATTTGGGTATGGGATGGGGATGGGACACTTCAGCCTGCCGCAGTCTGGCAGTAAATGACAACATGACACAAAAGTAGTACAACAAATGAAACAATAAATGTCTGATTCAACTGGTCAGATTAATTCTCTCATCGGGAAATGTACAATCCAGCCTTTGCACATAAATGCTTTCTTATCAATGCACTAGTTATTATATGTGGGGATTTGAATATTTTTCATGCTTTTGCATGTTTCCTGGAGAAAGTTGCTTTAATGTACATGTCTGGCTGATTTTGAAAATTGTCATATCAGGCAGAGGCTGCAGGGGGTTAGGGAGCAGTGACCAAGAAAAATCAACATGTAACTGCATTTTTTTTCCCTTCATACTGTTCCTGTATCCCAGTGACAGTGATTACACATCTCCCTGGTCAATCTGGTGACACTCAGATTTATCTGTCTGTCAGCTCATTTTCTTAGACTTTTTCCATAAAAGGATCGGGCTGATTTAAACACCCAGTAAAACCTCTGACTGTTTATTTGTAATTACTTAAATTACACTTTCAGTCATGAGAGAATATATGGATTAAGGATACTTTTATGCATGCTTCCACTTCCTTATCACTAATATCAAATTACATTTTTAATAAATGCTGATGTTTGTATTTCTTCAGTGTGTCACATTGACCAAAAATGTAGCTCTAGCTGAGACAGGAATCTAGTCTAAAAGTAACAAACATGGGATCACAGGGCTCTCTAGGGCCTGGTACCACCAAATAATTGGGGTGCCAGAATCATATGATTCATCAAACTGTGGATATGTCTACAAGAACATGATGCCCATCTTGTGCACAGTGCAAAAGTCAGTGGGATGGTTGGGTAGGTCTTGATTTATGAGCACATTGAACAAGCTAAGCAAAGGGTTGTGGAAAGTTTCCTCCTCTGCAGATGTAAAAGTAAAAGGTCATATGGCTCATACGAGTACTGTGTGATGCTCTTTGGCCTACACAGAGCCCCCTTTTACCTTTCAGGAGCTCATGTATGCACTTTAATTAATATATTCACATCTTGAATTGTGTTGCTCTTTACCACCAGTTCAGCTTAAATCACTTGTATAATGTTGGGAACATCCAGGAGACCTTTAGAGAGGTGAGATGTGCAACAAACCCCAGGGAGGACTGTATCGTCAACAACAATAGCTGAGAACAGGAAACCAGTTGTCAAAATAAGGTAATCATTGTAGCAGATTTAGCTAAACTGACTATTGTTTATTAAAATTAGATAGTTTTGCTGCATGTTTTATCCAGTTTCATCAGCTTTAATTACGTTAACTGTTATTGTATTGCATTGGGATATAGAGTATATTTCTATCCCCTTTTCAAGGAAAGGCTGTTTACCGCAGCTCCTTCAAAATTGAAGCTCCAAAGTGTTTCCTTCCGCTCTTTCGCGTTCCCTGTTACAAACCCCTAAGGGATAAGCCTGAGAAGTTTGGACATCTCCAATCAGGAGTTCGGAGCCAAGGTTGATTCCAGTTGGGAGCAAAGGCAGGGTGTGGGGCAAAGTAATGTAGAGAGGTCCATACTGGCACAGCCCTTCAAAGGGTGGTGAACACTTCAGTTTGTGGAAATGAGTGATTGTGACTGTTCTGCTGTTGTTTTCCAGCCAAGTCATTGCCTAAGAGCGTTTCTCTCCCATCTTCTCAGGAAGCCCCTTTCATCTTGTCATCTTAATGGCCCATTGTGTTTCACTGTCAGTTTAATCCAATGACTCTTCTGTCTTGCATCAACAAATGATTTGTAAGCTTATCAATACTGATGTTCATTAATCTTAAAGAGGTATATTCCCAAAATTGTGGCTTTCAGTCATGGTTTACATAAGCCTTATGTAATCCCTGGAGAAAACTGAATGACCAAAGAAAGCTAAGAACAAAGTGAGAGAAAAGGTTTTTTCTTAAGAATATACATCCACTTTACATTCATAAGAGTTTGGTACAAATGATATCAAATGTTATATGAATGTCAACATGTATTTCCCGTTCTCAGTGTGGCTGTTTTATAAAACCTTCTACTTTCACAGTGTCAATAACAAAAAGTAACTGAACTCCTTCATAGCTGCTTCCAGTTATATTTGTACAAATAATAGAAAAGTTGGCTTGGAATACTTGTTTTTATCCATATATCATTTACATGTATTTATACATTTTCTAATAATCTTTGTACATTTTTATTACCATTATTATGCTTTCATTTTTGCTTTATCTACGAGTGATGTAGAACTAAACATATCTTCTGTTAGAAAAGTAACATTTTTTAAACAAACAGTGCAATACGTTATCACAACAAGGACCTGAGGGGACACCATAATATTTAGCCATATTTCCTGTTATAGGTTAGATCACATCTTGCTTGCGTTCATATCAGAAATTAGGACTTTTTGCCGATGGGAGCCGACTGGCGGACCGCACAAAAGCAGTAAACAAACAGAGAAGCAAGAAAAGCCAAATCAACAAAGAGCGATAAGGATAATGAAACACGTGAAATGCAACATCTCCAACCCGTCAAATGTTCTTAAACATATTTCTAATATAATGTTGAATTTCAGATTCTCATTAGTGAAAATATTTGTCTATTAAAGCACTTGAACACAAAGTAAGAAAATGCTTGCAAATCAAGGAGGGGAAAAAAGAAACATCTCTTTCTTGTATTGCAAGACACAAGGACCCCCATGCGAATGAGAAACCCCAGTGTGAGAAACCTCCTCTTGTACAGCAGAGTTCCCTCAACCCTCCTGTCTAATGCCTCCACCCAGGTTTAACCAAATAGCCCCGTCCAACAGGGCGTTAAATCCTTTGGCTACGTATTAATCATGACGATGTTCCTGTACAATGGATTTGACCGCTTCTCACTCACTTCCTGGGTACCGGTCACCCCATTCAAATAACTTTAGTTCTACTTTTATATGAAGCTGAACAGTAAGATCTGGAATTTTCCACATGAAATGATTAGTCATTTTTTTAAAAGTTCTACTTCGAAATGCCTCTACTGGTAGTATCAGTCTTATTACTGTAAATACAGTATATCACCTGGTAACAACCAAGTACTCTTTGAAACTTAAATAAAATGTAAAAAAATAAATATTCAGTGTTTATGAATATATCAAATGTGAAATAACGTTTGGTTGTCGTTTGTGGATATCATTTTTGCTTAAGTAACTTAACTGGGAGAAAAGAGGATAAAAAGATCCACAAAAGTCCTGTACGCGTATCGGCCGTTTGATTTTTCATCTGTGAGTCTGTGACGTACGAACATCATAGTTGTGTATTGAGGGTTACTGGAAGCGTCCAGAGCAAGACCAGAACTCCAAAGGGTGGGGAGGACGGACGGGGCCAGAGAGCCGTGGCCGAGTCAGAGGTGCAGGAGCACACCTCGTAGTTGCTGCCCGCGTGGCTGGCGCGGTGCCGTCCCCGAGGGCGTGCGTCTGTGCCGTTTGCCTCCGGGGCAGGAGAGTCCGACAGCATGTCCGCGCACACCAGCCAGTCCTTGCCGACGGGCCGCGGGTAGCCGTCCTCCACCTCCATGTCGCTGCCCGCCACCCGCCAATACTCAGCCCCTTTGAAGAAGTAGGAGGCCCCTGGAGAGCAGATGGAGAGTGTGGAAATTAGGAAAAAAAGAGAGTCTCCCTCACAGTGGGAGCTGTGTACCATCACTTGGACTCAGGACAAACATCACATTTTCATCTAACAGGAATCACATTTATTCTTCTCATAATGGTGAAATCTTTAGAAAGAAAAGACGTGCTGTCTCAAAAAAAATGTAAAGCGGGGGGCAGCTTACGCTCGCTCATGTTTTCGTCTGTTGTAGTGAGCAAAAATGGAGTATCAAACATGCTTCAAGCACATTGTTGAAGACAGCTCCCTGCTCAGCTTTATATAAAAAGCTCTGTCTGCCCAAACACACACACACACACACACACGTCAGCAGAATAGCCTTGAATTGTTTCAGGTGCAGAAAAAAGTTTGTTCGGCTGCCTGGCTGTGCTTCCCTCCGCCTGCTACCCTGTGTCGACGACGCTCATCACCAAGTCATCCTTTTGAAGCTGGATATGAGAAGCTTTTTGCGGCGGCCCCCCGGTTAGCAAGGTTTTGGCTTCACAAGACCCGCTGCTCTCACTGCAGCCAGCCTATCACTTGGAGCCAGACCACACGTTTCCCATCGGGGCACAGCCCTCGGCTTTTTGTCCAGCTGGCTCGCACCCGCAACCCACGGGGCAGGACGCCTCCGCTCAGTTCGGGCGGCGTGGATGGAGCTCAGAAAAACCCGACAGCCACAGAGATCTGCCTCGGCAGAACCGTTAGCACACAACTGGGGGGCACGCTGCTTATTATCAAACACTCGGAGCTCCATGCTGAGTTCTTTGACAGCAAACTCTGCCCAGACGCATCCGGCTGCCTGTCCATTTCCAGCCCAAGAAGTAAACAAACAAATCCTCATTCCCTCTTTGAAAAATGACTAAGACAGTTGTGAACATGAGAAAGGTAAGCCGAATAGATACATATTCCAGTTTGCCGGCAACAGGTGACATAGTGGTTAGAGCTGCTGCCTGCCGCTCGAAGGACCCAGGTTTCAATCCAATCTCCTGCTGCTGTACCCTTGAGCAAACTCCTTAAAAAAATACCCTGCTGTTACCCAGCAGGTAAAGTCGATGCCTCGCAGCTCCTGAGCTCATCGGTAGGCACGGGGTTCGAATCCATTTCGGAGTGTTTGGAGTTTGCATCTTCTCCTCATGTTGACATGAAAGGAAGAAGGCAGTGGGAAACCATTTCCATTCCCTCCTTTTCCTAGAAAACCATGCAAGTGGTCACTATGAGTTTGCTTCGACTCGAAGGTGCATCTCTGTATCCGCAATTGGGTCAGTCATTCACCGTAACTTGATATTGTAAGTTGAAATGCTTCCACTAAATGAACGTGTGCTAATGTAATGGTCCCTCGATGCTGTCCTTTGCCAAGGGCTGAAATGTTCTCAAAGTCCAATCTGCCCATCACTAGTCTGGATGATTAAAAGCACTGTATTTGGTCTATTGCTAGGCAGTGGGAAATGCCAAGTAAGACTGCAGATGAAGGGCATTCGACACTTCAAATCACAATAGCAAAAGATTTTCTTGGGTTTCTGAGCAACCAGAAGAGATCATCTTCCATCCTATCATCTTCCACACTTCCACGGGGAACTCACCATCGGACCATCGCATGGCATCGTCCAGCTGGGGCGGTACCCCCTTCCACAGCGTGCTGTCCTTGGGGTAGCCCAGGTCCATGCGGTGCACGTAGTCGTCGTAGCGCCAGTAGCGACCGTCCTTGAAGAAGTAGGTCTTCTCATTGTGTGGCCACACGAAGGCGGCATCCACACCATCTGTGGGCAAACCGAAGTCGCTGATTGGCCGGGGGTAGCCCTCCTCCACGTTGTTATCCTTGAACACCCAGTATTTCATCCCTTAGGGCAGAGAAGGACCATCAGAAAACAAATTTGCAATTCAAATTCAAAATAGTTAACTTTCAGACTGCAGAAACTTTATCTGATCAAATTTTTTTAGACACTCTCACACTCAAACTTTTTGAAACATATACTTTAATTTGTACGGAATGGATGTGTTTCGGCACGATGCCTTCATCCGCGTGCCTGAGCATTACATAGGGAGTGACATACATACATAGACCATGCTGTGTCTTTTACAAATCTTGGCGTAGGGCTCTATTCACTGTTCTTCTCCCAGTTCAAGCACCCAGAAGACCCAACACGTCCTTTGGGTTCCGCTGATACCTTTGAAGAAGACGATCTTGTGGTCTCCGGGCCTCTCGTACACAGCATCCACGCCCTCCAAGGTGGTGGGGAGACCCCTCCAGAAGCGCTGGACCTGAGCTGGGCGCAGTGACACCAGGTGCTTCTCTCTCGTCAGACGCCAGAAGTATTTCCCTGGGAGGTTTTTTTGGTGGTGGGGGGAGGACAACAGAACATGCGTATTGCCCTCTGTCTCTCTCAATGTTATCATTTCTGCTGTAAGTAAACAGAGACGAGACCACAAAGCGACAAACGCAAAGCGGAGAACCGAGCCGTTCAGAAGCTGGGATCTTAGTATCCTGAGCCGGCTGAGCAGATGCAAACCCTTGTGGGATTCCTGGAGGAAGTGGGTTGTTGGGTGGGTTGAGGATGTTGGAGGCGATTAAACGGGAAAGATAGAATGGCCAGATGGAAGACTAACCTCTATATCCGCAGGGATTCCCTGCAGGATGGGAGAGTGGCTGGAAGAACCACATGCACATGTAGTCATGGGCAAATATTCGTCCCAAGGGCATTCGTACAAGCCTGCCTCAGCCTCATCAAGGCACTAACATCATCGGTAATTGACACAAAGGGACTGCAGGGACAGGACGCCCCCCGAGGCAACGCAGACAACCGCCTTCTCTCAGGATCCACTGCGCTGCCATTGTTTGTCCCGGATTTACCTTTGAAGAAGAAGGCTTCGCCTCGGATTTGGGCCACCGCATCAAAGTTAGCACTACACCTATCTGGGACGCCACGAGCTGGCCTGGGGGAGGACACAGGTAAATTAGTGGGCTGCATAACACAAGGCTTTACTAATCAGCTGGCAAGTGAACATGTGTTCCACAGCTCTGTGTGTTTGTGTCTTTCCACTATCTTTACAGCCATTCAACTGTGATTGGAACAAGTGATCCGCATCCTGGAGGGCAGCAAGGGGAGCCAGTAGAGGTCATAGGTTCTACATTTACATTTCGTTGACGCTTTTCTCCAAAGCGACTTACAACGTTAAGGTTATATTTATCACAAGCTTACAATTATTGACCCATTTCTACAGATGGGTAAATTTTTTACTGGAGCAATTTAGGGTAAGTACTGTGCTCAAGGGTACTACAGCTGGAGTTGGGGGTCTGGGGGCAAACCTGTGACCTTTGGGTCCAAAGACAGCAGCTCTAACCATTATGCTACCAGCTGTTCTAACCCCATGTTCTGCTGCAGTACCTGTCACTGGCGTTCCTGCCCCTGACGACCACGTACCCGGCGACAACACGACCACCGTGACTCCCTTCCCTTGACAACCCCAGAGACGCAGTATAAAGCACCCGCTCGGACACAACTGAGAGACGTTCTCCTCACCTACAGTATCTTCCGAGGCTGACTGTTCTGCTCTTTTCTCTGGGTGCAACCCCATGTGTTATGTATAAAGCAAATAAGCATACAGTACCGTTGCTCAATGCACTTGCCCTGAACTGATACGGTAAAAACTCCCCAGCTGTATAAACGGGTAAATCACTGCGAGTCACTTTGGAGAAAAGCGTCAGATAAATGAGTGAATGCAAATGTAGATATAATGACATAATAGCTAATAACTGATTCAGTTCTCACAAGTCATGTCTATTGAGTATTGATCCTTGAATAATGACTGACAAAATCTATTGAGTCCACCACCGGTCCATTAGGAGGGACCAGCCTCTCCGTTTCACTGCCCAGGAGGGTCGAGGGCGGGATTCTTACTCACGGGACAGTGGACCTGTTCTCGGGGAGGTCCAGAAGGACGGGGTGTTCTGCACTGTGGGAGGTGTCAGGCTCAACTGTGTGGGATGTTGAGTCTCGTACCCCTGGGAAGCAAAGCATTTGACATATGAAGACAGCAGTGGGGAAAATGTGGTAAAGCAGAAAACGTTTACCAAGCCTGAAATGCTGCCATGTCTATATGCCAATTTCATTTTCTGTCAAATGTCAGCATTGTGACAAATGTGAAATTCTGCTTCACTCGCAAACATGAGTTGCCAAGTAAACCAAATAATCCACTGAAGAATGTTGTAGCAATGAAGAACATAGTTTCCACATAATGAAGGTCACCTTCCACTTTGCCAGTTATCCCTCACATAACAAAATATTTTTTTCTTTGGTGATGAATACATTTCTAAATATTTCATATATTCATGCATTTCACAGAACAGGGGTGTCAAGCTCAGTTTCTGGTGTGTGTCTGCTGGCTTCCCGAAACTCTGAATGCACAAATAATGATGTAGTTTTTTAGGTTTTTCTTGCGGCAATGCTATGTTAATTTTCATATGAAAGCTGATAACAATGTTACCATGTGATGGAAACTACCAAATAAGCAGTAAATATGTCATCATTCTCAGTAGGCTATGTATCCAAATTAGATTAAGGCTCGTCTTATTTCTGTAATGAATGAAACATATACTTTCACATACAGGAGTTCAGTTCGGTCAGGAAACTTCTGCACAAAAGGATGAAATATGATGAATTCTATACGACTACTGGCTGCAGATTGTTATACAGACACCTTGCGCATGTTGCTAGTCTCACAAAGGTAGTCATATAACTCAGAGTTGAAAGTTACCAAAAACTTGACTGAAACAGTTACCAAAAATATGATTGTAAAAGGTCTGTGCTTTTTAGAATTTATTAGGCTTTATTCCCACCCACTAAGTGAGAGAGAAGGATTTGGTTAAAGCGACAGTGCAGCCTGAAAATGAAAATGAGAAAGAAGACACAGTAACTTCTCAAAGCTGACTTTCCAAAACGATGGTTATAGCGCTAACATAGTAACGAGCCCCAGGACTCATTCCTGAAGGTCCTACCACGTACGAAGGAAGAGACGTGAGCACGGCTGTCGTACCGTAGAGCTGCCAGACCCGGACTTTGTCCTCGTATGGAAGGTGGTACTTGAGCGGGTCGCCCACGGGGCCCTGGTAGTACGGCCTCATGATGGACTCGATGGCCGAGGTATGAGCCAGGCCAATGGCGTGACCGAACTCATGAACCGCCACCGCGAACAGGTCCATCCCGTGGGTGTCTGCGAGAAGAACCAGTCGATGTTAACAAGTCACTAAGAGGTTTATGAATCAGGGACCTGCAAACATCATGGACCCATGAGTACGGCCTGTGAACCGCGAAAGGCTGAGCAGCAGCGGCAGTATGGTTCTACTTGGATTACTTTACCACAGTTTAATAGGCCGTGCACTTCCCTTCCCTACATGTCTGTTAGAAGCAATTATTGTCGCTTTAGAGGCACCGAGTGGTGCCTCCACTTTGGGAGAAAAATCACCTTGTGCAGCCTATGGAAATGAGCAGAGTCAAATGTGATTAGAGATAAAGGAGGCAGTAGTTCTACCCAAAGAACCCCGTGTTCTGCTATTTTATGAAGCGACAAAGGCGGCATTAAGCCCGTACATTTCCTGTGGGGATCAGGCCTTGTTTTTAACTCTGAGAACTTGGATGAAGATGTTCTTTGCGCGAGCAACACGATTTGGCGGGACTCCAGAGGACCCCGCTGCGGAGTCGGCCCGACTGCCTGTTCCGTCTGTTGCGTTGCCAGTCCTCTTACCTCCCGCGATGGGAAGAAGTTGGGAATCAAATGGGCTGCACTGCAGCATCCTGCTGAGGTACCAGCCCTAAGGACAGTGTGAGAGAAGTGTGCCCTCCCATGTATTCTAGGGACAAATTACTTTTAAATATAGTTATTTATGATTCCAGACAGATATTTATTCTGAGTTTGGTCGCTTTTTTATTAAGCAATATTTATTCAACCATTTTTTCCAAGGCACCTCACAATGTTTGTACACAACGCTGATTGTTAATGTTTGTCCACTTTTCAAGCTAGGTTTTTTTTTTACTCTATCTTTCCATGGTAAATGCCTTCATCGAGTGCAAAACAGCAGCAGTGAGGATTCTGATCTGGATCCTTCAGCTGTAAGGTAATGGTGCTAACTATCACACCACCAGCTGCTCATTTTTGTATGTAAACATTTCATATTCCTAGTTTCCAAGGTGATAGATAGATAGATAGATAGATAGATAGATAGATAGAGACTTTACCAATTATTTTTTAGAAATACATTTACCAAGTCTAAATCGCACCTTCTGCTCAGATTCAACTTCTTACCCTGAAACAGTACCCTGCTCTTTATCCCAACACAGTAAAAAATTACCCTGATGCATAACAGTATTCCCAAGTGCCTAGTTCGGGTAGCTGGACTATGGAGTATACCAGAACACCGCAGAGTATTTCGCAGATCCACCTACGGGTAGATGCGTGTGTCTTGGGGATGCCTTCCTGTAGACATGTGTGTCCACACACACACACCCACACACACTCCCACCCACACCTAGTCAGCCTTAGTGAAGAACAGTCAAAGAGCCCAGAGCTGAGTGCAGGCTCCATCACACTAATTAACAGGACACTCTTTGCTCATGTTTGCACACATTTTAAATATGAGAAAAAAATGAATTATGCTTTCCAGTTATTTGCAGAGGGGCCAGTACTTTTATGTCCTGCCAAGATCAACAAAACCCCACACTGTATATGCATATGCTCTGAAACGCGAAAGCGGCGAGGCGCTCCGGTTGTACATGAAGAGGGAATGTGTTCATGCGTCGCAATTCCCCGTGGTTCTCAAAGCCTTTTTGTACGAGGTGCCCGTGGGGTCACTAACACGCGGCGACCAGATTACTATGCTGCGCACTTCTTGGACCATAAGGTAGAGAAAATCAAGGAGCCCTTAATGGTTTTGCTTAATTTACCTTCAACAATTTGCGTGTGGTTTCGAGACGTCGGAATGCCTGCCGGAGACCAGCCTATCAATAAACACAAACTCGCTGCTCGTCTCTGTGTTCATTCTAATTATTCAAATTACTATTCTTTTCTCTATTAAGCTGAGAGGAGCGCAGGAATTGGGAGGAGGCCGGCACGGCGTAGCCTGTTTTTACAATCAAACAGCCACAGAAGAATCTTCTAGAACAAAATGAAAAAATGCCCCCTCCCCCCACCTATTTACTGAAGTTAAACTTTAGGGAAATGATCATATAACCACAGAGAATCTGGAGAAAATGTGAGTGTAAGAAGGGCGGCTTCTTGGGTGCGCGAGCCCAGATGGGACCTGAACGCAGGTCGATCGATAAGCCGCCGTTTCTGCAGGATTTAATGAATGGATTAGATAGATGTGTGCAAGTAGTTCATCTCAAAGTAAGCTTGTTATATAACAGTTCTGCTTTTTAAATAGCAACAAAAGCACAGCAGCTTTGCACTCATTGTGTTGAATAAATTCGCAAACAATAACCCTTGTTAACAATCCGTAAGATACAAACACAGCACCAAATTGCGTCGAAGGAATATTTAGAAACAGCCAACCAACAGCCATCGGGATGTTCAAACCGGTAGGACAATGAAAAAGTACTGCGGTAAAATTAGACAATAGTCATTAACTGTTACTTGGCTGACAGGGATACTTACATCATGTGGTGTACTGTACAAAGCTATTTTCACTGATTTACCAATTTATACTGCAAGGTAGTTTTCCGCAGCCAGTTCAGGGTAAGTACATTGAACCAGGGTACAGCAGGAAGTGGGATTCAAACATCTGTGCATGAGCTGACACCTCTCGCCGCCATGCTCTCCACTGCACGTGCAATAATTTCCTGCCAAACATGACAAATATTTATATTGGCCCTCATTATGGTGTATCTCGGTTCAGACAAGCCTAAACCACGTAACTCCCAGAATGCCTTGCAAGGAGCACGGCGAGGCTCTTCGTTCGGTGTGGCAAGTAGATATCTGCACCCAGCAAAGGCGCAGTAATTTTTTTTTCATTAAGTTTGATGACAGATTTGTGAAAATCCTGTTTCGCTAACTGACCGTGTTGCTTTCACAGTGGAGACGTCATCAGACCCCTCCCACCACGATCACGATTTTTAGAGCTGTCTCCTGCTGCCGCCCCCCCCCTCACCCGGTGACCTGAAGGTCCAGGCCTCGTCGTCGTCGAAATGGACATCCCCGGCGGTGAGGCGGTCCCCGGGGTAGAAGGCGTGCGCCACGGTGCCCCCGGGGCCGTCGAACGGGTAGCCGTCGTTGTGGTCGGCCTTGGTGAAGTCGACCTGGATGTCGGCCTGGTTCCCCGCCACCTCGTGGAAGTCGAGCGGCGCGATGTCGCTCCACACCTTCAGGGCGTAGTACATGAGCGCCCGCACCGTGTCCCGGCCCAGCAGGTGCGACTCCTTGGGAAAGGTCCGAATCCTGCACGAGATACACACACACACACACACACACACACACACACACACACACACACACGCACGCACGCACGTTCATTAGAAAAGTGAAAAAAATATCCAGTTTTTTGGCCATTTCGCTTCCAAAAAATTTCAGAGTCATTTTGATGTCGATTCCCAGTGCTTTCACAGAGGAGATAAAGACTGGAAAAATTATGCGAAGCCCAGCGGGGCGGCTGGTGGCTCTTCCTCGACCGCAACAATATCTGAATAAACATGGGACGCGGCGGGCCGTGTTTCCCCATCCACGGTCCAAAGCTTTCTAAACACAAATGCAGTCAATTTGTAGCAGAGCACCACATGCAAACAAAGCAGTTTCCTCTTCTAGAGCCAAGGGCAACGCGCAGACAGCCCCCGAGGATGATGGGAAACTCGGTTCCGGGGCCCTTCTGTCACCAGCTATACAGAGAAAAGCCAGTTCTGCCTCCGTACTCAGAATAAATTGTCGCAGCCAATTGAAATCGGCCAAGTTGAATTCCAAATCCATGGCCATGACTCTGCGTTTCACCAAATTCAAGATTAGTAATATGAAATTTGTAATTTTGCATATTATCAGTCTTAAAATAATAATCATGCCGAATAATGTCGGAGCACCAAAATAATACAACAGGGTTAACGGGACGGTTGTCATACGTCTGGATGTTTGTAAGTCACAAGTACCGTAACTTGAGGACCCCTGAATATTTCAGCACTGCACTGTGATTTATTGAACAACAGTGTGGAGCATTCCAAAATGTGTCTGTGGAGCGTCTCTGGAGGTCCCTTAAGAAAACCCAGAGAAAAACCTTCCTTCACCAGCCTTGGAGGGGAATGGAGAGGGAATTTAATAGGAGTAAAATCTGATACAGTGAAAATGTGAAAAGAAGAAAGAATGTTATTTTTTGGTGTATTTCTAGACTGGGTTGATTGGAATCTGTTATGCTCCTTCATCGTTTGAATAACCATGTGCCTGTGTGTGTGTGTGTTTGTGTGTGTGTGTGTGTGTGTGCGTGTGTGTTTGTGTGTGTGTGTGTGTGCGTGCGTGCGTGCGTGCGCGTGTCTGGGCTCCACCTAAATCAGTCGTACAGAATGACAAAATGAAAGACTGCAGGGGAAGGCTTCCCCCTCCATGGGCTCTGCTTCTGTGCATGGCGCGGGTTCAAAGGGAACCGCCCTCCCTCTGCTCCCACTCCCACTCCCACTCTGAGCAGAAACGGGGCCCCACGGAAGGAGGGAGGGAGGAAGAGAGGGAGGCAAGACGGGCTGCTCCTGGGACAACCCCGCGTTGGTCACTGGGGCTCAGCTGGTGCCCCTCTCTATTCATCCCACGTCGAGGGGAAGAAGGGGCCAATTTTTCAAACCATTAAGCTCAGACTTGTACGAGGCCCATTAAGAACGTCTGAGCAGCCATGGAGAAGTAACTGTGAAAGGGCCTCGTTAGCCCTCGTCCTCTTTATTAATTTTCGTTTAATGCGAGGGACAGGCGTCCCCATTAAATGGTGAGTCAAAGTGAAGTGGCAGCGCAGAGGATGGGGACAAGTTCCTGGGGCGATGATGGGGCGCCAGCGAGCAGCAACGGCTCCCAAACCTCCAGCCGCAGCGACAGCATCCAAGCGAAGCCCTGGACATCCACGCTGAGTGGACCGGGCGTAAATTCACGTTTTGTCCACACTCCACCCTGTTCAAAGTGCTCCGGAAGAAGCCGAGTTACAAAACTGGTCTTGTCCAGAGAGAGTTTATCAGGGCAAGGGAGGCAGAAGAGTAACTATTCACTGTTCTAATGCAGGGCAACCTGGACTTACAGTTAGATTATCAACTTTACACCGATTTACCCATTTATACAGCATTGCATTCCTACTGTATCGATTCAGAGGAAGATCAAGGGTGCCAGAACAGGAGCAGAGATTGGAACCAGGGATCTTCTGATTGTATATCCACAACCTTAACGATACTTCACCTGCTGCCTCAAAATGAAGCTGATACTGAAAAATGAATATAATTTCATACACTCACCGAACCGCTTGTCCCATACGGGGTCCCGGAGCCTACCCGGCAACACAGGGCGTAAGGCCGGAGGGGGAGGGGACACACCCAGGACGGGACGCCAGTCCGTCGCAAGGCACCCCAAGCGGGACTCAAACCCCAGACCCACTGGAGAGCAGGACCCGGTCCAACCCACTACGCCACCGCGCCCCCCTGAATATAATCATTTTACACATAATGAAACATTTACACCATACGTTTGGCAGGTACTTTTTGGTAAAGTGATGTAAAACAGAGTATACAGAAGTGCGTCAACAACATAAAAAGAGCTTTAGATACGGACACAGGACTATGGACACAACTTGTGTGTCTGACACCACCATGTTATTGGTTCACATCCCTCCAGCAGCTCCCATAGAAATGACATTCAAGGAGAAAACACTGTGCAAAAGTCTTAGGCAATTAGATGTTTCACAAAAATATTTGCTTTAGATGGTTATTTAATGTCTTCTGAATTAGTGTCAATGGGAAGGAGCATATTTTATATTTCCAAGCATTCCTTTTGCAAAAAGTTACAGTGTTACAGAAGGGCTTTTGTATGTTGTTAAAGAAGGAAAGAAAAATAGTAATAAACCTCTTTCCAAATACAGAACTTGAGGCCTTTGTACAGCACACCGAATAACTGAAACAGAAACAGCTGTATAGAGGCAATAAAACTGGACGAGGGACAAGCGTCCTGAAAATGTGAGGTTTTCTCAGATGTGGCAGTTTAACTCTCAGATCTTACACCATGGCAAGAGTGGGTATAGCAACAAGACACATGGTGGTCGTCCTCGGGACAAGCGGTTGTTGACGATGGATGGTTACTATACTTTGTAGGGAGTTTAGTAATTAAGAGCATTATTTTTGGAATCATTCTCACTTCACAGCTTTTTTCCCCAGGTGCCTAAAACTTTTGCGCAGTACTGTATATAATCATAGCAGATGGCGTTGGACTCGTTTATGGAGCTGTCAGGAGATCAGGAGAGAAGTGGCTCTCAAAGAGATGGGTTTGAGTCCCTTACTGAATGTGGGAGGGATTCAGCAACTCCGAGGGACACGGGGAGCCCATTCAAGCTTTTGATTTTGGACCCTTGTCACCAAATTGGCCCACCAAATGGCCAGAGGTGCAGGAGCTCAGTGCTCTTGCTGGGCTGCAGTGATTAATGGATTGGCTGGAGATTTACACACAATTTGAGGAACTGACTCCTGATCAGCTTCTCTTCTCATCCAGTTTCTTTTCTCATTCTCGTATTTATGCCCTGATTAAAACTAACGAGCGCAATACGGTATTACTTGGTCTCGGAACCCGACCCGCCGAGAGAGCTGAACTCCTCTGTTGAGTCTTTCATGGGTCACATGGTTCTTTTTTCCCTTTAAGCCGCACAGAACATGTCACGAATCCAACCGAAAAACTTCTTTGGTTTCGACTGATAAAAAAATAAAGCTGTATTCGCGCCCAGGATAACTCTCCTAGTGTCAGATCATCAGGGATGAACAGACTTATGTAACAACACCCCCCCATGTTTCAGTGTTTTAGTGCAGCACCCATGTTCTGCACCCCCCCACCCCCCAAAACCCCTAAGATGTTCCTTAGAAACCAGCTGTTCCCATATCAGCAGCAGGAATATCAGATGAAGGTGGAGGGGGTGGAGGACCTTGTTTTCAACATCCCTCAAAGCCCACTGTGTGTGTGTGTGTGTGTGACTCATAGGAGAGCACTGCAGATCGTACACAAACAAGTCGAGTTGAACACACTGATACCTCACACTGGCATTGGACATATTTTAAGAACATTTCCCTTAATATTGCACATATTTTTGGCTGTAATAATACGGAAACGTAAAATGTCCCATTTTTTCTATTAAATACGACTATTCATCATTATGACTTGGGTGAAAATCGCATCACATTTTACGACCCTTTCGTGTAGAAATGTAGACAATTGCAGAGGGTTCACCAAGTATTTATCACAACTGCGTTTGCTTCTCAAATATTAATAATTTCATTAAATTATGGATCAAATAAGCTTTTATGTGGCTGCGGATGAAAATGAGCTAATTAGAATGTCCACCATCCATCGATCCATCCATTATTAGTAAATCCATATCCAGCACAGGGTCACACAGGTGCAGAGCCAATCCAGGGAGCATCAGGAAAAATGTAGGGTTCGTCCTGAATGGAACCCGAGTCCATTGATGGACTTCTGACAACACCGTTCTGTCAAATATCATCATGCGCTCATGTGTACGTATGTGCAAGAGAAGAGCACTGATGGGGGACAGTGTAATAAGGGACATTTCCCGTCGTGATCTGCACTCCCAGACATCTCCAGGACTGATAGCTCTTGCCTCAGTGAGCGCAGCGCAGTGTCAATATCTGAAATTTATTCTCGACGACAACATTCCTGAGCTTAGAGTAGACCAGCCTGACCTTTTGGATTTCTACTGAACGAGCAGAGATGAGTTATTGATCTTGGATTGCGCACATTCTGTTGCATTTCCCATCATGCCTTGCTCTCCAGCTTACCTCCAGGACAAGTGTCTCTTGCTCCACTTGGACTGGGAGGGCGGCGCACGTCTCCGTCGGGTCAAAGGTGATTCAGACTCGGAGAGGTCGGGTAGAGAGCAGCGTGGAGTCTTCATCAGGCCCAGGGTCTCTTCGTCTGGGGATGGGGAACACGCACACAGAGTCATACGCACACACGCTCATACAAACACACACGGTCGCAGAAAGTCACACACGCTAACCCAACACGCCGGTCTCCTCCAGGCCTCCAAACTTCTGCATGGCTTTGATGGCTTTGGTCAGAGCCTCCTTGGTCTGCAGCTGTCCGGTCACAGGGTCCGGCGGTGGGAGGTACCCAAACTTGCTCAGCCAATCCTGCGAGGGCACATCATCTTCATATTTAATGCTCAGAATTTTTAAAAAAAATCTCCTATTGCTTCAATGAATGTTATGTGAAGATCAGTTCAGAGGATGAGAAATGAACCTTTATTGCTCATTCGGTGCCGGTGCGGTCGGCGTTCCCTCAGCTCGAGATGCAGCACAAACCGTCAAGACTGAGGTTGCGCAACTAAACAAGACTCGGCACTTGGACACGCTTACGAGTCCATACTGAGAGCTCCGGGCAGCGCGCTGTGAAAAGGAGCAGCTGCCAACCCTTCCCGAGGCTCAGTAGGCAGCTCGACACTTTTGGTGTCACCAAACGACAGCGTCCTGAACGCTTGAGTGACGTGCGATCCCGCGGCCGACAGGACCGATCGAAGAGAACGACGGCCTACGAAAGCTCCTTCTCCTGCCCCGAAAGTGGCGCTTCTTCCAGGAACACGCAGCCACTCACACAAAGGCACTCCCTAAGTGCTCCGGTTCGTGTCACGAGGACGTGAGAGGCATGCCTGAAGGACGTGCACGCACTGCGACTGCGGGGCTCGTCGGCCACTTTCCCTGCGCCTGCCTGGGCAGAGATGTCAGAGCACCGGCTCCACGTCTTACAAACACGGTTCTGTTCGTAGTTCAATTTGTTTGTAAGTCCAAAGTCAGCTTTACCACTAAGTTACAGTCGCTAGAAGTTAATGATACAAACGTTCCTCAAGAAGCATTCTGTAAAAATCTCGGCTGTAGCTAAAACACATAAATACAAATATGTAAGACTTTTGCCATTTTTATTAATGACATGCTGCGTTACAATGAACAACTAATTTACTCACCCAGCAAGTAAATCGAGGCAGAATAAAAAATCATTCACATAAGTAAATCTCTGTTATTACACTTGGATTGATTCTATGGATAATAAAGCAAGCTGAAAGTGGCCAGATGCTGACTGTTCAATGTCGCTCATGTTGTTTCAAGTTAGTGAACAATATAAAAAATGAAAGAGCTGTAACGGACCGACATCCTTCCCTCACACCTTGTGCTTCCAGGGTAGGCTCTGGAACACATCAACCCCGCATAAGATGAGCAGTTGACAAAGATGAACTCTTCCTGCAAATATTCATTCATTCATTCATTCATTCATTCATTCAGTCATTCACCTGGGGTTTTTTTACAGAACAAAAACCCCAGGTGAATGAAGGGACATCTGTACTGTATTATCAAACTTTTATATATTTGTCTTAGAGGCTGAAATCATGAACAAGCCGAGCTACAGGCAGATTTCCGGTTCTGGTTGTGTTCACAAGTTGGTGTGTCTCTGAAATTAGTAACGTCACCGTTCGTAACATGAGAATGAACTGCCTGAATGGCCCGAACCTGTGCTCTTTTCTCATAAATGAGTGGTAACTGGGAATGCGATGTAAAGTATTCGGTCATCCATGCAGAACGGCCGGGCGCTCCGAGGTCACGGTCGAGATTTATTTCTCGCAGCGATGTTTCTCGGTGTGTTCCAGAGCTGCCCGTCTTGACCTTTAAGATTTCTATTGAGTGAACAGAGCGGAGTTATTGATCCCTGAGCTCTTTTATCTTTTTCCCTGTCTTATTGTATCACTCCCCCCCAGGAAAGGCTGCACAGCCTGAGAGCATGTTCTTCAGCTGATCTGATGAAAGGTTAATGAGTAAAATATTGTCCTGAAATATAGCTGTGAAATATAGGCTACGGCCAGTCGGAGGAATACAGATGAGAGCTTAATTAGCGCGGGAAACGTGTGTGCTTTTTCAAGCCCAGATTCCCAGAGACAGGACAAGAGAAGCAGAATCACACTTGGCTTTCAGAACCAGCTGCCAATCAGGTGCACAGCATGTTAAAAAAAAATCAAAGTAAAAAATTTACAAGATCGTTAAAAAAAAAAAAAAAAAACTACTTCTGAAAAGTGCTGTGATTTCCGACGACTGACCGAACAGACACAGCAGGTGCGGTCGTCAACATCTGTAAAGAACTGTCACACACCTAAGTGCACATCAGTCTTAACACATTCCCGTCACTGCCGGCACATTTTCATATTTTTCTTTCAAATTGTATTTTATTTACTTTAGTTTATTTTACTTTTTGAAGACCAGCTGCACGCTTTTATCAAGCAATTTTCGTTGATTACTTCTGGCAGCCTTGCATACAGAGGTTTAAAAAGTATCACACATTCCGGATGAGAAACCCTGCCAAAAATTTACACCTTGCAGTAAACACATAACTGACTGGTTGACTCTGAATACGCCTCTCCAAATTTACTTTGGGAAAGGTAAAAAAAAAAAAAATGGACACAGCGAGAGGTGAGATGGGAGAACAGCCGGGGCCCTCAGGTGACTGCAGGGTGACAGTTCGGGAGGACTGAAAATACCGCTGAGAAACAGCGGGCCAAACAGGTTTACTTCAGCATCCTTGTCTCATCGTCATGGTTACCTGTTACGCACCTGGCGCTGCACATTCAGCACACACTTCCTCGCCATGGTCCCGACTCAACAAACACCGGAGAGCGGCCATCCTAACAAGCGGCAAAGGAGTGGAGCGTGGTAAATCGAATGACGGCTCACCCCGCGTTGTGCAACTGGACAGAGGTCAACGGGAGGGTCGACCCGGACGCATAATGGGAGCCGTTCTGACCCAAGCGGCTTGAGAAGAGCCCAGGAACGAGACCGTAGAGAGGGAAGGGGCTGGGGGGTGCCCGGTGATGGATTACAAGGCAGCTCGCATCACGCCGAGACTCGCGGAGATCAAGTGCTGAATTCAAATGGTGCGGTAAATCCCTCTTCTGTGCGCTGAGCTGCAGGGGCACGAGGTTCCAGAGGTGGGGGCAGGGTGGTCTTAGTTGCTCGGCAGCTGGTTTCCACACACTCCTCAGCCCTGAAAAGCAGGACTGTTCCTGTTACCCCCCAACCAGCTTCACCAAGAAACCTGAGCTGAGATCTGTGCCGCAGATCTGCGTTGAGCAGAGAAGAATCCATCGGCCCGCTGCTCTTGTCGATGATTTAGTGCAGGACTGAGTGGAACCGCTCGACAGTCGAGTTACAGGCTTTCAAAGATGCTATTTTTTCCCCATTTATTTCAGTTGCAAACGAATTTCGAAAATTTCTGCCTGTAGCAGTGAATGTGACCTGTGTTTGTCCTCCAAGCCCATAGATGGCAGTAAAGAGGAACCATTCGGAACAGACCCACCTTCGTTCAAAGCACTTCCCCGGTTTCCGCTCTTTCTGAATGTGGGTGATCAAATACATGATGAGAGAAGCTGAACAAATTTATGGGATGAATCCATCAACAGCTGCCATCAAATAAGATTTTGCGGAGGCGGAATTTTTTTTTAGTTCTTTTAAATTAGTTTTTACTTTAACAAACCTTCAAAGTTTTAGAGAAACAAAGAAAAAGGTTTTTATTTAAAAAAAAAGAAAAAATTGTTATGACCAAAATCTCTACAGCAACAAACCCACCGTCACTGTCACTGTCACAGGGAACCGGGATGGCTGAACCCAAGTGCAGCGTTGTTCGTTAGACGTTGAGGGAAGAGGCAAGGTCTCAAAACCAGGGACAGGCGAAGGGGGACAGGAACGAGGATTCATGGACGTGGTCGGAGAACAAAGCAAGGAGTCAAAAAAACCAGAGACCGTAGACGGAGCAAGAGTGTAGTAACACGAGGAAGGGCGGTTGTCCCAAACGAGATTCCGCAACGGTACGGGAGCTGAAGAGGGTCTTTAAAGGGTGAGCGATTACTCATGAGCTAGTGCGGAGTCAGGTGTTCTTGCTTGTGTTGTGGGCGTGGACGTGACACCCACAAATAATTCACTGTGTTACGGTATAACCTGCTAGATTACACTCGTGGTGAAATTCGATTAAATAATAAAGGATGGTTCAGCTGCGTGAAAAAGTTTCATCTAAACAAATTACAGGTAAAACTTGGTAAAATTACTCGGATTAAGTTAAAGCGGTGCTGACTGGTGAGGCCTCATAAACTGAGATGCAAAAATAGAACCTAGATTTTTTTTTCCATGCGCCAGCGAACGCGAAACTGCACAAATATAGTTTGCGTCACAGCATCTGCGGCACATTACTTTATTATTGTATTTGTAAAGAATCATAATCACACAGCTCTCATCAGTCACAAATCCAATCAACTCTTTCTCCTCGTCCAGACGCCCGGCAGACGCTGTTGAATTTGGCTTTGCCGAGAAGAATGAAATGTAATGATCTGATTAAGCGGTGCCAAAATTGGTCGTGGAAATGATATGTCGCAGGGCGCAGAGCTGAGCCTTTGTGTTTTCCGCGCGCGTCCTTAATGAGCGCCGTTAAGGGAAGCAGCCGCACGTTTCCTTGCCAGAGTATTCATGGCACATGAATTTATGGCAGATTGTGTTTGGTTGGATGTTAAAACATTTTTTATTCCCCTGCAAGGAAGATGCAATCTAAACGCTCTCAGTCACTTCAGAATGACCCCGCAAAACAGCTGTTTCCGTCAAACTGCTCCGAAGGAGGTCTTTTTAGTTCAGCGCTCTGGAACACTGACATATTTATGTGTTTTAATGGCATTCAGATGTATTCAGCTTTTCATCTTTCTGAGGCCGTCAACTGGGCTTGTTCAACTTTTACAGAGATTTTGCGGTGAACGAAGAGAGCAAATTTTTCTAAAAATTATATATATATATATATATGAAAAGTTGGGTTGTATGGTATAAATCCATACTCTGTGACATTAGCAGACAAAGAGCAAAGTGATGCTCCATGGAGACGGACATTGGAGCTTTAAAGACTTCATTAGCTCCATTTCGCATTTATCTTACTCTTCTCATGCTAGTATTAGTGTATTTTATAACTGTTTATCCCTGTTCTTAGCCATTTTACTGATGTAACAGGATGCAATAGGATCAAAGTAACAGACAGTGCATTTGAGTAAATTGGATTCAGATGCTGTCCATACACTGTCCGTACATGTCCATTCAAGAAACGACAAAATGCAGTGCTGCACCATTAAATATGTGTGTGTAACCCTGCCCCTGTCAACTAGCTGTATTTTTGGAAAGTGAGTGTCCTATGTCTTTTAGGAGTTATTGTTTTTTCCTCATTAAATTTGACATTCAGGGTGTACTGTCACTTTAAGCACATCATGCTCTCTAAATTAGTGGATGGGAATAACATCTGTTCGTTTGCGAATGAGCACAGTATTTTCTTCAAAAAGATCTTTTAAGACAATAATTTCTGAATAAAAATGTAAAGACACATTTTTCAGTCATTTTCAACGCTGAGTTAAAATGAGTCCCTTCGCTGGTGTGCCGAGGTATTTCTGGGGATAAAGCACTTTACGGAGAGACATGGTCACAAATCTGCAAACAGCACACTGCCACACAGAGGGAACGGTCAAAGAATGAATATGAATTTATAAAGATTCAAAAATAGAAATTAGGCTCTGCAAGGCTACAGATTTAATAAGCAGCCTTGATCAGATTTATGTTAACACAGCTAAGGAGGAATGATAACGTATTTACCTCTTAACTGGTAGCTTCCCTCAGACAGGAAGATTGTTTTCTAGCTATTATATGAAGGTGACTGATGCTTATGTTTGTTTTTTTTCTTTCTTTCGTCCTCTGTGATTGCTGCCTACGAGCAACCATTACTAGTGTCATCTTTAAGGAAAAGTGATGGAATGAGGGAGCGAATCCTCTCCGTCTCCAAGGGTGAATGTTGCAGAACGAAGAAGTATTGAACAGAGTTCTGTCTGAACTCCAGCTTTTTGTTTTAGTCCATCTGCCTGAACTAACCTGACGTGAGCGTTGCAGCAGATCGCACAGTCTCGGGTTTTGTTTGCCAAATTGCGCACCTTTATGCGGGGGGGTGTGGCGGCGCAGCGGGCTTGGCTTGGTCCTGCTGGAGTGCCTTGCGGTGGACTGGTGTCCCGTCCGGGGTGTGCCCCCTCCCCCTCCGGCCTTGCTCCCTGTGTTGCTGTAACCCTGCTTGAGACAAATGGTGTGTGTGTGCGTGTGTGTACGCACCTTTATGCATCCAACTTTGACATTCAAATCAGCCATGTGCACCATCACACCTTCGGTCTTTGCTGCCAGCAAACGTATTGTTTGCCATTGTGAATATATGTGTGACCTGTGTGTGTGTGTGTGTGTGTGTGTGTGTGTGTTTGCCCTGGTGTTATCATCACTAGGCATTCTCACACAAAAACAGCCCCTTTCAAAGTGTTTTCACGGAGGAGAGGAGTGACGGTGCCGTGTTAGCGGTGAATGCCAAGCAGGCATCCTGTCTGATTTGATTTTAACACTTCCCGTCTCTCAGAGGAGCCCTGTTCCTGGAATACTGATAGCGACTCACCAGCCAAGAGGTCTGTTGCCTTCGGCTGGATAGAAACCCATAAGATGTTGATCCCGGACCATCTGCTTCAGTATCAGCCCTGCGAAACGTGTGGGAACGCACAAGCCAGACGTGTGTCGGCGTGTGTGTGTGTGTGTGTGTGTGTGTGTGTGTGAGCGCGCGCGTGACCCCAGATTAGCGAGGCCCTCGACAGGTCGATCGCTCCGTCTTCGTGCCCGAAGCAACCCCCGATGGACAGATATGTTCACACGTTTCTGGCAGCGTGAGGCGCGGCAGTCAGCGGCGAAAACGTAACGTCGGGCTCCTCCGTGAGTCGCTGTTGTAAGAAGTCACCATCGTCCTCGGAGACACGAAGGTAACCGGCGGCAGCAAAACAGGCTGCAAATTAAGGAAAAGACTGTCATCGCTGCTTCATTCTCCGGTCGCTGTTTCGTAACACACTTGTTCGTCGTGTCACACGCGTTCCGGTCGTGAATTTTTTTGCGTGTGAGGAACCGCATTAGTTCAACTCACTTCCATGGTGTTTATAGCTCGTCTCCCCTCTTCTCGAGGGTCTAGGATCAATAAGAAGATGACGAACATTGCACACGTTAATGGGCCGAAAGTATCAACAGTCGGC